>NC_054705.1:5719566-5763657 GCF_016097555.1 Gigantopelta aegis
GCTACAGTTTTTTCCATCAGACACAATACTTTCCATGAGATTGCCTGCCTCAGCATCGATCTTTTTAGTGCTGAAGTTTCGGCAGTCATTAAAGCCTTAGAAGAAATAAAGGAATCTAATGTATCCAAATTTATTATTTTTACTGACTCACTTTCGTGTCTCCAAGCTTTACATAATATGAAGCTGGACCATCCCTTAATTAGGATGGTGATACGAAAGTGAGTCTTTTTATCTATTGCCAATAAAGACATTGTATTTTGTTGGGTGCCCAGCCATGTTGGCATCAGGGGTAATGAAAAGGCAGATTCAGCTGCCAAGTCTGCTTTGGATTTGCCTCATGCCAGGGTTGGTGTACCGTATACTGATTTTAAAAATAATATCAACAAATTTATCTTTTCGACTTGGCAACGTGATCGGGACGGTGAGGTTGCGAACAAGCTTCATGCTATCAAGCCAGTCTTGGGAGAGTGGCAGTCCTCCTATAGACAATTCAGGAAGGATGAAAGTAGTCTTGTGTCGTGCCCGCATCGGTCACACTCACTTGACCCATTCTGTTATTTTTATCTTTAAAGAAAGATCCTACACTCAGTGTTAGCACTCTTGAAGTGTACTTGATCGGTACTTAACATTTTGCCTGGATCATCGTAAGATCTTCATGAAACTCGTGATGTGGTGTTTTTGGCCAAGGTAATGTGATGGAATCTATTCGATTCTCCATGCAGAACGTATTTTACAATGTTTTACGTGACATAGAGTCTTTATTCTAAATTTTAATTATATCTATCTGTCATATTTGTAGTTTTTACACAGTCCAACTTTACGAGACTATAGTTTAGTCTATTTACTTCTGTTGAATTTTTATCTTCATGTTGATCATCACACTGTTGTTTCGTTTTACCATAGTTTGACACCCAATATCTGATGTATTTTTCGTGCTGGGGTGTCGTTAAACATTCATACATTCATTCATTCATTCCTGTTTTTATATCTCAATTTTTAAGAGATAGATCTTTTTAAGTCCAGGTGGGGTCGACTTTGTCCGACATTCACCCACAGGAGATGGGTGTAGCTCAAGGTAGTATCCTGTCTGTAACTAAATTAACAGCATCACCCAGTGTTTAACACCTGGTGTGAATTGCTCGTTATATGTCGATGATTTTCAGATTTGCTATAGATCGTCCAATATGAGTATCATTGAACGTAAGTTGCAGCTTTGTTTGAATAAACTTCATCAATGGGCAACCGACAATGGCTTTAGATTCTCAAAGGCAAAAACGGTTTGTATGCATATCTGCCAGAAAAGAGGTCTTCACTTAGATCCACAGTTGTTTTTGGACAAAAATCCAATTCTGGGGGTTATATTTGACAGGAAGCTATCTTTTGTGCCCCATCTTAAATATGTTAAAAAGAAGGGCTTAAAAGCTCTCAACATTTTAAAAGTTATTGGTAATACGGAATGGGAGCAGAGCGAAAGGTTATGCTTCGTCTGTATAGATCTCTAGTTAGATCAAAACTTGATTATGGATGCATTGTGTATGGGTCGGCATGCAAGTCTTACTTGCAGATGCTAGATCCTATACACAATCAGGGACTTAGGCTTTGTCTTGGTGCGTTTAGAACATCTCCTGTAGAGAGCCTGTACGTTGATGCACACGAACCTTGTTTGGGTGCTAGACGTGCCAAGCTTTCTCTGCAGTATGCTGCCAAGATTAAATCGTTACCAACACATCCAGCTCATGATACGGTGTTTGACAACAAATATATGAAGTTGTATGATGCAAGGCTAAATGCTATTCGTACATTTGGTCTTCGCATTAAGCGTTTTTTATCGCTTTCCAAAATTGATTTATCAGACACTTTGGAAACATCTTCATATTTTGTTTTACCACCATGGTGTATTACACCACCTAAAATTGTGTTTGATGTGGCGCATCTGAAGAAAGATCGTACAGATGCTGTTGTTTTTTAAACAGTTTTTCATGGAAATTCAAGACACGTACCGTGATTACATTCCTGTGTATACAGATGGATCACGGGATGGAAATTCTGTGGCTTGTGCTACAGTTTTTCCCTCAGACACTATCATTTCCACGAGACTACCTGATTCGGCATCGATTTTTAGTGCTGAAGTTTGGGCAGTCATTAAAGCCTTGGAAGAAATTAAAGATTCCGTAGCATCCAGATTGATTATTTTTACAGACTCACTTTCGTGTCTTCAAGCTTTACGTAATATGAAGCTGGACCATCCCTTAATTGGGATGGCGATACGAAAGTGTGTCTTTTTATCTATTGCCAATAAAGACATTGTATTTTGTTGGGTACCCAGCCATGTTGGCATCAGGGGTAATGAAAAGGCAGATTTAGCTGCCAAGTCTGCTTTGGATTTTGCCTCATGCCAGGGTTGGTGTACCGTATACTGATTTTAAATATGGTATTAACAAATTTATCTTTTCGATTTGGCAACGTGATTGGGACGGTGAGGTTGCGAACAAGCTTCATGCTATCAAGCCAGTCTTGGGAGAGTGGCAGTCCTCCTATAGACAGTGCAGGAAGGATGAAATAGTCTTGTGTCGTTCCCGCATCGGGCATACATATTTAACCCATTCATTTATCTTAAAGAAAGATCCTCCACCTCAGTGTGAGCACTGCCAGTGTTTTCTGACTGTGCGACACATTTTGGTGGAGTGTAAGCAGTTGTCACCAACTCGAAAAGATATATTTGGACAAAGAAATGTGATGGAATCATTTCGATTCCATCCAGAACTTTTATTGCAGTTTTTACGAGATACTGAATTTTATTCTAAATTTTAATTATATATATATCTGTGATATTTGCATTTTTACACAGTCCTTTACACTGTGTTTTTATTTAACTGTTGAATTTTTATATTGATGATGCTCATCACACTGTTGTTTGACACCCAATAGCCGATGTATTTTTCATGCTGGGGTGTCGTTAAACATTCATTCATTCATTCATTATTAATTGTTTTATTCAGTTTTACGTGTCTTGGCTGCAGGCACATCCGTCCACACTTTCAAATTGGCACCGTTTATGGCACTTTTTAAAATAATTCCATCTGTTGTCGACAGCAAGTATGATCCGCTTTTTGTTACCCCTCTGATGACGTATGGCCCAATCCAAGGTTTCTCCCCCTTACCACCTTTGCGGTCCTGGCGTCTTAAGTTTTTTTTAAAAACCTTTGTTCCTACTGGTAAATTCTGAAAAATACAATTTAATTTTTATACATTAATAATAGGAAGTTACATTTAAAGTCATTTCATGATACCTTTATTCATACTAAATATATATATATAATAATAATAATTGTAAAAAATATGGTTTCATTGAAACAGGTGTTTTTAAAACAATTATTTCACATTGTTTTCTAAAAACATTAATATAGTTAGCATATACTTTTTAAGACATACTTGCAAAATTGCATAAATAATGTAACATGTACGCATAATGAATAGCTACCAATTTTAAATATTTATGTTTTTATATACTTGTTTCACCTCCTGATTCGTATGTCGTTGGTCATAGTTCCTTTTTTGTCTTGTTTGGGCTTCCTTGATGTTGTTTACAGCGCTTTTGCCTGTGACTTTCATCATTGTCTCCACTCTCTTCCCAATTTCTGCTTGAAGTGTTTCATCAGAAACTGTGGCCTCCATCTCATCGTCTGAATTTCCAACATCATCGGGCATCATTGGTTCCCTTTAATAATTGTGTACTTAATATTTATGATATGTGATATTTCTAACAGTGCTAAATTATATTTATATTATTTTAAAGTAGCGTTTAGCATTACACTTTACTCAGTTATATTATGTTCTATTATTTTATCAGTTTGGTTTGATAGTATTCATTAATCAAAAACATTGTGGAAACTATATGGCAGCAGACCTTTTATGCACGCCTTTCAAAGCACTCACCTCAAAGCACTCACCTCCCGTACATAAGGTAAAAGGGAACAAACTTTGTGCTTGCATGTTTGGATGTGTTGTAGGCAAATGCAACTTGATGCAATAATGTGTCCCATTCTGCATCACCGTCGAGCTTCAAAAGCATGTTCTCCAGTGTTTTGTTAAATCTCTCTGAAATAGAACACATTGAGTTATCACTTTAACTACAATCTAAACGGATAACACGCATCTCATACAACAAAACGTTCTTTCACAACGTATCTTTATCAATTCACAAATTCTGTTGGTTTACATTGTGTTTTTACATATGATACAGAAATTTAAATATACATGTATATTAAACCATAACTACACTAATATATAATGATGTTATTTATTTGACAAAGGTCTTTGGCCAAGATGTTGGGAAGCGGTGTTTTTATATATGACATTCGAGTTATTATTCTAACGATTATCACAATCGATATTTAATACTACAGTAAACGTGTAACAATAATAATAAAACGTTATAATAGGATGGCCCAAACTGATGTAGAAACAAGTTTACTTAGCATGTACAGAGTGTATGTATACAGTGTGTATGTATACTACCTGTCAGTCCATTACACTGCGGGTGGTAGGCGGTGGTGCGGCGGTGTACAACTTTTAGAGCATCTGTAATAGCATCGACGACGTCATTGTTGAACTCACGACCCTGATCGCTGATAAGGGTTTTTTTTGGAAAACCAAAGCTGAATTAAAGTATTACATTTAAATTCAGTAATGAAAACATTACATTTATTAATATTTATTTAGTTTGTAAAATAAAAAACATTCACTACATTATTTGCATACATTTTTATTATTAATAAGAGATGCACATTTGTATGCATTAAATGAATTAATAATACGCACCATTGTTTTAAAATAAAGCTCATGAATTTTCATTTCATTTTTCAAATAATAGGAATGATTTTTTGCATTTAACGACGCACTCAACATATTTTAATTACGGTTATTTGGCGTCACACATATGGTTAAGGACCACAGATATTCTGAAAAAGGAAATCCTCTGTCGCCACCATATGGGCTACAATTTCCGATTAGCAGCTAGGGATATTTTATAGGCACCATCCCACATACAAGATAATACATACCACATCCTGTTACACCAGTTGTGGAGCACTGGCTGGAATGAATAATTTAATAAAGTTACCATAAAAATAGCTCCAGTAAAAACTCGGCAACACCAGATGCTTGCTTCGTTGGCAAAGCTTTTGACTGAGCCCACTTTGTGTAATAGCACGTCACCGTGCAAATATATTTGTTCCCATTGTCAGTTTCCCTCAGAGGGCCAACCAAATCTATGCCGATCTATAAAATATAATTTTAATAATCTTTATATTTGCATGAACATTTTTTTTTTTTAAATGTACATAATATTTTGTAATTGACTTGGAAAGAATGTTAACCTTTTGTAAATATCTGGTATCATCGATAGCTTAACAAAAAGTAAAATTTGTTTTATTTAACGACGCCTCTAGAGCACAGTTGATTTTCATGTTATCATCGGCTATTGGACGTCAAATATATGAATCTTTTATATGCACTTTTCCACAGACAGAACAGTACATACCACTTCCATTATTATACTAATCATGTGGCACTGCTGGTTGCAACGGAAAAAGGCCTAATTATAGACATCCACTGAGGAGGATACATCCTGCGATCTCAGCATCCCAAGCGAACGCTCTATCCTCTGATATAATCACGCATCCCCCCAACCCCCTCACCCAATGGTTTGACAATTACTAATGTGAATATTTAAAACATAATGATAATGTGTAAAGTGTATGAGAACGAGTGAATCAGTATCTTCAAAACATTTATTATAAATAACTTACTGTTCGCCAAGCTTCGGGCTTTGTCACAGGAATGGTGTGTAGGAGTGGGGCAACTTTACTGGGTTTCCTGTTGACCCGTGACATCTTTCACAGGCCTGGAGAAATTGCTTAACGTCAGTAACAAGGTTTGGCCACCAATATCTTTTTTGAATCTTGTCTAGAGTTTTATCTCTGCCAAAATGACCACCTAAAAGGAACAACATTGAGATTTATTAAGTTTTATAATATTTATTAGGATATATATTTTTTTAATTTATGCGATATAATTTAATTGGTAAAATTAATACGCATTCAAAATAATACTGTTATACAATTATGCAGACGTATACAATGATGGTATTTTAACATTACATTTAAAATAATGTATACATTTTATAAATTTATTAATTTTAATAAGTAGTTGCCTGCCTATACGTACCCAATGGGCTGGCGTGCATAGAATTCAAAGCTTCTTGAATGTCTGTGTCATTCATTAGCACTTTTCGCCAGTTGTCAGTAACACCCGAAGAGTCCGTTCCATCTAGAAGATCGTCATTTTTCTTTTTGGTTTTTATTTTAAAATAAAGTATGCCTTTATCAATCTGAAACAAAAAAACAATGACAACAATATACACATATTATAAAGTGAATTTTTTTATATTATAATAATTAAAAAACTGTTTATTTAAAAAATATATATAAAGTTTTATTTACATAATTGCAAAACGGGTGCCCAGCCTTGGAAAGAAAGTGTAGCGGGCTTTGAGTATTATGAATGAAAGACTGGCGGACTTGGAGTATTACGAATGAAAGTCCGGCGGACTAGGAGTACTAGGAATGAAAGTCCGGCGGACTAGGAGTACCAGGAATGAGAGTCCGGCGGACTTGGAATACGAGGATGGACAAACACTGTGAGAAATAAAAGTTACACACGCTATGACATAGTATAAATATGAAACTATACTTCATAATATTATGTTATAGTGCTTACTTTGAAGTTTGTTTTGGCTGTCCTTCTAATGGCCCGTTTCTTCGAGTTTGTCGTTCCCCTTTCGTAAAATCCATCTTGCAAATATGAAAATATTTCTTGTATCGTTGGTTTGAAACGTTTTTGAGTTGTGTTTTCTGTCATATTGAAAGCACGAACATGTTTGTATGAAGGCGTTGGTTTATATACGTTTGGAAAAAGCAAGATGCACGCACTGGTTTCAACTTCCAATAAAAGTGTAATATGATAACAGACATTTTATCACGTGTGTATTGTGTAAAACATGTCAATAGATTAATATATAAAAAAAAAAAATTACGTTGCTTTGAGATTCGAACCCATACCTATCGCATTCAGAACACTCCACTTATCCATTACACTACGAGAGAGAGCTGGCAGAAATCGGTTTTTTAATTCATGACTTTCTCATAACTCGTGCAGAAGCGTTCCCTATAACATACTGATTTCTATGAATAACCAAGCGGACCAGTGAAAGGATTTTAAGTCCGGTAGGAATACAAGTCCTAGGTGTACTATATAGAAACTTCAAAATTCCGGAATGCAAGTCCGGGTAGGACTAATGTTCCTTAGGTATGGAGGTCCGATGGGACCACTGTTCCTAGGACTTGCATTCCTTTTACACCGGTGTTTTATTTGGTATGGAACTTTCAAATAAGTATATTTGTCGGAAATCTCAGTGTAATATTATAGTATAACTTGTCAAATGTCCACAGTATTTTGTTAAGAGCTCTTTGTATTTGTGTTGAATAAATGTTTAAAATTGTTGTGTTTTGGTTAACCTTGTGGCAGGTCGTTAGATTACTGGACAAACCATTATTATAAAATGTATTAATTTGTAGAACCTTTTGGAAGTCCACAACCGAAAGGGGTGGCCGGACCTGGCGTGGAAATGTATCCTTTTTGTAAACACCGAGTCACATGAAGTGAACTCCGGGTTTCGTTTCATGTCCCCAAATGACTCCTAAAGTGGAGCGTAGTAATTATTTTGTCAGTCTGAGTGTCCGAATAAGAGGATCGTATGCTATTGACTTTAGGTTTATTCAGATATGATGTCATGTGTAAGTGCTTTTTTAGCATTTTGGTTGGAGACTTCGTTGCCAGGGATGCCCACATGGGCTGGCACCCATTCCAATTTAATTACGTCCTTTTTTAGTGATATAATTAGATTTAAAATGTGTTTAATAAGATATGAACTGCTGAATTTGTGGGTATCAATGGCTTGAAGAGAGCTAAGTGAGTCTGGCAAAATTAGAAATTTAAGTGGTAAAGAATGTTTGTTAGTAGTGGAAAGAATCCATTTCAGTGCTGAGAGAATGGCGGTTAGTTCTAATGTAAAAACAGAAACATTGTCGGCCAAACTAGCCAGACACGAAAAGTTTGTCTTCCAGATCATGGGGAACAAAAAAAATGCCATCCCAGTCCTATCAGACTGAGGGTCTTTGTAGCCGTCTGTGTATATGTTACAGTCAATGTGTAAAACCAGGCAATCTGTAGAATGCCTGAAATATATATTTCAGGCAATCTGTAAAGTAACTGATTCACTCAGGCATTCTGTATATTGCCTAAATATTTCAGGCAATATACACATTGCCTGACTTTTCAAGGTAATTTCTAGACACATTGCCTGAAATGAAAGATCCATCATTCATTGACAGCAATTGTTATAAAGGTAAACACAACTAGTGACAAAATACAGTATTATTTAATTCACATAATTGATAATTAATCACAAGATGCACATCATTAAAACAATTTTAATATTTTTGCTACAGATTTGAGATAAATACATTAAAACATTCATAGATGCAAATCATTAAAACAAGTTTAATATTTTTGCTACGGATTTGAGATAAATGCATTAAAACATACATCACATACATCATTTAAAACATTTACAAACTAGCACTTCTACACATTTATTTATTTGGACATGCGTTCTGCTTGTGCCATCTGACCATCAGCTGATCGCTTACGTTGAATATAGATGTTCTCTTGCTGCACTGAGAGTTGAGCTGGTTGTTCTAGATGTAAAATAAAACGTTGTTAAATATTGATAATACATATATCAGTTTACTTTTTATTACATGAAAAACCACCGAGAGAAAAATTTTGTCATTCATTAACTAAAAAACCTGTTATATTAACATATTATTAATAGTACTAATTGTGGCATAGTGGTGAACTATTTTTGTTGTGTATGAAAAAGTAATAATATGCACAAAGTACAGAGTAAAATTAATTTTAAAGTGGTTCATTTGAAAGTAATACTATACGGTGATAACATACATAGTGTGCTATATAGTGACGAACAGTGTGAACATACCTGACAAGGATTCGGGAACATCATTGCTGACGTTGACTGTGTCAGATTCTGCAGCATCCATGTTGAACTGTCTGATCCTCTTCAGACACCATGAGTTCCAGAATGTCAGTTGGTAAGACAGAGGTACGCAATCCAATTCGTGCATCAGTACCGAATACCCCTGCGCGTGCTGTAACCTCACCGTGGTGCAGGGGTGTAACATTCTCTTTGAGACCCCTGCGCGTGCTGTAACCTCACCGTGGTGCAGGGGTGTAACATTCTCTTTGAGAATGGCCAATACAGCACAAATTGAAGTTTAGAGTAAAATTCGGTGTCCGTAAAATTCTGTGATATTTGTATTTGTATTTTTGCACAGTTCTTTACACTGTTTTTGTTTAAACCTTGAATTTTTGTATTGATGTTGATCATCACTTTATTTAGTTGCATTACCATAGTTTGACACCCAATAGCCGATGTATTTTTCGTGCTGGGGTGCCGTTAAACATTCATTCATTCATTCATTCAGTTCTGTCATTACAATTATCAGAATCATTGCTGTCATCGTCACTACCACTATTCTCAAAGTCAGGTGAAAGAACTTCTAAATCAGAATGTTCTACATTTACATGTATATTATCTGCATGTATTATGCTTTCATGTTCAGAGTATATCATCTTGTAAAATGTTGCATGATGCATTTTCATAGTGACAAATATCACCCTCAACAGATGTCAACGTTTCATCAGACAGTAAAAAAAAAGACAGTACAATGAATACATATCAATTTGAAAAACATTCTCAACAAATTAACCTGTTGCAATACAGTACTTAATAAACTTGGGTCTATGCACTGTTTGCATATATATACTCCTAATACAAAAAGGTATGCTAATGACTAATAAAAAAACCCAAGCATCAATTAAATACACCTGACTAGGTCTATTGCTGAAACGGAAAGAAAGATGGAAATATATTTTAAAAGCTGAAATATTTATATACAATATCTAAATAAAGGTAATTTTTTAACATTTCCGATCAAATCCAGTCTATTTTGTGAAATTATTTTGTGCAAAAAAAGTTGAAACAATTACATCCCTGAAAATAGATGCATGGTCATGGTGTAGCTAGAACACAATTTCTAACTACTTTGGCTATGATGAACCCTAAAACATATTACAAAAACTGGGGCAACATACTAAAATAGATGCAATTTGTGAATACTAAACTAAAACATGTATGAGCATATATTATGAGCTAAATGGTTAACTACAGCAAAAATGCTTTGTAACTTATATGTTCACTACAAAATACTTAATAAAACACAAACTGTTCAAAATATTAATCATAAGGACACACGTCGAAACCTTTCATTAAAAGATTAAATCAAATTCAAAATGTTTCTAACTTTCTTGCAAAATTACTCAGCTCACATAAAACAATAGTCCCGCACCAAATATTCCTGAGGCGTTTATTCTATCAAACGAAACTAAAATTATAAACATTTCTAACAATCATCTAAGGACATGTTATATATTATTAAATATACATATAAATAACACTGTTAATGCATTTTTTGCTAAATAACTTTTATTGAACGGCTGCAACAATTATGTCTCGGCAGTAAATAGCTAAATCGTAATGGCTGCTTCAAGTGGAAAATTTACTGTGGAAGATATAGTAACACTGATTAAAGCAGCACGCCCTAGTTCCATCCAGCGAAAATAAATTATAATTTGGTTAATCTACAAACCTGTAACACACTTAGATCACGTTTTTATCAAATGGAGTGAAAAAGCAGGTTTTATATCGATAAATACCATGGTAATCCCCATGTCCCAATTGCTTGAAATAATTTTGAAAGTTAGTATTCTGATGTCACCGGTAGATGTCGCTCGAAGCACAACAATGCCTACGTCACGACAAATTTCACAGAGTGCGCACATACTTGGGGTGCGTTCCTTTCACCTTTCCTGGACATGTTCCAACTGTTCTGTCCTGGTTGTATCCCCTCTCCAGATATCGTAAGACTTAGCAAAATTATTGGTTTTAAGGGTTTGTAACGTTTTGTATTGAGATACTTACTTGTCTGAACTTTATTGTTACTGAAAATGTTCACGAACTGTGAAGAAAAATTTCACAAATGAACAACAAGCAAACGACAACAAATCGGATGTTGATTGCGCGAACCGTGCACAAGAAAACAAACCGAACCGAAATGATAACGGCCACGTGGTATACCAACGTCTGTGACATAGAAATGGGAATATACCCTCTAAAAATAGATTAGACCTTGTCTGCTCAACGTTTTTTTCTCAGAGGCCGTTGCATTTTATGAAATACGAAAAATGCATTTTGTGGTATTACAAACACCAGTATTACCAAAAAACACTTCAGGTGAATGTAAATGTATATTCTAAATAATAAACGGTAAGTAAAGTGCAATTTTATTTGTGGAAAAAATGGGTTTAATAGCGAAAAACAACGGCGTAATAGTTAACAACTAGGGCGTGTCCCTTTAATTAATTGATATTAATCAATTGATATTAAATATTAATTAAATTGACACATTATTGGAAGCTATTTTAGGGGTGGTTGGACTGTAGTGGTTTTATTGGGGAGGTGGGTGATGCATTAGGGCTCGTACCGGACATGACTCATAAGGGTGTAGAGGTGCGTACGCACCCTTCAAAATTATCAAAGGTCCCCATATGTTCTATCAAAGTTAGATAAATTCACGTAAACTTCTTCTTTTTTTTGTTCTTCTTCCCCCAGGCCTTTTTCTTTCTTTTTAGCCATATATTGTTGCTCACATCTTGATCTCAATTAGATTTTTTTATTTTTTTTTATATATTATTATTATTATTATTTTAACCCAATGAATATATAAACATATCAACATTATTATTATTTAAATCCGCTGGTAAATTAGTCTGATCTTGTCACAGGAAACATTGCTTGTGTGTGTGTGTGGGGGGGGGGGGGGGGGGGAGTAAGCAGCGGAAACGTTATTTTATTTAGACATCATTGAATATCTGCGATGTTTATACCTTTCTACTGCTTAAACAGGACTGAAAAACGTCTGCATCACAGCTTGCTTATTTTTCATAGCTCCCGAGTGTGCTGCATTTAAAAAAAATTGCGGTGACCTGCAACACGGAAATCATGTTAATAATTCGATAAACAAGTATCATTAGATTTGGTACTAACATCAAATTTGTAAAATTATTCCATGCATTTTCCATAGCCAATTGGATTGTTCAAAATGATTGTCAACACGTTCCCCAACCCCCACCCTACCACAAAATGGCTCCAGAAATGGCCGTGTCAATGAATGAATGTTTAACGACACCCCAACACGAAAAATACATCGACTAGTGGGCGTCAGGCTCCCCTTCCCCCACTGCAAAACATGGGCCCAGAAATAGCTGTCAACATCGACAGGTGTGGGGAGGGGGGGGGGGGGGGGGCTAACAGAGGAAAACAGTTTTCTCTCTGAAACAATAGTACCACAACCCACATCAGACAGACTAGTCTATGCACGAAAATAGGTAGCACAGGATTCGGGGTCGTGTGTCATGTAACGGAAATGGCCAAATTGTGAAGTGTCCCATTTGGCGGGGTTTTTTTCAGGGTAAGACAAAGAATCAACGTACCCGATATTATCAATTTCTATAGGCCCCCTACCATTAGTTATTTAACTTAGGTCTCACTACACAGATGCTATATGCCATTGAAACCTATGTTAAACTGCCCAACTTCAAATCCAAATTGCTAATAGAATGGGTTCTCGTTGACACTAATGACATATACCATTTTAAAGGTTTTTTATACCTTTATTTATTTTGGCTCCAAAATTGACAACATTTCCGTCTCAGTTTTTTGCTACATGGCCCACTGTGATAGTACCGTGTGTTTTTAGGCATGGCAGAGTAACCGGATCACTCCGGGCACCTGGTCTTCTTCATACGAGTTCATGTGTGCAAAAGTAAATGCATAATATTTCAAAACCTCATGGGCAAAATGCAGCCAGAGGACCTGGCATCTGAAATAACCAGTCCCTTTAATTCCTCTGCAAGTACTAACAGTGAACATGTACACCACAACATGTGTCACAATTAGGAACTATAGTGGACCGTGATGAATGACCTTTCCCCCGGAAGTGAACCGTGTTGTGAGACCTTACACACCATGTGGCATTGATGGCCTTCAATTTTTTTTTGCCACGAACCCCCCCCCCCCCCCCCCCCCCAAAAAAAACCCCCAATAAAAACAAACAACAACAACAAACAAATTGTTAATATGGTGATGATTGTTGTTGGTCCCGGTGTCCCCAACCAGTCCTGAAATACCGAAAATCATATTACAAAGCACAATATAAAAGAGAAAAAGTCATTCAACTATTTGATGACCGAAATTTAACCTCACAGATCGAGATATTAGCAAAAATAAAGTTCGATGTTTGCCATTTAGTTTTAAAAAATCATGCTGGCTCAAAAAAAGGGGGGGGGGGGAGTCGTACTAGCCCCCACCCCCCTGTGTTGGGTAGTGAGAGATAGGGCTGGTAGTTAATGGGCTCGCATCGACTAACCACTACACTATGGAGGATCTGGTTTCAGACCCTCTTTAACATCATCACTATTTGTTTGCCTTAAATTTACTATCGTTTGACACCCAATAGTCAATATAAGTTGTAGAAGCATCACGAGGGCTATATGGCTTTTTATGTACCCTCTGTGTGTTCGTTTACCCCGAGCCGAAGGCGAGGGGGTAAAAGAGCACACAGAGGGTACATGAAAAAGCCATTTACCCCGAGAGATGCTTCTACAACGAATTTATCTTGCCGACATGTTAAACCATATAGCCAAATAATCAAAATAACGCCAGACAATAATTGTTAACAATTTATTAACGGAGCCGTACCACGCGGACGCGAACGAAACCACTTGCCAGTGACGAAAAATAGTTCCATCGATAAACGAGTTTTTAACTTCAAATGTTTGTAATACGAAATTGTCTGAAACAGATATTAATACAAAATAAAATTTAAAAAAACACTTTTTTTTATCAGAAATGTATGTAGTAAAAAAAACAAAAAAACAACAACAACTGTTGCTAATCGCGCATTAATACAATAACACCACGACCGTAATTAGGTGGCCGAGTTCAACATTGCAGCTTTTAAAAGTATTGAAATAGTGTATTTTATAGTAAAAATAAAATTAATTATGTATACTTGATTGATTATCAATGCTATTTATAATCTAATTATTGCTTTAGCATTAACTGGGGCGGCTGGAAACTGTTGGAAATTACAGACGGGGTATAAGAGAATTTGGCTCCGCCCACAGGGGGATAAGGGATTTGTCCAACGGCAAACAACCAATGAGATTAAAGAATTTTACATCAAGTTCAAGTTCTTTTATTGCTTTAAGTCGAGATGAAGGCGAGATAATGTATTTTTCGTGCTGGGGTGTCGTTAAAACATTTATTCATTCATTGATTTCGACCCTCTTTAATGACGACACAGTGCAGTGCGCATGACTCCTTCCAACAAGTGACCTTAACGTAAAGCATAAAACAAGTGAGCGGGTACGAAACATCGAGGTACGAACAATATTGGGTACAAAACGTGCCGTGAAGCGCAACAAACACCAGTGTAGCAATTCACTACTCTTCTTTTTTTTTTTTCCTTTTTTTTTTAGCCGCTTATTATGTATGTGTTTATTGAAAACAACACATCCATCCCCCCCCCCCCACCAAAAAAAATAAAAATAAATAATATGTTGTGTGTTTATTAATGGTTCATAGGACTGATATTGCGTAAGAAAACCATATAAAGGTGTCTCGCTGTTAAATACTAATGATGTCAACACCACAAGAAAGCTAGCGGCTATTCTCGGAACTGGCGTGACGTCACACGGCCTAGTTACCGATCATCCGGGTCTTTGGGGGTGAAGCAAAGCCTTAGTGATTACTGTTTTACATAGAATAAAGTTATCATATTAACTTTTTGCATGCCTTGCATATTGTCATTTATTTTCTGTAGCTAACACATAGTTGCAGCATGTCTTATGAGTATTATAGCAGCTTGGGTTGTCATATAAGAGAAACGAACAACGGGAATATGAATTAGTACAGTCTATATTTTTTACCGACATATTTCCGTATAGCTTATATTGTCGAGGGGACTTTACTAGAGGCAGGTTGGGCAGAACAATTTTTGTTGATGCAATTTTCAAGTAATATTAATTATAAATTTTAACAACTTTGAAATGATAAGATAATTATTAATATTATAATAATTATGATGTGGGCTACAAAATATATAATTTGTATGTATAATAATAAAATTTATATGCAGATTCAAGATAATTATTTTTAGGATTTAACATAATTATTATATTTCCAAATATAATGTAATAATTAAACAATTGCAAAGTTGTTACTTTACAACTTTAAATTACAGTATTATTATTGTCATTCTTATTATATAGATGTATTGGCAACAATGAAAATGTTCCACTGAATACATTCTTTTATTCTTTAAAAAACCCACCAGTTTCTTGAAATAATGAAATGATTTAGTTTTTACAGATTGTGAAATTATCTCATGATGTTGGCCTTCCTTACCGGTTGAATGCAGGCGAAAAGAAAATAGCAATAATAAAATATAGCCAACCTCAGACCTTGTCATCTAAGGGGAGTTATATCTCTTTCTAGCTATCCATCACTCCCCTGAGATTAGTTCAAGGAGAATAATATATAGCTCCCTTTAGTATGTGAATATTAATATTTTAAATTGCCCCCCATAATCTAAGTTAGGGTAGCAATTAATAACTCCCATATTATTTTCATGTCACGGTCTACAACCTACTAAAACATAGTGTTACCTCATCGAATATAACTGTTTTAATAATAGGGTTTAA
This sequence comes from Gigantopelta aegis, assembly GCF_016097555.1. Lineage (NCBI taxonomy): Eukaryota > Metazoa > Mollusca > Gastropoda > Neomphalida > Peltospiridae > Gigantopelta > Gigantopelta aegis. The sequence continues at coordinate 5,735,593 of NC_054705.1, forward strand.
CATGGTATATTTATTAATAAAACACAAAAACTTACCTGAGTAAATGTATATATTAGTGTTGTTTTATACCTAGTCAGTGGATATTGCAGATTTTGTCTTGGGCTGTATTGGAATTGTTATTGCAATTAAAATTTAAGTAATATGTACAAAACCAATGTTTCATAAGATACAGGTGGAGAAAGGAGATGGGGCAATTATCATGACTGTCAGTAAACTGATCTGTATCAATATGCCTTTTGCTAGACTACACATATTTAACCTAAGTTGCTTTTAACCAGGGTTAAATTACCTCTTGTATAGATGCACTTACGTAGCATATTCAAGGAAAATGTATGAATGAGATGGTTAAATGCCATATTATTCTCCATGTGAAATAGTGTTTTTAGAAAGGAAAACAAATATCAAATATGGCGATGACCATTCATTTTATTGCAGATAATTGCTGAAGTAGATTGTGTGCACACATGCATGCACACACACACACACACACACACACACACACACACACAATCCGAAGAACTGCAGAATACTTTAAAACAACATATAGATGCAAAAAGGTAAGTCCTTTAACTTGAACAGAAGCAAAATCTACAAATGTGCCACAACCACCAAATTACATTGATTCATAACAGAGTAAATTAAAAAAAACCAGAAACCCAGAAACATGTATACATGTATGTGTGTGTATATATACTCTTCAAAAAAAGAAACGCAAAAGGGTACAAATGGGTTATAACTCCGATTTTATGTTTCCTACCGGTTCATGCTTTGTGAATATAAGGTCATTGCATGTCCCAAACACATTCCCACGGTTACATTCGATAAAACGCAGCTACTGTACATTAAAGTTCCAAAATGTGAATATTCGCAAAAACGCAGCCACGTGCAAACCATGTCACCACTGCACGTGCGTTGTCTGCACGTGCAACATGAACACCGACAGTATAAAAGTGCAGGGTGTTCGCTTGCCTGGCCTCTGTATCTGGCCGACAGTTGACAATCCAGGACATGCCACGTCTCAGTGAACCGCAGAGAAACAATGCCAGCAACATGGATCAACACGTGACCTCCCTAGATCCGGTCGACCACGGGTCACTACCCCCGGGCAGGACCGCTACATCCGGGTACGCCACCTTCGGGAACGATTGACTACTGCCACCTCCACAGCCGCAGCAATACCAGGTTTGCGCAGGATATCCGACCAGACCGTACGGAACCGCCTACGTGAGGTAGGAATTCGTGCCAGACGTCCAGTTCGAGGTGTCATCTTAACACCACAACACCGTCGACTCCGACTGCAGTGGTGCCAGATTCATCGACAATGGCCTCAACTGCGATGGAGACAGGTGTGGTTCAGTGACGAGTCCCGATTTCTGCTCCGACGTCATGATGGAAGATGTCGCGTGTATAGGCGTCGTGGTGAACGTTATGCGGCAAACTGCGTGCAGGAAGTGGACAGATTCGGCGGGGGTAGTGTCATGGTGTGGGCAGCCATCTCACACACTGGCAGAACTGACCTGGTCCACGTGCAGGGCAACCTGAATGCACAGGGCACATTGACCAGATCCTCCGGCCACACATCGTTCCAGTTATGGCCAACGCCAACGCAGTGTTCCAACATGACAACGCCAGGCCTCACACAGCACGTCTCACAACGGCTTTCCTACAGAACAACAACATTAATGTCCTTCCTTGGCCATCGATATCACCGGATGTGAACCCAATTGAGCATCTATGGGATGAGTTGGACCGACGCCTCCGACAGCGACAACCACAGCCCCAGACCCTGCCCGAGCTGGCAGCAGCCTTGCAGGCCGAGTGGGCCACCATCCCCCGGGTCGTCATCCGTACTCTGGTTGCTTTAATGGGCAGGCGGTGCCAGGCAGTTGTCAACACACGCGGAGGCCACACCCGGTATTGACTCCAGATGACCTTGACCTTGGTGGTGTGTCCTATCACTTACTCACAATGGACTAGAGTGAATTGTGAACAATCCTGCAACATTTGGTAATTATCGGACTCACCATTCAATAATTAAATCAATTCTCCAAATGTTACGACAATGTGGTTTTGCGTTTCTTCTTTTGAAGAGTATATATATATATATATATATATTATACACATGTATGCATATGTATATATGTATGTATGTATCCAAGATACAAGTATACCTTTATTGTTTAATACATGATACATTTGGGCTATCACACGTCCGCAGGTACAATATCTGGAGTGGGGTAGGGGGCAAAATCTTGAGTAGTAGGGACAATCTTGTTAGGGGAAGAAGCCATATTTATTAAAAAGTAGTAGAAACCTATATTTTTCGTACTGCAGCCTGCTACAGACACATTTGCACACACAACAAAATAAAAATAAAGTTTAAAAAAGAACTTTTATAATAAATTATTATTATTGTGTGTGTGTGTGTGTAATTTAACTGCATATACTTTTTATTTTAAAAATAAAAATAAATAAATAGATGTAGTAGCCGAAGATGGCAAAATAAATACAAGTATAGAGAATGTCTTGATTGAACTCTAAAATTAGATTGGGGTGTGTTTTTTTTTTTCTTCATGAAAGTAGATGGAATTGTTCTGTATGTTATTTTACAGTATCATGTGGGAATTCTTTTTCGGGGGGGGGTTGTCGTCGGGAAATTGCTATTCTTTTCGAAATTTGTTAAAAAACGATATTTTTATTTTAACATCAATAATGAAAAATTATGTTTATGCCAGATCAACGCTAATGACACAAAACAAACAAATGTGTTTAGCTTACGGCCCATGTCTTAAAAGAGTTAGAGATTTTAAAGAGAAGGCATCTAATCCCTTCCGCCCGTTAAACCAACAAAAATGTACCATGATGTACATGTCGATCATGAATTGCACTAATTCATTCACTATCAAAACCATACGTAACTAATGGAGAAAGACTTCACATTCTAAAAGCAATCGTGCATTAAACAATGGTCTGGTTCTTAAGTCTGTCTTCCAAAACAGTAATTCAACGTATGTTCGCGTTCTCAGAATAATCATCACGGTCTTACGGCGTCTGTGCGAATCACTTGATTCAGAATCAATACTTCAGTAATTACATGATTGGATAAGAATCATCAGCTTCAACACCCGCGTCACGTGATAAACAATACGGGGATTACGTCACGTGTACTTTTGCCCGTAAGTACCGTGACTCAGTTGCGGTTCGATACGACGCATGTACTACGTGCCATTCGCCGTGTGAATAGTCTGGAACCTACTACCCTTAGTCTACGTAATTCGAGTACTCTTATAAACTGATAGTCATTGATTGCATTAAGTCATACTATTCAACTCGTTGCGAACTGCATTTACTATGTCAGATTGTATACGTGCGATGGAATCTGCAGCTAGAAACTGATGTAAAGCTGTTATGCATAGCATTAAGGAATTGTAAATTAAAATTCGTTAACATAATACAGTAAGTAAGCCGCGGTCTGTGTGAATAACGTGCCGTCGAAAAAAATAATTATTTGCACCAACCTGATTGGTTGGTGATTCAGTCAGGCCCACTTCTTGAACGCGACTTCCGCCGACATACATTTAAAACGGTTAGCACGACACTTATTGTATTATCCATCGTCAGCCAAGAGAAAAATAACGTTACTGATGATTCATAAGTGAGTAGAGCCTTAGATCATGACCTGTTAATCGCCTAATTAGTAAGAGATATTACTCAGAATCTTTTATAACTGAGATAGATAACCAGACCCGGTCCGAAATATGCAAAAGATAGACAGACTGCAAAACCAGGAACCGCTACATAGACCCTTCACACTACATCGCCCCCCTAGATATGCCCCTCATAGCGCCGGAAATTTACTACCTCTAGAATTGTAAGAGCACGCGGATGAGATCCATCATATTTAAAGAGCGTTACCATTAATTTACGCCGGTTTGCTCCCCAAACATGAGCCTATCCTCACACACACCCACACACAACACACACACACACACACACACATCTTTTGGATTTGCCTAGTTCCCAATACGGTTACCCTCGACGACTCAATCAGATTAAAAGGCGCTAACCTGACAAAGAAAACATAACAAGGATGTAGACATAACAATATAAGAAAAAAATCAAAATCACAAGACAATGACTAGCGCGTCGTGTGTAAAAAAACTCACAATACGTTAAGCAAATCCATGTAGCAGGCACATGCTTATCTACTAAAACTTAGGAGTCTAGGACAGATACCTGAACTAAATATGAGGTTCAATAAGCTTCCTTTAGACATTCCAGAATACCCCACAAAACCCCTCCCTCCAGTATAATATATATACTATATAACTTAGGCATGGGTGAATAAATTATGCAAATTTTTTCTTTTTCAAACAATAATCCTCCTCCTATGCGTACAATACTGACAGTATATCACCTACGCACCATTAACCATAGAGTTTTTCTTGTTTTGGCTAATCCCACCCCTTACACACACACAGTGAGTCAGTAACTTCACAAATCTCACATTACAAGAGACCAAAAATAGCCAACGATTCATTTATATACACTAGAAATCCAGTTTAGTCTAGAATAACTACCGAAATAGGACAGACAAAAACCTAAAATATCAACATACCTCACCTCGTTCCCCCCTAAACTAGCCTTAACTGCTGAAAGAACCACTACTTGATCTCTGATAGTATTAGATCTTCATAAATCATCATAACTGCTGACATGTGGCCCCGAGAGTACTAACAAAATATACTGTCTTCCTATTAAAACAATTGAATCGACAAAAGAAGCTCGGTTAGAGGCGACAGAGGGGAGACTGACAACGCGACCGCTTCATGCGGTATGAGGCACGTAAACGGCGACAATGCACCGAGATAAAGCGGAAGGAGTAACACAACAGTGTCGGACCCATTGACAAGAATGGCTGAACTAGTAACAAAAAAGAGAGGAAAGAGAAGGGGGGGGGGGGGGGGAGGGGGGGGGGGGGGGGGAGACTGGGAAGGGGAGGCACACACACCACACATAATTAAGAATGTTATATAAAGTCCTTTTTACACTTTATTTTTATTTTGTAGTGTGTGCAAATGTTCTGTAGCATGCTGCCGTACGAAAATAATAGGTCTTATCATTACCATACTTATTTTTAGATAAAATATGGTTCTATCCCCTAACAAGATTGTCCCCCTACATATCAAGATTTTGCCCAAAGAAAAAAAAGAAAAGGGAAAGAAGGGGGGGAAGAAAGAGGAGGAGAAAGGGGAAAAAAGAAGAGGGAAAAAAAAGGAAGGGAGGAAAAAGGGGGAAAAAAGGGAAAAAAAAAAAGAGGAAAGGAAGGAGAAAAAAGGAAGGGAAAAGGGAGGGGGGAAAAGGGGGAAAGAAAAAAAGAAAGGGGGGAAAAGTGGGGGGGAAAAGGGGAAAAGAGAGGGAAAGGAAAGGGGGAAAGGAGAAAAAGGAAAAGAAAAGGGAAAAAAAAGGGGGAAAAAGTGGGGGGGGGGGGAAGGGAAGAGGGGGGGGGGGAGAAAAGAAGGAGGGGAGGGGAGGGGGGGAGGAAGGGGGGGGGGGGGGGGGGGGGGAAGGGGGGAGGGGGGGAGGAGGTGGGGAGGGGGGGGGAGGAAGGGGGGAGGAGAAAGGAGGGGGGGGGAGAAAAGGGAGAGGGGGAGGGGGGGGGGAGGGGGGGGAGGGGGGGGCAGGGGACGAGGAAAGAGGAAGGGGGAAAGAAAGGGGAAGGGGGGGAAAAAGAAGGGGAAAAGGGGGGGAAAAAAAAGGGGAGAAAAGAGGGAAAGGGGGAGGGGGAGAGGAAAAAGAGGAAAAAAAAGAAAAGGAGTAAAGGGGGGGGAAGAGGGGGAAAGAAAGGGGGAAAAGGGAAAGAAAAGGGGGAGGGAAGAGAAAAAGGGGAGGGGACAGAGGGAAGGGGGGGGAGGAGGGGGTCGGAAAAAAAGAGAAAAGGAAAAGGAGAAAAAAGGGGAAGAGAGGGAAAAGCCAGGGGAGAAAGGGAGGAGGGGAGGGGGGGGAAGGAAAGGAAGAAAAAAAACAGAGAAAGAAAGGGAAGGGGAAAAGAAGAAGCCCCTCGCCCCCCCCCCCGTACCAGAGAAGAATAACCATGTTTAGGCTTGTGAATTTCGATTTCGGATTTGCGAGAGATACGCGCCGGGGGCTCGCCCGTCAGCGTCAAGCCGTGCATCAACTCCAACTCCAAGTATCACGAGCATTAAACGCCCTAGCATACAGACTATCCTCTGCCAATCACGATGGCATGAACATTTCTCGAGTATGCACTAATCCGTCTGGCTACCCCCGCAGCGTCAACACCTAGCAAGCCTCACGAGCATGTGAAGGGGGTGGTGACAACCGCACTGGCTGAACTGACTGAAAAACGGCGATGCGGCTGGGGTACCCCAAGCGACCAACGATACCAAAGAGCTGTACGCACACCACAAAAGGTAGATCTGAAAATACGAGGCCGGGCAACGGACAAACGAAGTATCCGAACGCGAACACAAATAAAAAGGGACCGCGATAACGAGGATGATAAGGAACGATATGCGGCACGAAGGGGAGGCCCCTGCACCCATCATGCGGGGCATCAAACAAACTAATAATGATAAAGATGAAGGCAGCAATAGACAAAAAAGGAAGAGGAAAGCTCACTCGCAGCGCCGTCCGGTACTTCATCTAACTTCTTAACCCCCCCGGACAAATGCGCACCCAACACACTATCCTCGAACACCAGACAAGGAAGAAGCAAATACAAAAACAAAAGAAAAAAAAGAAAAAGAAGGGGAGTAATGAAAAAAAGGGAAAAAGAAAATCACAAAAGAAAACAAAAAAAAAATAATAAAAAAAAAGGGAAAAAGGAAGGGGGGGGGGGGAAAGGGGGAATAAAAAGGGAAGGACAAAGTGGGGATTATTCACGCACCGCACCAACCGAGTCATTGCTCATGGGTGTAATGCGATAAATGTAACGAAGGCGAATGGGACTCAGCATAGCAACTGGAAATTAATCCATGAATGATCTGAGCCGATCGATATCTAATAATAAGGTGCTGCCAAGACGGAAAGGTAATAAAACTGACAAATGACACATGAGGCGGGGGGATGGTCGCATGACCTAGCCGTAGGTTACAGGAATAAGCCCGCGCCAGAAAGGGGAATGCAAAAAAAGACCATTAAGCAATTGCTGAAAATAAAACTATGCTGACTAGATACAAGAAGACAAAGACAGCTGCGAACAACATACATTACTGAGCGTAGTTGGCGGGTAGAAAAATAAGCAATTGTTCAGGAGTAACCTTAGAAGAACGAATCACCATGTGGCCAATAACCACCCCGCTCATACATGTAGATACTATTCAAGATACAGTTCAAGTTGAGAAATCAGCAGTGACATTTAAGTAATTAGTCAGGTACCCCTCCTTCAATCACCATATTAACGGGCGATTCACAGATATAGAAAGAGTCATTCAATCACCATTTATACTAGGTGATCAAAAACAACAGTCCATATTAACACAATCACCATTTACTTGGTGATTCGCATATAATAGTTCCTTCAATCACCATATTAGACTGGACGATTCACAGATAATAGAATAGTTCTTCATTCCATATTCATATAATTCATCAACATCGATACAGATCCATAGTTAAGTTCAATACTGCCCAGACCACATTCGCCCTCACAGGAATCACCAGATTCGGAATGTTCATGATTATTTAGTGATCCAAAATGGTTTTATATCTGTTCAAAGAGAATAAATTCATCCGGAAACAGTCTATTATGAATATCCAGTTTTGAATCCTTCATATGTTATTCTATAAAGAACTTCCCCATCGGAAATAGTTCATATGAAGTCCTAATCCAGGAACTATTATATTCATGTTTATTCAAGTAGGGAATCCCAGTTCCGGAAACGTTCATGACGGATAGCAATTCATGATTTTCTCCAACCTCAGAAAATATCGCTATATATTTCTTACAACCTAGAATTACATGCCGTTTTATACTGCCGAGTATGCAGAGCCTGGATGGAAGCAGTCTTAAAATCACGTCTCTGATCTAGAACCACCATCAAACCGACATTTAAAAAAATGCATGTGAGAATTTTACATGGTTAAGCAAACACTTACATACAAAATAATACACTTGCTTAACCATATATTGCTTACTAACAAGAAATACTTGGGAAAACAAAATGGTATGATAAGTCTACTCCCCAGATCTCTCCATCGGACCTCTACGTCTCCGTCTGGTGTCAACATTACTTAGGGGACTATTCCTATCAGTCATTTGGATCTACAGCTCCATAGCAAATCTATCTACTATAGCATCGACATAAATGGAGGTTCTTATGAACATTCCTCATAAAAAAAAAAGCTTTAAATATGTGTGCGCTCTAAGATATTGCTGTACATCTCCAATTCCAAAGGCCTTGTATCTTCCATGTACATGGTAAGGTTTTAATCTCTTAAAATGAACGACTTGTTTCACTCTACTTCCTACTTTGGCGTGAAATAATTGACCTCTGCCAACCTTGCATAAAATCTGATAGGGCCCAGTCCAAATGTGTTGTAGTTTTGGCGATAGTCCTTTCTTTTTGTTTGGTGTATATAACCAGACCAATCGTTTCTTCTAAAGTTTTTGACCCTTAACTTTTCGGTCATATATGACTTTTTGTCTTTTCTGATGTAACCCAGTATGTTTCCTAGCTAATTCAAAGACATCATTGAGTTTATTCTCTAATTGATCAACATAATTAAAGGAGTTATGAGTTTCTTTATGCAAGTTCTCCGTCAGCATGGTCAGAGGTACATTCATTTCAGTGCCAACATCATTTTGTTTAGGGTGAAACCTGTCGTTTCATGTGTAATTATCCTATCTGCCATTGTTACAGAGGTAGGTGTAATTCCCAATCCAGCTGGTCTGATTGTCATAAGCAACTGAGCATTTTATCAGGGTTCTATTAAAACGTTCAATCATACCGTCTGCCTGGGATGATAAGCTTTTGTACGCTGTTTTTTTTAAATTTCAACATTTTTACACTTTCCTGAAACAATTTCTTTCAAAATTGCTCCGGTCAGAATGTAATTCTTGATGCAATGCCGAAACGTGAAAGAAGTAAATACTAATAATAATCATATTAAAAAACAAATAAATACTAAATATATAAAATTTATAACTCCTTTATTTTATATGAACGTAATTATAATAGAAAAATTTAAAAAAATTAATAAATATAAAAATAATAAAAATACTAATAATATTATTATTAAATAATTAATTAATGATTAAAAACTAATTAAATATAAAAAATAAAACTAATAGCTAATATAAATGATCTTAACTAAAAATAAATTAATAATATAATAAATATATAATATTAATTCAATCTATAAATAATATAATTAAATAAGAAGATATAATAAATGAAATAAAAAAGAAATATATATAATAAAAAAAAAGATTAAAATATATAATATATATTCTATTATTAAATTAATACAAAACCAATAAAGTATAAAATTTTTAAAAAATAATTAAAATAAAATAAGTATAAATCAAAATAAAAAAACAAAAATCTAAATAAAAAAAATATAAATATAAAATAAAACAAAATAAAAATATATCACCCAAAAAAAAAATTAGTAAAATATATAATAAAATATAAAAATAATAAATAAAAAAATAATATATATAATACAAAAATATCCATACATATAAAAAAAACATAATAAATCAAAATCCCTAAAATTAAATTAATATATAACATAATAAAAAATAATAAATTAAAATAAATTAAAAATAAAAAAAAATCAAAAATAATAAAAAAATAAAAAAAAAAAAAAAATATCATATAAAATGAAATAATAATTTAAAAATAATAAATAAATAATAAAATATACTTTACATAATATAAAAATCTTATAGAAATTAAAAAAATAAAAATATATTACAACATAAATAATTAAAAAAAAAAATTAATAAATCTTTTAATATAAACCCGTTCAAATAAAATAATACAAATATAAAAAAAAATAATAATTAAAGAAATAATAAATAAAAAAAAAAAAATTTAATTGCAAGGTAAAAAATTAAAATTAATAGTCCCAATAAAAAAATATATAACCCAAAAAATGGAAAATCGGGAAAATCCGGGGTATAAAAAAATAGTAATAAACATAATAAACTAAGAAAAATCAAAACATAAAAAAAATGGAAAATAAAATCTAATATAAATAAAATAGAAGCAAATAATAAAAAAAACAAAATTATCGCCGGGGCGTTAATGGGGCTGGAAAATATATAAAAAAAAAAAAATTATAAAATAAAAAAAAGACCTCGGTTCATCCGGTGTCTTCAAAAATAATAATAATATATATCACACGGATAAAAAAGATCATCATACTAATGTAACACTGATTAAAATATAAATAAAAAACCTAAAACTAATAAAATAATAGTTATAAATAAAATATAAAAAAATTATAAAATTTAATACTATAGACATTTAGGAATCTATAATAAAAATATAAAAAAATAAAAATAAATAAAAAAATATTACAATAAAAAAACTTAAAGAAATAAAAAAAAACAACAAAAATCACTATAATGTCTTCTGAAAGAAAAAATCATTTATGTGGCGTGTAAGCAAATGTAAATAAATCGAAAAAATAAAATATTATAAAGATATGTAACCCCATCATTATAAACTAAAAAAAACAATAAATAATTAAAAAATTAAATAGATATATAAATATATAAATATATAAAAAAAAAATATAAAATAATAAATAAAATTATGAATCTTTTTACAGGCCTATACACTGAATGTATTATAAAAAATTTAAAAAAAAAAATAAAAAATAAATATAGATTTAATTAATACTATATTCAATAAGTAAAATAAATTATCCAAAAAATTAATAATATATTATAATATTTAATTAATAAAAAAGAATATACGTGCAAACCATGTCACCACGGCACGTGCGTTGTCTGCACGTGCAACATGAACACCGACAGTATAAAAGTGCAGGGTGTTCGCTTGCCTGGCCTCTGTATCTGGCCGACAGTTGACAATCCAGGACATGCCACGTCTCAGTGAACCGCAGAAAGAAACAATGCCATCGGCCGAATAGACGCAGGCGAATCCAGAACGGCCGTTGCCAGGGCATTCCATGTGTCCCCAAGCACCATCTCCAGACTGTGGGACCGTTACCAGCAACATGGATCAACAACGTGACCTCCCTAGATCGGTCGACCACGGGTCACTACCCCCGGGCAGGACCGCTACATCCGGGTACGCCACCTTCGGGAACGATTGACTACTGCCACCTCCACAGCCGCAGCAATACCAGGTTTGCGCAGGATATCCGACCAGACCGTACGGAACCGCCTACGTGAGGTAGGAATTCGTGCCAGACGTCCAGTTCGAGGTGTCATCTTAACACCACAACACCGTCGACTCCGACTGCAGTGGTGCCAGATTCATCGACAATGGCCTCAACATGCGATGGAGAAAGGTGGTGTGGTTCAGTGACGAGTCCCGATTTCTGCTCCGACGTCATGATGGAAGATGTCGCGTGTATAGGCGTCGTGGTGAAACGTTATGCGGCAAACTGCGTGCAGGAAGTGGACATAATTCGGCGGGGGTAGTGTCATGGTGTGGGCAGCCATCTCACACAATGGCAGAAATGACCTGGTCCACGTGCAGGGCAACCTGAATGCACAGGGCTACATTGACCAGATCCTCCGGCCACACATCGTTCCAGTTATGGCCAACGCCAACGCAGTGTTCCAACATGACAACGCCAGGCCTCACACAGCACGTCTCACAACGGCTTTCCTACAGAACAACAACATTAATGTCCTTCCTTGGCCATCGATATCACCGGATGTGAACCCAATTGAGCATCTATGGGATGAGTTGGACCGACGCCTCCGACAGCGACAACCACAGCCCCAGACCCTGCCCGAGCTGGCAGCAGGCTTGCAGGCCGAGTGGGCCACCATCCCCCGGGTCGTCATCCGTACTCTGGTTGCTTTAATGGGCAGGCGGTGCCAGGCAGTTGTCAACACACGCGGAGGCCACACCCGGTATTGACTCCAGATGACCTTGACCTTGGTGGTGTGTCCTATCACTTACTCACAATGGACTAGAGTGAATTGTGAACAATCCTGCAACATTTGGTAATTATCGGACTCACCATTCAATAATTAAATCAATTCTCCAAATGTTACGACAATGTGGTTTTGCGTTTCTTCTTTTGAAGAGTATATATATATATATATATATATATATATATATATATATATATATATATATTATACACATGTATGCATATGTATATATGTATGTATGTATCCAAGATACAAGTATACCTTTATTGTTTAATACATTATACATTTGGGCTATCACACGTCCGCAGGTACAATATCTGGAGTGGGGTAGGGGGCAAAATCTTGAGTAGTAGGGACAATCTTGTTAGGGGAAGAAGCCATATTTATATAAAAAGTAGTAGAAAACCTATATTTTCGTACTGCAGCCTGCTACAGACACATTTGCACACACACAAAATAAAAATAAAGTTTAAAAAAGAACTTTTATAATAAATTATTATTATTGTGTGTGTGTGTGTGTAATTTAACTGCATATACTTTTTATTTTAAAAATAAAAATAAATAAATAGATGTAGTAGCCGAAGATGGCAAAATAAATACAAGTATAGAGAATGTCTTGATTGAACTCTAAAATTAGATTAGGTTGTTGTTTTTTTTCTTCATGAAAGTAGATGGAATTCTGTATTTTATTTACAGTATAATGTGGAAATGTTATCAATGCACATGCATTAACCATTTTCGTTGCTATTAACGTCGGTTATTGTTGACATGCAACAACATTAAACTCAACGTAGTCGCATTCTGTCAATGTGTCCGACACTGTGCATCAGGTTTGTCACGTTTTAGTGCCTCTACCCAGAAGCGGCGTCTGGTCTCTTCTTTTCGAAATTTGTAAAACGATATTTTTTTTAACATCAAGTTATGGTTTATGCAGTCAACTGCACAACATGTTTTAGGCATCTTCGCCGTTAACTGATGTAAATGATCGACTGAATTTGACTAAATTCACTATCAAACCATACGTAACTAAGGAGAAGCTTCACCGCGTCACGTGATAAACAATGGCGGATAGGGCCGAAGTACCCGTATGTTCGGTTCCGAGAATATGTCCGGTCGCCGTGTGTATTGGAAATAATACACAATAATATTATATTGATAGACATTGTTCAGTCTATAACTCGATTCAACTGTTTTTGTCAATTGATATTGCAGCTGTTTGTAAACGTTATGCTATGCATTTAATGGAATTGGTAAATTTAAGAATTCGTTAAAAATAATACCAGTAAGGTAAGGCGGTCTGTTTGAATAACGTGCGTCGAAAAATAATCTAATTTGACCAACCTGATTGGTTGATTCAGTCAGGCCACATTCTTGCACGGACTTCCGCCGACAACATTTAAAACGGTTGCACGACACTTATTGTATTATCCATCGTAGCAAGAGAAAATAACGTTCCTGATATTCATAAGTGAGTAGAGTTAGATCATGCTGTTAATGTAATTAGTAAGAGATATAATCAGAATCTTAACTGAATATAATAACCAAGGAAAATATGAAAAGATAGACAGACTGAAAACCAGGAACGCTACATACCCTTCCACTACATCGCCTAGCTATGCCCTCATAGCGCGGAATTTACTACATCTAGAATTGTAAGCACCGGAGAGATCATCATATTTTAAGAGGTTACCATTAATTTAGGGTTTGCTCCCAAACATAGCCTATCCCACCACACACACACACACACACACACACACACACACACACACATCTTTTGGATTTGTAGTTCCAATACGGTTACCTCGACCTCAATCAGATTAAATGGTAACCTGACAAAAGAAAACATAACAATGATTAGACATAACATATAAAAAAAAATCAAAATCACAATACAATGACTTGCGCTTCGAGTAAAAAAACTCAAATACGTTAAGAAACCATGTAGCAGGCACATGCTTATCTACTAAAACTAGGAGTCTAGGACATACCTGATATAAATATGATATTCATTAAGTTCCTTTAGCATTCCAGAATACCCCAAAACTCTGTATATATATATATATATAACTTAAGATGGGTAATAAATTATGCAAATTTCGAACAATAAATCCTCCTCCATGGTTAAAATACTGACAGTATATCACCTACGGCACTTAACCATAGAGTGGTAATCCCACCCCTTACACACACCCAGTGAGTCATTACCATCACAAATTCACATTACAATAGCCCAAAAAAAAGAAGTTCATTTATATACACAGAGATCCAGTTTAGTCTGGAATAACTACCGAATAGGACAGACAAAAACTAAAATATCAACATACCTCACCCTGGTCCCCCCTAAACTAGCCTTAACTGTCTGATAAGAACCCACTTGATCTCATGATAGTATTTGTTCATCCCCATTGGCCCCAGATGCACCCCGCCCCCCCCCCCCCCCCCCCCTACCAGAGAAATACCTTTTAGCTTGTAATTTCTTTCGATTTAAGAAAGTAACCCTCCCCTCAGAAAACCTCTCAACCAACTCCAAGTTCAGGCATGAACGCCTAGCAGAATATTCTGCCAATGTCACATGTCTGACTTTCATAATGACAATCCTTTCTACCCCCCACCCCCACAACCTACTGATGTCCCCCTCTAACTGACTGAAAAACCGACCCTGGTCCCAACCCAAACTATCCAAATCATTACCACCCACCTGGAATACTACCACCTTTGGCCGAAACCCCTCCCCCATCATCCTATCCACTAACTTGTTGGCCTCCCCCCCCCTTCCATAGTATCTAACTTCTACCCCCCCCCCCCCCCCCATCCCAAGATTTGTCCCACCTCAGCCAACCGAGAGTGGCTATGTAATCGATTGACGAAGGAATGGCCAAGCATAGCAACTTTTCCAGTGATCTGAGCCATCTTTCTTAATATTCTGCAAGAAGAAATAAATAAAAAGAAATTATTAAGGTTGTCCATACACTACCTTATTACTGAATAACCCCCCAAAAGGTTAAGAAAATACAATGCAGTTATAAAACTACTGTTATGCAAAAACAAACTCTCCAACATACAGTACATATTTTCGGTGTTATGGTTCAGTCCTTGTAGAAGAATCACACATGTGGCCAATAACCACCCAGCTCATACATGTAGATAATATTCAAGATACAGTTCAAGTTGATAAATCAGCAGGTGACATTTAAGTAATTAGCAGGTAACACCTCCTTCAATCACCATATTAGACGTGGCGATTCACAGATAATAGAATAGTTCATTCAATCACCATTTTATACTAGGTGATCAAAACAACAGTCCATATTAACACAATCACCATTTTACTTGGTGATTCGCATATAATAGTTCATTCAATCACCATATTAGACGTGACGATTCACAGATAATAGAATAGTTCATTCAGTCCAATATTCCATATAATTCATCAACATCGATACAGATCCAGAGGTTAAGTTCAAATACTGCACAGCACCACAGTCGCCCTCACAGGAAATCAACGAGATTCCGGAAATGGTTCATGATTATTTAGTGATCCACAAATGGTTTTATAATCTGTTCAATAGAGGAATAAATTCATCCGGAAACAGTCTATTATGATATCCAGTTGTGAATCCTTCATTATGATTATTCTATAAAGAAATTCCAATCCGGAAATAGTTCATAATGAAGTCCTAATCCAGGAACTATTATATTCATGTTTATTCAAGTAGGGAATCCCAGTTCCGGAAACAGTTCATGACGTATAGCAATTCATGATTTCTCCAACCTCAGAAAATATCGCTATATATTTCTTCACAATCACTAGGAATTACCATGCCGTTTTATACTGCCGAGTATGCATGAGCTGGATGGAAGCAGTCTTTAAAATCACGTCTCTGATCTAGAACCACCATAAACCGACATTTAAAAAAATGCATGTGGAGAATTTTACATGGTTATAGAAAACACTTACAATACAAAAATAAATAAAAAGTGCTTAACCATATATTAGCTTACATAACAAGAAATACTTTGGAAAACAAAATGGTATGATAAGTCGTACTCCCCAGATCTCATCCAATCAGGACCTCTACGTCTCCGTCTGGTTTCAACATTACTTAGGGGACTATTCCTATCAGTATCATTTGGATCTACAGCTCCATAGAAAATCTGATCTACTATATCATCAGACATAAATGGAGGTTCTGAATGAACAATTTCCTCATCAGCTTTAAATATCAGTGTGTCCTCTAAGATATGCTGTACATCATTATCAGATTCCAAAGGCCTTGTATCTTCATGTACATGGTAAGGTTTTAATCTATTAAAATGAACGACTTGTTTCACTCTACTTCCTACTTTGGAGATGACATAATTGACCTCTGACAACTTGCATAAAATCTGATAGGGCCCAGTCCAAAATGTTTGTAGTTTTGGCGATAGTCCTTTCTTTTTGTTTGGTGTATATAACCAGACCATATCGTTTACTTCTAAAGTTTGACCCTTAACTTTTCGGTCATATAGGACTTTTGTCTTTTCTGATTTAACCCAGTATGTTTCCTAGCTAATTCAAAGACATCATTGAGTTTATTCTCTAATTGATCAACATAATTAAAGGAGTTATGAGTTTCTTTATGCAAGTTCTCCGTCAGAAGGGTCAGAGGTACATTCATTTCAGTGCCCAACATCATTTTGTTAGGGGTGAAACCTGTCGTTTCATGTGTATTAGTCCTATATGCCATTGTTACCAGAGGTAGGTGTAAGTCCCAATCCAGCTGGTCTGATTGTACATAAGCACTTAGCATTTTTATCAGGGTTCTATTAAAACGTTCAATCATACCGTCTGCCTGTGGATGATAAGCTGTTGTACGCGTTTTTTTTAAATTTCAAGCATTTTACACATTTCCTGAAACAATTTCTTTCAAAATTAGCTCCCTGGTCAGAATGTAATTCTTGAGGCATGCCGAAACGTGAAAAGAATGTAAATACTAATACTTGTTCAACTGTTTTAGCCTCTTGATTAGGGATTGGATAGGCTTCCGTCCATTTGGTGAAATAATCACCCACTATCACTATGTATTTATTATCTCGTACAGTATGAGGAAATGGGCCTATAATGTCTAGAGCAACTCTCTCCATTGGTTTCCCTACAGGCATTGAAATCAAAGGTGCCCTCATATAGGATGTTTTTTAGCTTCACATTGGCGACAAGTTCTAATATATCTAGACACATCATGTCTCATTCCTACCCAAAAAATATTTCTGTTTGATTTTTAAAGCAGTTTTTGAGATTCCTAAGTGACCCCCCACAGGAGAATCATGTGCCAGTCTTAATAGTTCAGGGACAAAACATTCAGGCATAATAACTAACTTTAAATCCTCACCCGTCTTTTCACAGAACCAGTTCCTAATTAATATCCCTTCTACAATTTCCAGTTGTTCCCACTGTGCCCAATAAGACTTTTCTTTGCAGGTAAGAGCCCTAAAGCTATAGTCCCACTGGGATCCCGGATAACCCCGGTCCTGGATAGTACGGGACAGTCCGGGGGTCGTCCTGGCAGTTTTAAACATGCTTAAAACTGCCGGGGTGGTCCGTAAGGGTCCTGGACGTTCGCCTCATCCTGGGTGATCCGTAGTGCCACCGTAGTGATACCGTATTGTCGCCGGGGGCGTCCTGGCTGATCCTGGGTCGTCCGGGAGTAATTTATTGACCCCGGATAAACACGGTGACACTACGGTTCATCACGGTGTCTTCACGATGCTACTACGGATATAACACGGACCAGCACGGATCATCACGGTGCTAACACTGTGCCACTATGGTGGTCCACGAAGGCTTCAAGGATGTAGTTGCGAACAAGCTTCATGCTATCAAGGCAGTCCTCCTATAGACAGTGCAGGAAGGATGAAATAGTCTTGTGTCGTTCCCGCATCGGGCATACATATTTAACCCATTCATTTATCTTAAAGAAAGATCCTCCACCTCAGTGTGAGCACTGCCAGTGTCTTCTGACTGTGCGACACATTTTGGTGGAGTGTAAGCAGTTGTCAGCAACTCGAAAAGATATATTTGGACAAAGAAATGTGATGGAATCATTTCGATTCCATCCAGAAATTTTATTGCAGTTTTTACGAGATACTGAATTTATTCTAAATTTTAATTATATATATATATCTGTGATATTTGCATTTTTACACAGTCCTTTACACTGTGTTTTTATTTAACTGTTGAATTTTTATATTGATGATGATCATCACACTTTTCGTGCATTTTACCATAGTTTGACACCCAATAGCCGATGTATTTTTCGTGCTGGGGTGTCGTTAAACATTCATTCATTCATTCATTCATTCAAGGATGTAGACGGGTGACCACAGTTCGTCCTGGGCCAAGGAGAAAAAGCATATAAATAGGTCAAATTTTCGGCTCGGAATCACTTCTTTTGTTCTACATCGTATGAATCAACATGGCTGAACAGCTGACCCGACTGAACCAACTCCGACTGATGCATTGCAGCTGGAGTTGAACCAACAGCAGACGAGAAACATGATTATGATGATGGTGACAAATTATATCGAAAGAAAAGAAGAAAAATTTGGGTCCGAAAATGGTTACAAAGAAGACCGGAACTTGGGCAGTATGCCCGCTTGATGAAAGAACTTGAGAAAGAAGATGTCAAAGGCTTCCGTAACTTCCTTCGGATGGATTACGAGTTATACCAAGAAATTCTACAACGCATAGAGGGTCGAATCACCAAACAAGATACTTCATGCAGAAAGTCTCTATCACCAGGCTTGAAGTTGGCAATTACGTTGCGTTACCTTTCTGCAGGCGACAGCTACCAGTCCCTGATGTATGGTTTCCGGGTAGCGCACAGCACCATTTCCAAGTTTATACGTGAAGTTTGTGAAGCCATTATTGCTGAATTTGCAGAGGAGCTTATCCCCTGCCCTACTACAACCGACGAATGGAAGGACATTGCCAAACATTTCTCTGACAAATGGCAATTTCACCATTGTCTCGGTGCCCTGGACGGGAAACATATCGCCATTAAATGCCCCAAGGGAGGAGGATCGATGTACTATAACTACAAAGGGTTCCATTCCATCATATTAATGGCACTGGTGGACGGTGATTACAAGTTCACTTGGGTGGAAGTAGGAAGTCACGAATCTGCCGGTGATGCCCAAGTTTTCAACAACAGTGAACTGAAGGAAGCCATAGATAAGGGGGTCCTCCATTTTCCACCGTCTGATCCCCTTCCAGATGACGACACAAAAATGCCGTATTTCATAGCTGGAGACGACGCTTTTGCCTTAAGGTCATGGCTGATGAAACCCTTCTTGCAGAGGCAGATGGATAACACCCAGAGGATATTCAACTACAGATTGTCGAGGGCTCGTTGCATTGTTGAAAACGCATTCAGCATATTAGTCCATCGTTTCCGTTGTTTATTGACAACGATGCAGGAACCGGATACTGTGGCGTCCATCGTCTTGACGTGTGTGTGTCTGCACAACCTCCTAAGAAAGAGATCGCCGAAGCAGCATCGTAGGGACGCAGATGAAGAGGACTCCAATCACAACGTCATCCCAGGAGCCTGACGCAATGTCACCCCTCTCTATTGGACGGTCAGTCGGACTTCGCTAACAACACAACAACAGCCGCGGCCAAAAAGCAAAGAGAGTATCTCTCTGCTTACTACAACTCCGAAGCAGGATCAGTACCGTGGCAGAATGACATGATTTAAAAGTGACTTGTGAACTGTGAACTTTATGAATGTGGAATAATCATCTTCGGTACAAGAACTGTTATTATTAAACCATGTAGCATGAAGTCAACAACTTTGTTATATTTGCAACCACATATTTTTATTATCACATAATTATCAACGACATTCATTATTTATTGCAACAATAAAAACAAACATAAATCAAGTAATAACCACATTTTTAAAGTTCAATATCACATGTCATAACAGTTCATTAAGCACAGTTCATACGGGGTTATTAGATCCCCCACCATCTCCACCTTGGTAGGACCCTGCGCGTGCTGTAACCTCACCGTGGTGCAGGGGTGTAACATTTTCTTTGAGAATGGCCAATACAGCACAAAACTGAAGTTTTGAGTAAAATTCAGTATCCGTAAAATTCTGTGATATTTGTGTTTTTGCACAGTTCTTTACACTGTTTTTGTTTAAAACTTGAATTTTTATATTGATGTTGATCATGTTACGGACGCCTGTCTCCAGACGTTGTAACAGCGAAGGTGGTGAATTACTAAGAATATATATATAATATGGTTCGACGAGCCCCCAGTCTGCAGAAATGGCAGACGATTAAACTAATACTTCAGTTTATAATGAATGATCACTTCTGACTTTCTCTAAACAACAAAACCAACACAAATCAACATGTAATCATTTAATACATAAACAGCTAACTGTCACCAAGGTGACTTACACTGAATACAACAATCTGTTGTACTGACCACTGCTCAAACTACGACACTCACTTTATATGTTCTCTATACAAATGTTCAATGATATCATCATGTAGATTCATTCGGCTGATAGGACGGTTCCCTCAGTTCAGCTCTGCGGCACTTCATACGACAGGTAGATAACTGGACTTCAAGAAGCTTCAGTTCTGCGACTCTTCAATAATATGTTAATCCAACAATATTGTCCTCTGTGGACATCAGGTACGTGGTTGTACACTCCGACCCTTTCTTCAGTCAAACAGCCGTAACGTCGCTTGGCACGGAGCTTCTATGGAACTGCTACACCAAACCCCAGACAAGACTTTTATGCACCAGGCATGGTCCTTGGAGATATGAGGTAATCTCACGTAACATTATATAGTTCACATTGGATTCACAAGCACCAACCGTTTTATGTTGGCAGTAAATACATTATACGCTTGTGAATGACACATGATAGTTTCTTTGACTTCCACAACAAATTAAGCTCTCATCAGTAGCAGATAAATAGATAGGCCGCGTTGTTTCCACAGCTTTGTAATGAGTGTTCGTAGTGAGTGTTCCAACGTTTAATTATTGTTAGTTGCACACATATGGTGGTTAGTGAGTTTAGTGTCGTTGGGATGTTTAAACAGATGGCCTTACACATGATGTCTGTCTGCTATACATCTGGCATCATGACACCCTCCCCCATAACGTAATGATATCATATAACGAAGTTATGATATCATTAAAAGTAAATTATACATATTATGTCCATTTGACAATAAAAATACATCTTGATAAATGTCGCAATAAAGTCATACAATATACATGATTGATCACTGAGGTAAAATGTACATACTTACCTATTAATGAACTAAAAGTGAGTTAAGCTTTTATCTAACTTGAGCAGGCAATTACTGACCTCCATCATTCTAGACCTAACTTGTAAACTACTAACTATGCAATAATACCATTACAATGACACTAGCTACAAAATTCAAACAATTTAAACTTTTCATCACTATTCCTTTGTGTATCACTTAACTACGCTAGAGAGCGTCTGGGATAATATTATCCTTTCCTTTTACATACTCAATCTTTAGATTATATTCCTGTAATTGAAGACTCCAACGCATCAACCTCTGGTTTTTGTTTTGCATTCTATTAACAAACACTAAAGGGTTATGATCTGTCAGCACCACAATCTGATAATTAGCCTGACTCAGATAGATTTCAAAGTGTTGTAGAGCTAAAATTAATGCTAAAGCTTCTTTCTCAATGGTAGAATAATTTCGCTGATGGGGATTCAATTTTTTGGAATAATAACAGATAGGATGTTCAATCCCCTGGGTGTCTTCTTGCAACAAAACAGCACCCGTACCAACGTCACTAGCGTCAACGGCTAGTTTGAATGGCTTTTCGAAGTTTGGAGCCATAAGCACAGGGGAATTAGTCAATAAACCCTTTACATTTTTGAAAGCCCGTTCACAATCATTAGTCCAAACATATTTTGTGTTTTTGCGAAGTAGGTTGGTAAGAGGAGATACAACATCCGCGAAATTTCTACAATACTTGCGATAGTACCCGACGGTACCTAAGAACCACATAAGACTGCGTTTACCATCTGGTCGCGCGAACTCACCAATAGCTTGCACTTTGGCATCAACAGGACGAACTTTACCCTGACCGACAACATGTCCTAAAAATGTGACTGTGGCACGAGCAAATTCTGTTTTAACCAGATTAATGGTGAGATGCGCTTCTCCCACCCGGTTTAGAAATATGCGATTTCGTTCCATGTGTTCCTTCCATGTGTTACTGAAAATCACTACGTCGTCTATATAAGCCCTGCAGCCGTCTAAACCTAGGATAACAGTGTTTATCATACGTTGAAATGTAGCGGGTGCATTTCGCATGCCGAATGGAGTTACGGTATACTCGTACAGACCATCGGGTGTGACAAACGCGGAGATCTCACGAGCTCTAGTTGTTAGAGGGATTTGATAATACCCTTTCAGTAAATCGTAACGGCTCACAAATTTTGCTTCTCCGATTTCATCAATACAATCCTCAATTCGTGGTAATGGATAACAATCACTCTGTTACCGCATTTACGCGACGGTAATCGGTACATAAACGAACACCTCCGTCCGGTTTAGGAACTAAAATGCATGGGGAACTCCACGCACTGACACTAGGCACAACAATTCCCATATCCAGCATACTTTGAATTTCGGCTTTCATGACTGCACGTTTAGCAGGGTTTAATCTATAAGGATTCTGTTTTATCGGCACAGTGTCACCTATATCTACATCATGTTCAACAGTATTGGTACATGTGGGTACGTCCCCAAACACGCTGATGTGTTCTTGAATTAATCTGCGAATATCCCACTGTTGCTCCACAGTAAGGTGGCGTACTTTTTCGGAAAGATTGTTTATGACCTGAGAGTTACGTAACCGCGGTTCGGCTGCATGTAGGTGTGAATCGTTTTCACTGATCGGTCTGTCGACAGGATTTACAGAGCATACGGGCTCTCTCGCAGGATTTATGACCATATCATCATTTTCCCGAGGATAGTACTTCTTTAACAAATTTATGTGACACACCTGGTGCGTCTTTCTCCGGTCGGGAGTTCGGATCAAATAGTTCACATCATTTAATCTCTTTTCAACTGTATATGGACCTTGGTATTTTGCTTGTAAAGAATTTCCTACTAACGGAAACAGAACCAAAACTTCATCACCCGTGTCTAACTGTCTGGCCGAAGCGGATTTATCATACCAAGTTTTCATCTTGGCTTGAGCTGTCGTAATAGCGGCACTGGCAGCCTTAGTAGCCTCATACAAACGCGTTTTAAAATCCATGACATACGTTAGCAGATCTTTTGGTTGGGATTCTGAGGTCCATGCCTCATAAACCAATTTTAGAGGCCCTCGCACCGCGTGGCCATACACTAACTCAAATGGGGTGTATCCCAATGACTCCTGCACTGTGTCACGAGCAGCAAACATTACCATGTGCAGTCCGATATCCCAACTAGTTTGATGGCCTAAACAATATGTACGCAGCATCGACTTAAGCGTTTGATGAAAACGTTCAATACAGCCTTGGCTTTGCGCGTGGTATGCAGTCGAGGTATATTGTTTTACACCTAATTCACGTAACACTTGTCGAAACAAATTGGAGGTGAAATTTGATCCCTGATCGCTTTGCAATGTCTGCGGCAGTCCTGTTAATGCGAAGTACTCAGAAAGTGCTTTAACTATTGAGGATGCGTTTATATTGCGTAACGCAATCGCGTGCGGAAATCTGGTATCTCTACACATGACGGTAAGTATATATTCATAGCCTGATTTGGTACGAGGTAATGGCCCCACACAGTCAATCACTACGTGGCTGAACGCTTCATTCAGCACTGGTATAGGTAGCAAGGGTACTTTAATTGGAGTTTGATTAGGCTTGCCTGCTAACTGACAGGTCTTACAGGTGCGACAGAATTCCTTCACATCTGCCCGAATTCCCGGCCAATAAAATAGTTTTGTCACCCTATCACAAGTTTTGGAGACGCCCGAGTGTCCAGCCATAGGTCCGTCATGACTTAGTTTGAGAATACCCATTCTGCAGGTATGCGGGATGACCACACAGGTCCGTTCTTGCCAATCATGGCCAGCAGGCACATCGCTTGGTCAGTGTTTGTGCATCAGCAAACCGTTGTCGTAATAACAACCAACAGGCACTTTACTAATTTCATCTCCTGATAATGCCTTTCCTCTCTCAGCTATCAATGTACAGTCTGCTGTTTGTAGTTCAATCAACTCTCCTCGGGTGATATTCAGGTGAGCCAATGCATCAGGTATGCGCTCGCCATTCACCTGCGTGACAGGTGCCCTGCGTACAACCTCCCTGGGTCGAACAACTTCGCCGTCAGCAATAAATGTTTCACCCAAGTTGATGGTAGGCATTTCACACATCTCTTTCTGTGCATACTGAGTTTTCAGTTTTGCTTGGGACCGAGTTACCACACAGGACTCAAACATTCTCGGATTTTCTTGATTCAACTTCTCCGTCTGGGAGTTTGCTGTTGGACATTCTGTAACACGTGGCAGAGCTGTACCCGCATCTGTCATTCGCATGACATCATTCCCTAGCAAAACGCTTACTCCTGGGACGGGTAATTCCTCCACTATCCCTACGGTGAGATACCTTTCTACCTTAGCTGTAGAAATAAATACGCGATACAGTGGAACTGTTAAATCAGACCCGGTCACGCCCTTCACAACCAGGCCTTGATCATTCTCGGCTTCCGCCGCTGCAGGTAATGCGCTTTGCACAACCAAAGTTTGAGCTGACCCGGTGTCTCTTAACACGATAATGGGCTCCCTCAATGGGTCATGTTCATGACACTTGACATATCCTTTCAATAGAAAATGGCCAAAATGTTCGTAGTTTCGCTGAGTAATTTCTGGAAATGGTCGTCCACATTCCACTTCGTGGTCCGTTGGTGCGGCAGTGATGGTGTTTACTAGGCCAGTCGGAACATTGCCATTACTTTGGCCTGACACTCTCCTGGTTTCATTAAACCTTGGGGGGTATCCTATACGTTGATAACAACGGGCAGCAGTGTGACCAAGCTTACCACAAATCGTACATTTTGTTACAGGCCTCCTATCTCTGTTTTCATTAGTCGCACCATTATTCCCAGGGCCATACCTATAGTGACTGTTCCATACTGGTGGCGGAGTATTACGACTACCTGTTTGAGTATTGCGGTTTTGTCTATCCCTATCGCTATCAGTAGTAGTCCTAATACTAGGAGGGTGCTGGTTACGACCTGAATGTTTTTCGCGACCATGCACAAGACAGTATTCGACAGCCAGTCTAGCAGCGTCATTTAGAGTAGAAACCTGCCTATCTTCTAAATATAATCGCACTGCGGGAGATACCCCTTCCTTAAAACTCTCAAGCAAAATTAACTCTCTTAGCTTGTCAAAATTATTCTTGCATTCGCAAGAATTAATCCATTTTCCAAATAGCATTTCGTATTCATGCGAAAATTCAATGTATGTTTGTGTTTAAAATGCCGACGGAATTTTTGTCGGTAAGCCTCCGGAATCAAAGCGTAACCAGATAACACCGCAGCTTTCAAAATATCATAATCTGAACTATCTTCTACAGTCAAAGAAGCAAAAATGCGTTGTGCTTTTCCCTTTAACGTGGAATAAAGTAAGACTGTCCACTTATCTCTCGGCCACTCAGCTTTAATAGCTATATTTTCAAACAATGAAAAAAATTCGTAAACCTGGCTTTCATTAAATGGTGGGACCATACGTAGGTAACGACCAGCATCAAATGGGGGATGATTATAATAACTGTCAGGTGAATCTCGGTCACGCGATCTATTTCTAATATCATTTCTGCCGTGCTCTGAATTCATCTGCTCTCTACGAAATGCTAATTCGCGTTCATCTTTCTCTCTTTCATATTCTCTATCGCGTTCCTCTTTCTGTCTATCGCGTTCCTCTTTCTGTCTATCACGTTCATCTTTCTCTCTTTCATAATCTCTATCACGTTCCTCTTTCTGTCTATCGCGTTCATCTTTTTCTCTTTGATAGTCTAGTCTAAGTTTTAACATTGCTAGTGTATCTCCCTGGACACTATCCCCAGTTGACCAATCAGATGGTGCCTTTTCACACGCATTCTGATCATCGAAAGAAATTATTCCACGTTCAAGTAAAACTCCAGCTAATTTTTCCCTTATATAACTTACTTTAGCCTTTTCATCAATTTCTACTTCGTAATGGTTGGCTATTTCTAACAAATCTGCCCCTGCGCGTGCTGTAACCTCATCGTGGTGCAGGGGTGTAACATTCTCTTTGAGAATGGCCAATACAGCACAAATTGAAGTTTACAGTAAAATTCGGTGTCCGTAAAATTCTGTGATATTTGTATTTGTATTTTTGCACAGTTCTTTACACTGTTTTTGTTTAAACCTTGAATTTTTATATTGATGTTGATCATCACTTTATTTATTTGCATTACCATAGTTTGACACCCAATAGCCGATGTATTTTTCGTGCTGGGGTGTCGTTAAACATTCATTCATTCATTCATTTTCGTCGTCGCTCCTGGAGACTTCCTTTCGGAACGTCCTCTGGCGACCCCCGATGTAAGTAGATTTCCCCTTCGTGCCTCCCTTCTTCGAGGACTGACAGGGTTGATCAATGGTTTAGCTTGGGGGCTGACTGGCCGGGATGGTGGTGGCAAGCTGGGACTTCAACTGCAAGTACATAAGAGAAGAAAAGACATTAAAGTAATCATAACTAAATATAAATGTACATATCAGTCATTACAACATATCTTAAATAACAAATGAATCGTCTACATTAAAACTAATATATATTAATACTTACACTAATGGCTGTACGGCCTCGCATCCTGGAGATGTGCGTCTGGAGGAAGCCGAAGTTGGTTATTATGAAGTTGTCCCGCTCCGTCAGATCTTTGGTGGATGACCCGGATTTAGTGTCAGTTATTTTCCCAACCTTGCTGCGGACACTTTCGTAGTATGTCCTCAGCAGAGTACCTGATTTCTGCCCCAGTTCAGCTGCCTTCTCGGCCCACACTCGGGTCTTCCTTTGAGTATTTTTATATTCTTTAAGTTGCTTCGTGTAAAGGAAGGGATTGGACCGTAGCCATTCCCCAAATTCGACCTCCTGCTCGTCTGTGAGGATGACAGCAGCCTTCTTCTTTTCCGGGGCACTCATGGTAGGGACATCAGCATCATCTGGCTGACCATCTTGGGCATCTGTCGGAGGTGACGGCGACTGGGGAGAGCCAGCCGGCTCCTCAACGTCGGACAGCACTTCTTCTACCTCTACTGAAGGCTTCTTCTTCTTTGGGCAGGTCGTCACTAAACGTTTTTTCTTCGAAGTTTTTGGAGGCATGTTGAACGTCTTTCTTCTCTGGAATCTACAGGACAAATGGATTCAGAGTATAAAATGCACGCATTTATAGCAAACATCACCTGGTCCGGGGTGATCCAGGCCCATCCGTAGTGCTGCCGGGGTGATCCGTAGTGACACCGGGATTGTCCGGGGAGACACCGTGGCGCTATAGGGGTGACGGTCCTCGGTCGCGAGTTTTTGCCAAAAATCCCCCGGATCACCCAGGATCATCAAGGACCGTGGTTCGTGGTGGTCCGTACTTAGTGGGACTGGTGCTTTACAATCTCAAAATCAGGTTCTACTAGTGAGGTTTGTAATTGCTCAATCATAAAGCCTATGGCCCGATCTCGAATTTGAGCATCCCATATTTCTGCCTTAGTCCAGCCTAAGTTATCAAACACTATTCTAGTACATTTCAGGGGTCTCCTGCTCATGGCATCTGCATTGGTATGTTTAGTTCTAATTCTATGTTCAATTTGAAACTGAAATATTCGATCCACCTGGCTACTTGTCCTGGATTTTTAAACGACGTTAACCATTTCAACGATGCATG
>NC_054705.1:5763857-5838220 GCF_016097555.1 Gigantopelta aegis
CGGGAAAGCGCATTCCATGCATCCCATTCTGTATTGTCCCTTATTCTCATGCCTTCTTTGGTTTACCCTTTGTTCTTCTTTCTTTTCAAGCGTACTTTACTCGTAATGGACTAGCAGGCGGACTGGCTGTGACGCACCTTCGCAATCTATCTGGAGTGGATATGGTGGCTGAAGTGGAACTCGAGCTTCTTGACCAAGGCAAACGTCGTCTATAGTTCATTCGACTACTGGTCGCAACTTCTCGTGTGAGATTCTGGACATTGGCATGTGTTCATGCAGCAGAGTGGGTTTCACCCTTATTCCAAGGGGTGCATGTCCCCTCTTGAACTGTGTCTTTCGTCTTGCCTTCCATGGATTTGCACTCGTATGTATAATACAGCGAAATACTTATTGTGGTATGGGTCATTTCCACCCGTTATATATATCAGTTCATGTGTGATGTCACTTTCAGTTCTGATACATTAAAACATTTCAATGCAGTGGCAGTTGACAGCTTTTTTTTTGTTCACTGTATATTCTTTACTGCACCTTTGCAGGCTGGTGCCATTTTCCTCTGCATTCAGGTGTGACGTTGTTATGACTGTGTGCAGTATCCAAAATTTTACAGTTTTAAAGTTTAAATTTTAAAAAAAAGAGAACTTTGTGGGATTTTCTTTTTTGAAGGCAGTCCCCCATTTCACAGGCTCCAATAGCCATATTTGGTATCAAATATTCTTTTTATTGCCTGTATGCAACTTGACATATGCATTTAAATGCCATATGTATTTAAATGCCATATGTGAGTTTGGGTGTCATGGTGAAAACAATTTTGGTCTGATAGGCATCAGACTAGAGTTATCCACCCATTTGGTTGTCCAAAATACCGAAACTAATGCGAGAAAATATAGTTTTCTTGTTATGTGATCAGTGGCTGGGGAGCTGCTTTGTATACTGGATTGTTACACTGGGTTTGACAGGTAAGAGGATGCAGTTAGTGAATATGTGCACTTGGTTTACACTGGATACTGCATAATGTCCCCCAGAGCACATTGAAGTCGTGTAAAATGCACAGAAATGGGTGTGATTCGGTCCCTTAGCTTTGTTTACATTGATATAACGCGGAAAAGAGCTGGACAACAGAGGTCGTCCTTTTAAGTGTTCATTGGGCCCAGGCAGGTAATGTTTCCTGTGAAATGCTAATGGCCTGGTGAAATTAATAAAAGTGCAACAGCCACTGGGGCTACATGAGAATACATAGTGAAATTAATTGTGGTCTGAGGCCGGCTGAGAAGACGCAGTACTGACTGGCGGGGCTGGTGTTGGCTAATAAAGTCTATCAGACAAAAAGAACATCGAAATGTTGTTTGTGGTTTATGAGTTCGATAGTGGTGTATTGTAAGTTTCCTAGACGACGAAAACATGCACTGACACTGATAACACGAGTAAGTTTGAGGTCTACTCATGGATGTTGAAACATGTTTTGCATGCTCGGATCGGTTGGAACACTGATATGAACAGTTTAAACATTTTGAAGTATAATCGTGATGCCGTCTAACATGTCTGTGATAGCTATATTTTCTGGTAAAATGTTCGCCACACAGTTCACATATGAAAATGTGTCACTGATTGAAACAATTCCTGCTATGTCTAAGAAGATCAGAATTTCGAGAAAAGCGAGCCTGACACAGATCACACGAATATACCCTGCAAGTTATGTGAAAGGACATTTTTTTAAAGTTTAATGTACTGGATATTCTTGTTTACATTAATTATAAATTATCTATTGCTAATTGCACATATTGCATAAACCATCTATTTCAGATTAAACATGAAACTATTTCCATTTTAAAATATCTATTCTGGATTACATATTAAACTATCTACATTTCTAAATATCTATTCCGGAATTACCGGCCTCGGTGGCGTCGTGGTAGGACATCGGTCTACAGGCTGGTAAGTACTGGGTTCGGATCCCAGTCGAGACATGGGATTTTTAATCCAGATACCGACTCCAAACCCTGAGTGAGTGCTCCGCAAGGCTCAATGGGTAGATGTAAACCACTTGCACCGACCAGTGATCCATAACTGGTTCAACAAAGGCCATGGTTTGTGCTATCCTGCCTGTGAGAAGCGCAAATAAAAGATCCCTTGCTGCTAATCGGAAGAGTAGCCCATGTAGTGGCGACAGCGGGTTTCCTCTCAAAATCGCCATATAACCGTAAATAAAATGTGATGAGTGCGTCGTTAAATGAAACATTTCTTTCTTTCTATTCCGGATTACATATTAAACTATCTACTCTTTGGTTTAAACTTTGATCACATTAATGTTAACATGTTGCACATGATCACTTTCAGTGTCCTGCAAATAAATAAAATAAATTTCTTAACTAAGCTGTTTAATATGTTTGTATGAATAAGAAATGAGTAAGACATATTTCAAGTTAAAACAGCTAAACTATTGTAATAAAAATTTCGGTAATCTAACTCAAAACATAATTCGATTTATTTACCAAGTTATATGTTAAAGGCATATTGCCACAGACCACTCAGCTGTTTAATGAATCAAAAACTATCACATAAAACTATATATATATATGGCAACGGTCCATAATTTAAAACTAAAATTGACGAGGGTTGACATGAATATTCCCTTGATCGTGGTTCAGTTTGGGTGATAAAATAGCGAGGGTTGATAGCCCAAAAAGTGAAAAGTATATTTAAAACACTTACTTTCAATATAGATTCAGATGCAAGAGATTTGGTTAGTAGCGATCACAAGCAAGTAGCACTCCCTGGCAAGAGTAGCTGTGACTAATCGACGTAATGGTATTAAAGGAAAATCAGTTCCCGCGTTGATTGAGGGAAAACACCCGCTGTCGACACTTCATGTGCTACTATTTTCGATTCGCATAATGGGATCCTTTATATGAACCATCCCATAGACAAGATAACACATACCACGGCCTTTGATGTATCAGTCGTAGTGCAATGGCCCCTGCGCGTGCTGT
This sequence comes from Gigantopelta aegis, assembly GCF_016097555.1. NCBI lineage: Eukaryota > Metazoa > Mollusca > Gastropoda > Neomphalida > Peltospiridae > Gigantopelta > Gigantopelta aegis. The sequence goes on from NC_054705.1 coordinate 5,766,845, forward strand.
AACCTCACCGTGGTGCAGGGGTGTAACATTCTCTTTGAGAATGCCCAATACAGCACAAATTGAAGTTTAGAGTAAAATTCGGTGTCCGTAAAATTCTGTGATATTTGTATTTGTATTTTTGGCACAGTTCTTTACACTGTTTTTGTTTAAACCTTGAATTTTTATATTGATGTTGATCATCACTTTATTTGTTTGCATTACCATAGTTTGACACCCGATAGCCGATGTATTTTTCGTGCTGGGGTGTCCTTAAACATTCATTCATTCATTCAATCAATAGTGCAATGGCTGGAGCGAGAAATAGTCTTAATTCTACTCATTAACAGTGTCAGATGCCTGTATATAAAATAACAGTATAATGTGTGTTCAGATGTTCTTTTAAATACTATTAGTACTCTACAATTAGCAATGCATGTTTATAAATCAGATAAAAATACTATTTATTAGTTTTGAAGATTAATAAATATAATTTAACAAACGTTTAAAATAGAGAGGGTAAATAACTTGGTCTTTCTAGGTTATCACTTTTAAGACATTCCATACAAGACAAACAAAACATATTTCTACAGAAATGTACCTTGCTTGGTGTACTAAATATGTTTTCCCCACAAATACCTACTGTGTGATTTAACTGCTGTGGATTACTTACACTTGATTACTGTGGAATTACCTTCTGGAGAAAAGGGGGGCTATTTGTGTTTTTCCCTAATTACCTACTGTGTGGATTACTTACACTGGATTACCTTGGATTACTCTGAATAAAACCAGGAAACACCCTAGTTAATACAAATAAAGAAGTAACACATTAAATAATTTAAGTAATATTTATTATATAAAGAAAAAGGCATGAGTTACAGGAACAGCTCTGGTAAGCAAACAATTTGATAAATTATTTTTAAAATTAAGATTACAAAATTATTTTTTAAATTAAGACTACAAAAATTATTTTACTGATTTTTAATAAATTATTTACCAATTTGTTTAAAATTAAATGATAAAGTTTGTTAAGTTTTAAAAATTCATAATTTGCAAATTGTCTGCTCTTCCAAAACTACTCCTGGATAATATCTAAACTGATTATAACATTAAGTTGTATAAATAATTCTAAAAACACTGCTTGTAAATAATTATCAAATCACTGATTGTAAATAATTCTAAAACACTGATTGTAGAATAATTATCAAAACACTAATTATAAAACATTAATTGTAAAATAATTATTAATTAACATTAATTTGTATACCTAAACATGCCATGAAAAACGAATTAATGAATAGAAAATAATTCTATTTCCTCGTCAGAACTTTCCTCACAAAAAAACCTTGAGGAAAGTAACTGGGAAGGGACAGAATCAGTGACATGAGTAGGAGAGGGGGGTAGCGGTCAAAGACACAGAGATTGTGCAAGGTGTAGCGACAGGAGCAGAAACATGAGTGACGGTGTGTGTCACTGTGAGATCAGTGGGAATATCAAAGAATGGCATAGGTGGTGTATGTAAAAAGAGCCTCAGAAGGTGTATCCGGAAGAAGGAGAATCGTGGGAGTTGGTGTGTCAGGAGTGTGGGTGAGTTGCAGTGTGAGAGGAATGGTAGGAGTTGGAGAGTCAGAAGTGTGGGTGAGTGGTAGTGCAAGAGGAATGGTGTGAGTTGGAGAGTCGGGAGCGGAAACAGGAGTGAGGGTGGGTGAGAGTGAGAAAAGAATGGTGTCAAAAGGGATGGAAGTTGTAGGAACAGAAGTGGGTGAAGATGGAGGCGTCACAACTGTTTTTGGCATAGTCTCAGGGGAAGGAGGGACAGAGGGAGAAGAAGAAGCATATCGACGCCAACGAAAATACAATGTGCAACAAAACACAACCACTATAACAACAGTTGCAACAACAACAATAATACAAAGAAAAATGATTACATTTTCAAACTATCCAGTTTCTTGAAAAGAAAAATTAAAATATTTTTAAACCAAAGGCACTATGTTTACGTATGTTTTGGAATAAATAAACTGCTTCTTAAAATGTTTTTGTTTTTTAATTTTAAATAAAAAATAAATAAATTCAGTGCAGAATTTACTACACAGAACTTTTACAATCTACTATATTTATTTACTACATTACACAAATTTCAAATTCATAGGTTAAATATACAGATATATCACAGATAATTTACACTCTAAACATCAAACTATTTAACACTCTAAATAATTTACATTTTTACAGCTTAAATAAATTATATTTGGATCAGGTTTGATTACAGGCTTTTTAAAACAAAACTTATTCTTTTTTCTACATAAAAAAAACAAAAACTAATTAAAATCAACAAATTATGATTGGTAATATACATTTAATTCTACTGCAAGAGGTTTCATCTTCAGAAGGAATGTTATATACAGTTGATGAAAGAAAGAAAGAAGTGTTTTATTTAACGACGCACTCAACACATTTTATTTGCGGTTATATGGCGTCAGACATATGGTTAAGAACCACACAGATTTTAAGAGGAAACCTGCTGTCGCCACTACATGGGCTACTCTTCCGATTAGCCTCAAGGGATCTTTTATTTGTGCTTCCCACAGGCAGGTACCGGTGTCGTGGCAGGCCATCGGTCTACAGGCTGATAGGTACTGGGTTCGGATCCCAGTCGAGGCATGGGATTTTTAATCCAGATACCGACTCCAAACCCTGAGTGAGTGCTCCGCAAGGCTCAATGGGTAGGTGTAAACCACTTGCACCGACCAGTGATCCATAACTGGTTCAACAAAGGCCATGGTTTGTGCTATCCTGCCTGTGAGAAGCGCAAATAAAAGATCCCTTGCTGCCTGTCGAAAAAAAGAGTAGCCTATGTGGCAACAGCGGGTTTCCTCTTCAAAACAGTGTCAAAATGACCATATGTTTGACGTCCAATAGCCGATGATAAGATAAAAAATCAATGTGCTCTAGTGGCGTCGTTAAATAAAACAAACTTTTTTTCCCACAATTCTGTGGCTTGTGCTACAGTTTTTCCATCAGACACTATCATTTCCATGAGACTGCCCGACTCAGCATCGATTTTTAGTGCTGAAGTTTGGGCAGTCATTAACGCCTTGGAAGAAATTAAAGATTCCATAGCATCCAGATTTATTATTTTTACAGACTCACTTTCGTGTCTTCAAGCTTTACGTAATATGAAGCTGGACCATCCCTTAATTGGAATAGTGATACGAAAGTGTGTCTTTTTATCTATTGCCAATAAAGACATTGTATTTTGTTGGGTACCCAGCCATGTTGGCATCAGGGGTAATGAAAAGGCAGATTTAGCTGCCAAGTCTGCTTTGGATTTGCCTCATGCCAGGGTTGGTGTACCGTATACTGATTTTAAATATGGTATTAACAAATTTATCTTTTCGATTTGGCAACGTGATTGGGACGGTGAGGTTGCGAACAAGCTTCATGCTATCAAGCCAGTCTTGGGAGAGTGGCAGTCCTCCTATAGACAGTGCAGGAAGGATGAAATAGTCTTGTGTCGTGCCAGCATTGGTCATACTCACTTGACACATTACTTTATCTTAAAGAAAGATCCTCCACCTCAGTGTGAGCACTGTCAGTGTACTCTGACTGTGCGTCACATTTTGGAGGAGTGTCAGTTTTTGAAAGAAATTCGAAAAGATATATTTGGTCAGAGAAATGTGATGGAATCCTTTCGATTCCATCCAGAACTTTTATTACAATTTCTTGGAGATACCGACTTTTATTGTAAATTTTAATTTGATCTATCTGTGATATTTGTATTTTTGCACAGTCCTTTACACTGTGTTTTAATTTAACTGTTGGATTTTTATATTGATGTTGATTATCAAATTTCTTTTGCTTTTACCATAGTTTGACACCCAATAGCCGATGTATTTTTCGTGCTGGGGTGTCGTTAAACATTCATTCATTCATTCATTTTTTTCCCACAGGCAGGATAGGACAAACCATGGCCTTTGTTGAACCAGTTATAGATCACTGGTCGGTGCAAGTGGTTTACACCTACCCATTGAGCCTTGCAGAGCACACACTCAGGGTTTGGAGTCGGTATCTGGATTAAAAATCCCATGCCTCGACTGGGATCCGAACCCAGTACCTACCAGCCTGTAGACCGATGGCCTGCCACGACGCCACCGATGCCGGTTATACAGTTGGTGAAGACAAAAAATCTGAAAACAAAGTAGTTAAAATTAGTTTAACTTAGTTATTTAAAATAATTTGTAATGTTAAAAACATCAAACAATTAGGTTAGTAATTTAAAATAAACATATAAATTAGTTTAAACATAAAATAATTTGTAATGTTAAAAAACATGAATTAGGTTAGTAATTTTAAAATAACATAAATTAGTTTTAACACAGTAAAATTGGATGAATACATTAGTGTAAACAACATAAAATTAGATGAACAAATTGTATATTAAACTAGGTATTTCAAATAAAAATTATACATGTTAATTATTACCTTTGCTTGCAATTTGTTGTGATGCTGTTTTTGCTTGGTGTGTGCTGGATTAATGTGGACTGGTTTGCTAAAACAGAAAATTAAACAAATTAGTATTTAAACACAAACCTAGGGTAGTAATGTAAATAAACATCATAAATTAGGTTAGTAATTTAAAATAACATATACATTAGTATGAACAAATAAAACTAGACACTGTTATTACCTTTGCCTGCAAATTGTTGTGTTGTGATTTCACTTGCTGTGGTCTGAATTGCTAAACCAGAAAAATTACTTGATACTATCAGTGACTATGATAGGAGTTTTCAGACGAATTAATGACATATATTATTATTCTGACTAGTCTGTAATTAGTTATATTTCTTTCAAATGTTGTAATATCAAATAATAAGTAATTTGTATATTTAATGTTACTAGTACAATGGTAAGCAGTCTTTTCGTACCATTTTAAAATATATCCACTCACCAATCAAGTATATACTGTCACCATTATTATTGTGCAGCTTAGTTCAATGACAGATAGTCAAAATGTCGAATTACTGATTAAAACAATAAACATTAGGCTAATGCAACTATATTGAAGTCAAACCCTTAATAAAGATAGAAAGAATGAAAAAGATGATATATTACTTTTATCTCCTCACGTTTCCGTTCATCATTATATTAATTACCAACGATAAGTGACATACAATAACAAATAAGATAGTGAGTACAAATAACCAAACATTATTGTACGAAAAGGTAAAAGTGGCTGCCAAAAACGGCTATGGCACGAAAATGACTAGTATTCATTCAATAACATCCTACACTTATACTGTCAAACTGAAATTTAAAACCTATTATACTGTTATAAAAATAATATATATTGTATTTAATGTTGTTCATATAAAATAAAAAAATCCGTTATATTTAATAATTAATGTTAAACCACTTTGTCATTAACTTTTATTTCTCTTCTGAATTTCTCATAAAAATTAATTGACGCACATGTCGCATTTCCTCCCTTGATCAGTTTTAACATTGGGAACAACGAAGATTTTATAACAATGTTCCCAGCACGTCCAGTAGTAATTACTTTTATGTTTGGCAATGGATTGCCGTCGATGTGTTCCAGCTGTCTGCCTCCACTGCAAAGAAGGACATTCTTCCCTTTGCAAACATTGATGAAAGGTGTTGCAGTCACCAAAACAAATGCAACAAAATCCGATGTGACTTGACATGTTTTCACTGTTGAATTACGTGCGCAATTTCTAACAGAGTTAACTCCCATTAGGAATACTATTCTCTCTCTCTCTCTCTCTCTCTCTCTCTCTCTCTCTCTCTCTCTCTCTCTCTCTCTCTCTCTCTCTCTCTCTCTCTCTCTCTCTCTCTCTCTCGATATAGATATAGTGTTTAAATGTAACAAACCATCGTTTTCTGACACATTGTATTTATTTTAAAAAGATGTTTGTATTACAAGGAAATACATGACTTGATACTAATTTTATAACAACAACACATAAGTAGTTAACAACAACACATAAACTGCATACATGATTGTATACAATATTTACATATGTTTGGATTTAAACATAGTAGTATGTGCTGGGAATACAAGATGGACTACAATATCTAAACTATTGACATATGAAGTTAGATACAAATATATCATTTTGTAATTTATCTTCACCGAACTGATTTACAATATCGTTCATCAGCAGTTCAGTTTTACATTTTTGTAACAAGTAATATAAACAATAAAATCCACATGTCTTAGCGTTGACAAATTGAATGGCTTTGCTACTGTAAAAGTAAGATGTAGAATGCTTTTTAAGAAATGAAACAAACTTTGCGCTATAATACTCGGGTGGTTTCCCAAAAGTGTCGAAAAACTCTCCTTTGTTTTTGTCAAAATAGAACGCAACCCAGTGCGTACCGGGGAGGTGAGATGGGTCGGTATTGAGAATAAACCCCCATCGTATTTGTTGGTCGCGGTAGTGTATCGCTAGAGTACACACCGACAATACGTGAACGTAGATCTAGCTCACAATTTATCGCACATTGAATTTGTAAACCATTCATGATTTTTATTTAACAATCACGTTTCTTGTTTGATCTATTTCAATCAAACTAGGAAATTCACCATACACTACACAACTGACTGTCTTTTGTCAATGCAGATTTAAACTGTGCTTCTAACTGTAAATTACCACTCTTAAGCAAACTTAAATAATGAGTCAACAAAAACGGCTTCAAGACTGAACACAAATGGTCCATTTCCAAAAGCAAATTCCGTTCTTTCAATGTAGTTTCCACTGTTTTTATTCCAATTGTTCAAGCCCTCGAACAAATTCACGTAGGCGCTCACGTCGTCTCCTTCGATGGGTCGACCAGGTACACTGACACCATCTAAATACAATGCCACCGTTTTCACAAATGATCTCTGAAAATTAAACGGGTTCTTTGTATAAGATCCATTCACACCGTCTCCATCGACAAACCCAACAACCAATATGTTTGGACACTGCGACTGAAACACACTATCCCAAACATAACTATGTTGCGAAGAAGCGATACTGCTCATTTTAACCTCTGTTTTAGTGAATGGATATAGAGTGTTGGACTTTTCAAATAGCTTGTTGTGCGTTAAAATAAGAGCACTGTTCATTTTCAGTTTACATATCTTGAAATAAATATCTTGCAGCTCGATCTTGTACTCCTGACCCGACTTACCAGACATCAGACAAAAGGGTATTGAGCTCCGAATCCCCTGCGTGTGCTGTAACCTCACCGTGGTGCAGGGGTGTAACATTCTCTTTGAGAATGGCCAATACAGCACAAAATTGAAGTTTTGAGTAAGATTCAGTATCCGTAAAATTATGTGATATTTGTGTTTTTGCACAGTTCTTTACACTGTTTTTGTTTAAGTCTTGAATTTTTATATTGATGTTGATCATCACTTTATTTATTTGCATTACCATAGTTTGACACCCAATAGCCGATGTATTTTTCGTGCTGGGGTGTCGTTAAACATTCGTCCATTCATTCATTCATTCATTCATTCGTGGTTTATGATTTTGAGAATTGTGTATTACAAGTTTTCTAGACGTTGAAAAAGTACATTGACATTGATTACACGAATAAGTTTGAGGTCTACTACTACAGGCTTCAAGCGTGTTTTACATACTCGGATCGGTTGGAACACGGATACGAGCAGTTTGTACATTTCAGAGTATCTTCGTGATACCGTCTAACGTGTCTGTGGTAGTTATCTTTTCTGGTAAAATGTTCGCCACACAGTTCACAGATGAAAATGTGTGACTGACTGAAACAATTCCTTCTGTGTCTAAGAAGGTAATAATTTCGAGAAACGCGACACTGACACAGTTCACACAAAAATATCCTACAAGTTGTGTGGCAGGACATTTTTTATAAAAGACAAATAAAAGTACTGTTTATTCTTGTTTACATATATTTGAAAAATTATCTATTCCTGATTACATATGAATAAATTCCTGATTATATTTTAATCCATTTCTGATTACATGTTTTAAAGTATCTATTTCCGACTACATATTAATCTATTCCCGATTACAGGAGTTAAGGTGACTAAAAGTATATCTTACGTTCCATTACTAAAACGTGTTATAAAGAGTTAAGACGACTATCTTCGTCTAAAAATATATTTAAGAAATTTCATAAAGTTTATCAACGTTGATAACAAAAATGACTTACCTTACAAGCAGTATTTGACTAGTAGAAAGAAGATTCAGCATTCCTAGCCAAGAGTGGTGGTGTCGGTCAGAGCCAATGGTATTTAAAGCAAATCATTTTCCTGCGTTTTCGCTTAACACCTCTTTAACAACCAATCATAATCTGTTTAAAATGCTTACATTGCAAGAAAGCACCCCCCCCCCCCCCCCCCCCCCCCGCTATTACAAAAGTGGGTTGTACAAAAACACTCATACTGTTTACTTAAGATGTTGATAATGCCAGTGAACTTTTATAGTACAAAATGTGACCGGTGACAGCAAAACCAGTCGGAAGTCGCACTTTGTTATTTTTTACAATCGGGGTTCAAACGTGAAATATCACAAAAATGTCAATATTGAGTTCTACACATTTTTGTGAAGCCACAGGTATAATAAATCATTTAAAGTTGATCAAATCTGAAAGTATTACCTTTTCTTGTTATAAATGTGCAAATTGTGGATGGTATTTAGAAAGCAAATTAGTGTAATTTTTGTAAAATAAAGACGTTTTTCCGCTTCGGTGACTATCAGGATATTTCGGAATGTTCCGACGGGTACCAACGGAAAGCTTAATGTTTCATCTTGCAAACTGGCCAACTCATTTATGTGCTGACGTCATTTATAACCAATGGTCGTATTTTTAAAAGTGTACACAAAGGGCTTTTGTTGCTGTTTGACCTAAGGGAAGATAAGACGTGTACGCTGATTGGTTAATGTGTATCCGACCAAGGTATGATGGGAAAATATCCAACATGGCTACAGTTTTGTTCGGAATGTTGTTTCCTTCGTTTGAATTAATTTTTATCGTTGTGCATATTTAAATGACTTTATCGAAAGAACAACAGGTGGCAAAGTGCATGAACAGCCTAATATCAGGTAACATTAAAGGGGCATTCCTGAATTTTCTGCAATTTTTAAGATGTTATCGACTAAAAGAGACTTTTTAACGATTGTCACTGTAATTGCATATCAAATATATTTTTCTGCACAATATATTAGTGGCTGTATATTAAACGTGTTTCAGATCGTTCTAATATTTGTACTAGGTTAAATTTCATTTTATTTCCTAAAAAACGTACGTACGAAATTATTTGAAGACAAAATCCAGTTTGGGCTTCTTACAAATATTAAAACGATCAAAAACACATTACATATACAGACAATGAAATTCTAAACAAGAAAATATATTTAATATGCAAGTTTAATCGTAGAAATATGTTATTAGTCGGAAACATCTTACAATGGAGGATCACATTGTGTTTACATTTACCATAGTTTGACACCCAATAGCCGAGTTATTTTTCGTGCTGGGGTGTCGTTAAACATTCATTCATTCATTCTTATCCTCCACCTCAGTGTGAGCACTGTCAGTGTACTCTGACTGTACGCCACATTTTGGTGGAGTGTACCCATCTGAAAGAAATGCGAAAAGATATATTTGGACCACAAACTGTGATGGAATCCTTTCGATTCCATCCAGAACTTTTATTGCAGTTTTTACGCGATACTGAATTTTATTCTAAATTATCTGTGATATTTGTATTTTCACACAGTCCTTTACACTGTTTTTATTTAACTGTTGAATTTTTATATTGATGTTGATCATCACTTACTGTTTGCATTTACCATAGTTTGACACCCAGTAGCCGCTGTATTTTTCGTGCTGGGGCCCCTGCGCGTACTGTAACCTCACCGTGGTGCAGGGGTGTAACATTTTCTTTGAGAATGGCCAATACAGCACAAATTGAAATTTTGAGTAAAAGTCAGTATCTATCTGTGATATTTGTATTTTTTCTCAGTTCTTTACACTGTTTTTATTTATATCTTGAATTTTTATATTGATGTTGATCATCACCTTATTTGTTTGCATTACCATAGTTTGACACCCAATAGCCGATGTATTTTTCGTGCTGGGGTGTCGTTAAACATTCATTCATTAATTTTTTCGTGCTGGGGTGTCAATATTCATTCATTCATTCATTCATTCTTACAATGGAGCAAACTCAGGAATGTCCCTTTAATCAAATAACTTCTGTGCCACAGTGGAATGAATTTATATGTGACTATTTTTGTAATAGCTACACACAGACTGATAGTGGTGATAGTGATGGTGGAGATTCCAGTGAACATTCTTCGGATGGAGTTTCGGATATTCCCCTTGTCACAGGCCAAGTTACCGATGACGAAGAGAACGACGACGATGTTAATCATGCTGTTGTGTCGGATGAAATAGGAATGATCATGGAAGGGGTGACATTAGTTCCTGGTGATAGTGAAGAGGAAATTGCCAAAATACAGAACTTTAGCTGTATTAGTAAATTTTCAAAGGGCAGCTGTAAGCTAAATGGTGGAAATTGCCAAAATACAGAATTTTAGCTGTATTAGTAAATTTTCAAAGGGCAGCTGTAAGCAAAATGGTGGAAATTGCCAAAATACAGAATTTTAGCTGTATTAGTAAAGTTTCAAAGGGCAGCTGTAAGCTAAATGGTGGAAATTGCCAAAATACAGAACTTTAGCTGTATTAGTAAAGTTTCAAAGGGCAGCTGTAAGCTAAATGGTGGAAATTGCCAAAACACAGAACTTTAGCTGTATTAGTACATTTTCAAAGGGCAGCTGTAAGCTAAATGGTGGAAATTGACCAAGTAAAGTTTCAAAGGGCAGCTGTAAGCTAAATGGTGGCAATCCTTGCTGCAGTAGTGTGAATTTAGAATTTGTCAGAAACTTGCGAATGTCAATGAGTGCACTCCCGCCATATGAAAAGGATTTGATTATTTTGGGTAAATTCAGTTCTACAATATGCAACAGCAAACTAAGATATTTCTAAACGAAAAGGACAAACTGTACGTAAACATCAACGCACACAGTACCTTGTGGAGGGACCTCAAGTATGCAGAGAAATGTTTAAATTTCTACACTGGTAAGTAAACTTTCATTAGCATGTATATTACTGTAGTACACGTGGGTTTTAGCATATGTTAATACGTTATAATTGTAAATAAATACATTTTAAGTAACCAATGTTTTATTTCAGGCTGTTTGCTTACAAAGTATACATTACAGATGTATAAAGAAGTATCCCAAGTAATTAATATTTCTTGTGGCAGGCTAGTCCTATATTTAATAGATTTCATTGTTTCAGTGTAACCAGTATGGACTGAAGCCTAACCTAACAAGTACTCACGGTACAGCAGTGTGTGTGCTGTTCACCTTTAGCTCACTTGTATTGATCTATTTCAATTATTTTCATTGGCTAACTCTTAACACTGTAACCTTTTTGACCTGAACACTAACTGCACAAGCGTGCATGCTTTTCTCACTGACTTGGGACACACCTTTTTCTGACAGTCAAGGCAGACAAGCTACATGCAGGTTGGTAATAAGTTAGTTTAAATAAATACTTAATTATAAAAATAATCTGCTTACTTAAATGTAAATCTGAATAAATAAATATAAATAGGTTAGTAAAATATTAGATTATATTGCTTTGGTAATGAGTATAGCTGGAGTTCTGTGTGTGTGTTTTTTTTATACCCCTATGTGTGTTTTTTTTTTTATAACCCAGTTGTTATTGCTATGTTATTTTTACTTGGTTATTTGCAACTGAGATATGTGTATATATCAGGTCTTCATTTGTATATGTTGTTTAGGCCTACTGTAGTAAAATAATATTGCAGAGTGAAGTTCTAATCTATATTTTATGACATGCATTATACCCTATAGGTTAATTATATACTATTTGCTCTGTACAGGTTTTGGTAAACAATTGGGAGCCAGCCAGTTGATATTACACCCCCGTCTTATCAAAAGGGTATGTTTAAGTAATATGTTAAGTACCATAATAATATATTTTATATCTCAAATAGTTTTAATTATAAATATTAATAAGTTGTATAAATAGTTTAAAGAGGATCAATGAAGAAACTGAATAGTAAATGAATCGATAAAAGGAATGTATTAAGCTTACCAATAATTATAACTATATATATAAATGTACCGTATATATTAGTATTAACGTCTGTTATTAACGTCTGTAATAAACCCATTTCATTTAAAGGAAACATGACACGTAACCACATTATAGCTCATTTTAAAAACAAAATGATATAAAAATAATATACAAATAAGTTTATAACAATAAAATGCGTGTAGTTATCTTAAAACGAAGAAATTACACCGATCAGTATCAAAGTATGATTTATGCATATTTTTCCGTAAGCTTTCGGAAAAAACCGGAAGTGACGTCAGAGCCGCTATACTCTTTCATTGTTTATATATGGAGTAAGGGGCTTATGATCTTTTCAGAGCCCAACAATGCCGTACTGTGCGGCCTTTGGGTGTCAAAATAAACAGTTTAAAGGATCGGGATTATCTTTTTTCGGTTTTCCAAAGGATTGTATTCGAAGAAAGGCGTGGATATTTTATTGCAAAAGAAAAGATTGGACACCAACGCCGTATAGTACTTTGTGTTCCGTACATTTTTCACCTTCAAATTACGAGACTTTTCCAGCAACGAAAGCAAGTTACGGATATCGTAATGCTAGAGCAAAATTATTTGTAACAGCTATCCCTGATGTTCACCTATTACTAGCACCAGAAGAGCCAAAGACGCCAAAAACATCACGAGGGGCATATGCTAAACGAAGACAAGCTGAGGTAAGTTTATCTGTTCATTTCATTTTCTTGTGCATGTCGAAATACTTCCATCCCAACTTCCAATAGAAGTGTTTGGTTTTTTTCATTATCAATAATTACACAGTAATTTGATAATTTTAGGACTTTCCTTTGACACATTATAAATACTTATAAATATTAGGGTTACCTTCCCTCTTAACGGACTAGATAATGCACGTGTACCTAAAAGAAATTACTTTTATTTTCAATATTTTTGCTCTCACCAGCACGAATCGGAAAGAGAGAAACTGTATGTTCCGGGGGAATATTTAACATGGATTTATGTAGATACAAAAATACTATTATCAATTAATTCTATGTTTTGACCAGAAAGTTAATTATTGATAATCCACCAATTTACAGAATATTGTATTCATACCAAATACATCCATTTTATGAATCCAAACTGGTGTACACATACAATTAGTATTGTGTCAAAGAATTGTTCAAATACAATATGTGCTGCTAAAATATTTTATTCATTAACAGATACAGGTATCAAACATGTATTGGAATATATAAACCAACATTTGTCCAGTGAAGGATATATGGTAGCCCCACTTCCATGGCTAGTAATATTCAACGTTGGGCTAGTAAATAACTACTATTGCCATGCCCAATGGCATTTTTTGGGTTAAATGTTGCAGTTAAGTCTATTTTGTAAATATGAATATCCTGCCCCAACCCCTCAATGTTAGTGTTTTTAGAGTTTAGGTGACATATTTGATTATTACTGTTATTTAGTAAAATTGTATTAACTTTCAAGTAAAGTAGAGCTAGTAAATTTATAAAATCACTGATCCCATGGCTAGTGGATTTTATAAAAATTCTAGAAGCCCTGAGGATATAATCGATAAAGATACATGATACAAGATAAAACTTGGGTTGGGGGAATTCAAATCAATTGTGTCGTTGAGATTGTTGCTATTGTCAATCATCAACAGTTTAATTATTTATATTAATATACATTGTTGACGGTTTGGCATATCAGATAATGATGAACAGAAAGAAGAAACTGTCCAAAAACTATAATTTCTTTACTGACTGGGGTTTATATTTTGAATTCGAATTAAATCAGATTATCATAAAAATACCAACAAAAGGCAAAATATAATATATTATCTAAAAATATATAATAAATTGCAAACAATAATTCTACAGAATTAAATGTCTTGCCTACCATAAACTTATTCAGTGTCATTAATAGTGCATCTGTAGATATATATCCATCTCAATGAATGTTATTTTTTTTGTTTAAACATTAAAAAAAATTAAACTTCAAAATTTTTTATTAAAATTTTTAAATAATAAATTTTGACATGCACTGGGATGAACATTCATAGATAGAACTATAAATGCAGCTTTACTGATGCAGGACATATAATTTATGAGAAATGTAGCTACATTTGTACAATCAGTGTTGAGCTAAATGCAAAAGTTGATGCTGCAGCCAACGAAAAAGTAATACCTATACTTCGTCTATACTTCGTCTGTTTAGTTTGTACATGTATTGTAAAGATAAGACAAAAATCACCAGACTTAGCAACTTCAGGATAACGATGTTGTTGACAACTGGTATGGTTACTGGTTATAAAACTATATTATATGAATATTGTATGAGAAGTTTATTTTTGCTCGACAGTTCAATTAATTAGGATTTTATGAACTTATTTTGATAATGAAAACACTTAAAACCAGTAAATATAATTGGTTTCATAAATTAACATTGTTTCATCAGTAGTATTTGATATACATATCATTTATTAGTTGTTTAAGTGAACTGGACAAAATGTCACGTCCTGGCTCGTACTGAAATTTTAAAAAGTAAATATTACATCATACAGGATATTTTTTTAGTAATTTGCTATATGGCATTTAGAAATAGACTGGATATTGTATTAAACAGTGTATTTCAATAAGCAAACATTCTACCAGGAGAGTAGAGTTTTGGAAATAACTGCAGTGTTAAAAAAGTGATGTCCATTTTTGTCACGTCCTGGCACATTTTACTTTTCACTTTATAAGTCTTTTTTTTTTTTTTTATACGAAAAATGAAATTAGGCCTGACATGCTTATACTACTATATGTAATGAATCCGGGTCGTTTCGCCCTTATTCTTATTCGCCCCCGAGTCGTTTCGCCCTTATTCCCGTTCGCCCCGAGTCATTTCGCCCTTAGAATGAGTCGTTTCGTCCTCCATTATGAGTCGTTTCGCCCCTATGTATTGGGGTGGTCCGAAACAAAATGTGGACAACTACAATAAATTGCTCCTACCTTAATTACTCATTATACTACAAAGATATATTTGTTTAATACCGATTCTATTCGAGATCAAGAAAAGGCCCAAAGAGGCCCAAATTCAAGTAATCACATAGGCTACTCATGCTAAGGATGACCTGCTAATTAAGCAGACAATCCCCTGCAAGGCTATATTGTACCAGGAGTAAATATCCCTTCAGATTCTTTTAACTGCTAATTAAGCAGATAATACCCTGCAAGATTCTCTTGTACTTTCAGTTTCTCCGAGCTGCTAATTAAACAAACAATAGACTCGCTCAATGATTACATCTACTACAATGAATTGCATTAAAATTACATTTTGTTATAAGTTTAAAACCAAATACAAAGACATAAACGCACTCTTTAAACTACATGACATCATTTTGTGTTTGCCAAATCGTGATGTCATATTTAGTACCAACAAGGTAATTGGTTTGGAAGCGTCAAATTATCCAATAATACTGTTCGATAAACCAATGCAGAATATTTCTCACTGAGAAAATATGAAAAATATTTCCCGCTACGAGTGACCTCTGGGGTAATAATAGCAAATATCTCTCACTTCTCTGTAAACCGTAAAGCAGCATTCTCGTTAAGAGATGGGTCACACCCAAGTGTCAGCCCTACAATAATCAGAACATACAAGACTGTAGTCGTTCTGATTTAGGTATTCGCACAGTACGGTTTGATTGCATACGACAAGTTGTGCAACTAATCGCATAATGAGAACGCCCAATACCATTCTCCAATAGGTAACAAATAGCCATACATGATACAAATATCAGATGTTCTCCAATATGGTTGTTGATATACAATATACATTTAATTTTCAGACTGCATCTTGCTGCTTTCCATTATAACGAAAATGGAAATAAAGCTCAAGTCGTAACAAAGGATGGCAATCTATGTTGGCGATTGGTTTATCCCAAAGCAAAGAAAGGAAAGGATGCGGTCATAAAAGCTGTGAAGGAATCCTCTAGCTACAGTAAGTAAACACTGCACAGTAATAATATTTGGTACATTAAACTACATATATATTATAGATTCAGGGTGAGATAGTAGAGTATTTACCTCAACCAGTGTTATTCCCCATTCAGACAAATGCTGTATGTCTATTTGCCACATACTGTACTGTTTACTATCTCATATATGTGAAATTGCATATAAAGTACCTGCTGCAGATGATAAATAATAAATGTAGCCTTTGTGATAGTTACAGGTTCCTCCCAAGATTATTAGATCTTCGACACAGAATACTAGTAGCTATAGTATAAAATGTTGGAGGTGTGCTCAAATATACCATTATTATATTACAAGGAAGAACTAATCAACAGTATAATGCCTGTTGCTTCATTTTATATGTTTTCATATTTTTAAACTTCATTTTCAGAGTATGTGGATACACTGATGGAATCTTTAATGCAAAGACGATACCAGCTGGATAATTACGGAGTTGCAAGAACAGATGTCAAGCAGACAATGTCAAGCATGCCTGGATTCTAAACAAATGACTATCACAGAGTGGAGAAAACAGAAGCTGTGCAAAGACACAGATCACGATTCAATGCTATTTGATAAGCTGTTTATGTGATGAATATCAAGTGATGACCAAAACAAGATATTATAGTGTTATGAACATTTTTATTAATTTATTTATGGTCTAGCATATTGAAAGCCGGTGTAGATTTCTGATGGGAAACTGTCTCTAATCTTCACAACAACACATGCAGGAAGCACACGGCGATTTCTTTGACCAATCCATCTCGCAAATCGTCTATAAGCAACATATCTGTAAAGGAAGAAACAGCAAAGAAATTGTAAATATTCAATACATCATGCATATTTTATGGAAACATTACTGTTTCAATGTGTTTGCATCAGATGATTGTTGTTCTAATAATTATCTTTAGAAACTAAAACGTGACCATGTTTAATTGTTTATTAAATAAAGGTCATTTTGTGAGGGCACATGTACCTTGAAAATATTGGCATTTAAATAATATCACATGACTTTATATTTTTATGTGTACAATAGAGCTATTCTAGGAAATGCATTAAAAAAGATGAAATTGTATGCTAAACTATGCCAGGGTCTACTATGCTGCATTTGACCATTAATTTTTACTGTGTCAAATGGATACAATTATGTAAATTGAATCAGATTGTTCTTCTTACTCGTGAATGGGATCATTGTCATCGAGTGGTCCGTCCATACGAACATAGTCCAACATGGCCAACTCCAAGACATGCATGTTGAGGCAGTTTACAATAAATCCCTCGTGCTGTGACACACACTCAACATCTGCCATGTCGGCCTTGTATCTAGCTGCTGGCACCTCCATACAACATAGGCATTCTTCTACAGTGGCCATCAAGGCACAATTACCACAGTCACACCTGAAACAAACATGTATTTATTAACCAAAAGTGAAGGAAATGGATTGTATTCTTAAAGATGTCATGAATATTTATTAAAAGTAACTGACCTACTTTTCTTTCCAACTTTTTTCTCCACAAAGACAGCAGACCCTAGTTTTATTAAGTACATAATAGGTACTACATACACTGAGAAGATCAGAAACACATTGGATGTTGAAAAATAAATAATATGAGCAAGTTGTAAGCAGCATTTTGTAACAATGACTTGATAATATTAATATACCATAATCCCTTTTACGATTAAAAAAACACCCCGTTATTGATAAATAGTAGATGTATATATTTTTTAATGTTTTTATTTGTAATGTGTGTTGGTTTTTTATTATTATTTATTGTAAAATACTTATGGAAGGCCTTGAAAAGAAATTGTATGTTTCTGGAAAATCAAACCTACCAAGAAAAAAGGCTGGCTTTTATTTTTGATTTGTTAAAAAATGTTTGTGAAATGAGTACATGTACATATGAAACACTTTATCTGGACGAACAAGGATGAATGTAGTTATTAATAGCTTGTATTTGTACAAATCTGGTCACTTCCCCTACCCCATGAAGAAAATAGTTGACAGGGCTTTAGATATCTCTAATTTGGACACAACAGGGATTTTTTTTTAAAGTACATCAAGGTCTTATAATACTGTAATGTTATTTCAATTACTGAAGGGCCGGCATGTTGTACTTAATTTGAGCATGTTTATGTTGGGTATACTTATTTGGAGTAAAGCATTTATCACCTTAGCTTCGTTGCAATCTAAAGCCCAGACTTCATAGGAATATGATATTAATTCTTTAGGGATGTTCCACAATTGATCCAACAGGTGGGAGAGCACAATAACTATTTTACACTTGGTGATGTATAATTTTCTATGCATACATGATTTAAGCATATTTATTTTGTGGGTGGTGGGTATCTAAAACCGGACACCCTCCATCTTTCATGGAACAGCCCTTAGTTAATTACGCGTGTTTGTGTGTGTGTGTGGGGGGGGGGGGGTAATTAATATTTATATACATGTCCAAATAATAAATTATTATTTTATCATCATTTGTTATTATTATTGTTATTATTATTTTATCATGACCTACTGAAAACCAGAAATGCCTGCAAACATCTTGAGGTACTAGTATTCTTTGAATTTGCTTCTTCGGCAATTGAAGTAAATTAAACAATGTCACCATTTTTGGTGGGTACACTGAGGTGGTTTGATTCTCGGGTAAGCACTCAAAACTAACTTAATACTCCATACCCACAAGCTGTTTGAGCACTCAAAAGTAAAACGAGCACCGATATTACAGCACAGAGGTGGATCCAGTCATTACAACATTTTAAAAAGGATTCGTGAGTTTTCAGATGGCAAATGATCCGAGTTTCCAAAGGGACTGAAATCTCTAAAGGGGTTTGGGGGCATTGTGCCAGAAAATTATGAAATGTGTTAGCAGGGCAAATTAGTGTTATATTGTGAATGTTTAATTTGAAGAAAAAAAGAAAAGAAAAAAAAGGACATTCAAATTGATGCAAACTGGCCAGGATTTTATATTGGAGTGGGGAGGGGACCTACAATATGTATGTGTGTAATTATTTGTAAAAATGGGTGGGACATAACCCACTGGTCTCATGCACTGTCGGTTTAGGATTGCCCATTGGACTACTTCTCTTTCCATCCATCCTTAACCAATGTCTGACGTCATATAACCGTAAATAAAATATGTTGAATAAAACACTTCTTTCTTTCCATCCAGTACACCATGACTCGTATATCAAGGACTGTAGTATGTGCTATCCTGTCTGTGGGTTGGTACACAAAGTTCACTTGCTACTAATGGATTTTTTAAAATTTATTTGTCATGTAATTTAGTTTGCATGGTGAGGGGCCCCCGAACCTGAAGTGCCCAGACCCAACCCAAGGTCTATATTCCGGCTCTGCCTTAATAACTGTAAAAAAAATGACCATATGTTTGATATCCAATAGGCTAGCTGATGATTAATAAATCAATGTGCTCTAGTGGTGTCGTTAAAAAACAACTAACTTACTTTAAAAAAAAAAAGGTTTGATAAGAATGGGGTGGGGCATGGCCTCCCTCTCCCCACCCCCGTCTCTCTGGCGTAGCCAGAATTTTATATATTGGGGGGGGGGGGGGGGGGGGGGGGGGGGGGGGGGGGGAGAGAGACACTGAATACATGTATATATGATTTAAAAATAAAAAAAACCTAACAAAAGCAACAAACGATGGGGTGGGGAAAAGGCTTTCTTTCAGAAAAATTTAAATTGTAAATAATTTCAATTTGGGTTCACGTAAGAACAAAAGTAAATGTTTTTGGACTAACAAAAATACTATTGTTGTGTGCAATTTAGAAAACAATTGTCCTATAACAGTATAACTTATATAACTTAGGCCCTATACCGTATACGTGGTCGGACACCGTTTGAAGGTTCTGACAACCGACGCTGATGTCGCGTATTCATTTAATTTTCAACTTCAACAGAAATAAAAGAAGTATAATAAATGACAAACGTAATACAAAAATCGCGTACAAGCGGTACAAACAAAAGGTAGGTAATCCTACTAATAGTCATTACCGTCCACAACTTACCAGCCAAGATCGCCAAATCTGCCGTCTGGTATGGGCCTGGCACCATCGGTGTCTCCACCCTCCGACTCGCTATCCGTTTCTTCTTCCGTATCACTGTTGTTAATAAATATGTGTCTTTCTTCATTTACCAACGGCTCAAACTGATATGGCAAAATGTTTTGCGAACGAACATTCATTTTTTTTGGTAAGCTCTGCTAGTCTTGGATTCTTTGTGAGCGGTACCGACTAATGCTAAGTGTAAGGCTTTTCAGATCAAGCGTCTCGTCTCTGACGTCACGGACCACGTGATCGCCTTGCTCATTAAAGATCGGCAATTTCCGCTAAGAGCTCGTATCTGGGGTTCTTTTATGGAGATATTTTAAGTAATTAATTTTTTATAATTTTTTTTTTTAGGTGATTCAATTTATAATTAATTGTACATGGTTGGTGCCAAATATGGTTTACGTGACATGTTTCCTTTAATATATAAGCAATATCGCCCAAGATTGTATATGCAAGAGTTCTTTCCCTTTTTAAGTTGTTTTTATTATTCAATGTTGAGCAATGTATGGTTTTATATATGTATTTGATTTTTAGGATTTAGAATGTAGTAACAAATATTATATTGTACTGTATTTATTAAAGAGGTGAATTTCAACTACTAGTTGTTCTGAACCTTAACTGAACTGCTACATTACTTTGATACAAATACATACAGGATTGTCTGTAAATGTCGTGACGTTTCGTTCCCTGGACATCACCCCCCCCCCCCCCCCCCTATATTATCAGTTTTCCCTATAACAATAAATACCATAAAACATGAATGAATGAATGTTTAAACGACACCCCAGCACGAAAAATACATCGGCTATTGGGTGTCAAACTATGGGAATGCAAATAAATAAAGTGATGATCAACATCAATATGAAAATTCAAAAACAGTGCAAAAACACAAATATCACAGAATTTTACGGATACTGAATATTACTCAAAACTTCAATTTTGTGCTGTATTGGCCATTCTCAAAGAGAATGTTACACCCCTGCACCACGGTGAGGTTACAGCACGCGCAGGGGACCATAAAACAAGTTTAATAAATTCCGAAAGCTATGGACATTATCAAACTATAATTACAATATCAGGGAATACTAAATACATCTCTGTACAAGTAAAACTAATAGTTTACACACATGAACCACTGGTTTAAAATCGAAACATTAATCTGAGTGGTTTAGGATTAAACTTAAATACTATACAGGAACAATACAATTTTAATCAAATTAATTTTCAGCATCAGCCAGGACAAACTGACTGCACTGCTGAATCATTACAAGGAATTCGGTTTACTTCCTCATCACAAGAAATCCAGAGTTAGGCGAAACACAGATGCACGGCTGTTGACACATGATGATATTTCCAGAGTCATTTCATTCATAGTGAACTTCGCAGAAGACAACGCCATCGCATTACCTGGCCGCATTCCTGGATATAAAAGATTTGACTTCAAACTCTTACCCTCAAGTTCTACCAAAGCAAGTGTTTGGAACAAATACAAGGTTGCCATGGACGCAATAGGTTTGTCTTTATATTTATAAATAGAAGAATGAGTAAACAGGGCTTCTGGAATTAAAATAAAATTCACTACCCATGGGATCAGTGATTTTCAAAATTCACTAGCCATGATTAAAAATCCCCTAGCCCTGCTGATGTCTATATATTCATTTAACTTTTAAATTTAGAGAAATTAGACTTGTTTTCACTAGTCGTCAGGCAAGTTTGTAGTAGTAAATTACTTGCCCAACATTGAAAATCACTAGCCAGGGCAGTAGGGCAACCATATTCTAGAAGCCCTGTGATACCTATATTTATTTAACAATACAGTTAAGACTAAGTTTACTTTTTTCACTAGCTGTCGGGCAAATTCATAGTAGTTAATTACTAGCCTAACATTGGAAATAACTAGCCTGGCTTGGAGGACTACCATATTCTAGAAGCCCTGGAAGGGGGGGGGGGGGGGGGGGGGGGGGGGGTTAGGGGGGTGCAAAAAGTGAAGGTGTTTTTTTGTTTGTATTAATAATGTATAACGGTCAATGTGAGTGAGCCGTGACATGTCATGTTTTTCAATAATCCATACAAGATTTACTTGTTGTATATACTCAAATGGTGTTTCTGTTAATTGACAGGGATCTCACTGACCCTCGAAAAGTGTCTTTTGGAGCATGGAACTTGGACAGGACTTTGTTCCATTTACCATAGTTTGACACCCAATAGCCGATGTATTTTTCGTGCTGGGGTGTCCTTACACATTCATTCATTCATTCCTACCCACAGGCAGGATAGCACAAACCATGGCCTTTGTTGAACCAGTTATGGATCACTGGTCGGTGCAAGTGGTTTACACCTACCCATTGAGCCTAACCCAGTACCTACCAGCCTGTAGACCGATGGCCTAACCACGACGCCACCGAGGCCTGTGCATTGTGATAACTGTTCGGGACATCTTCGGACGGTGCGCCACATTTTGGTGGAGTGTCAGTTTCAATTATCTTTGTTTTAGTGAAAGTAAAAACAGGTAATTTACATGTAACTTAACTAGTTATTGTCCGTTTATAATATTATGACAAGGTTGTCATAGAGTTCGAATAGATATTTAAATGTATTATGTGGAGTAGAACCTAGTCCACTTTACCGTTTCTTTCTACGATACATATAACTCATTTTATAATCGGAAACGTTCTGTTAAGAAACACAGATCTTCACTGGTTAAGAATAATTCTCAAGAGAACCAGCCCTACACTCGGGCGTCACCGACGTCCGGGTCTTGGGCTGTATATATTGAATGTAGGAATGTTGGTCATGAGTGCAACCTCGGACAACACATACAGGAGCTGACACCAGTTGGGGGGGAGATAAGTTTAACATCTCCTTGCCAGGAACTCTTGACTCGGTAACTATATTTTCTGCTCTGTTCATGTATTTTGATGTAATTATTGATGACTTAAAATGTTCTTTGCTGTTGTTGGATTGTGAATCTAGTGTATCTCAGTGGTTTAACTAAATACTAAACGTAACCAAATGACGTATGTGTATTTAGCACGAGATTACTTATAACCCCTGGGTTTTCACAACCATCCCGTACATCACTCTAAGTTACGCTAGGTTGATTAGGTAACGTTATTAGGTGTTATTGGTCGTAAACTGACCATGTGTGTAATGCTGTATAATTAGGCGTGGATATGCCACGGAACAATAAGTGAGTAAAACTATTATAACTAAACTATGTGTTGTTGATTTTATTTATTGGTTACAATAATTGGTGGATAGTGGGAGTTACTGATTGTCTGTCTTGGTTGCTTTTTCTTCTTGTCTTTGTGGGCCACCATATCATTCCCCAATATTCTCCTAGAGGGACGAGCCACATGTTACCTGTATGGTTATGTAGGGGAAGGGCACCGTGACAAGAACTAAAAATTGGGGGCTTTCGGCCGGGATGTGAAACGGGATGTTTTGGTTGTTAAATATATGTGTTGCAATAATGGGGGCTTTATAAATTAATTTATTGCAAATTGGCCAATCAGACAATCGGTATATCAGTAGCCAATAAATAAAGATAACTAACAGAAAATGGAGCAAGAGTTATTGGAACAAATTAGTGTAACCCAAATTAAACGTAGTAAGAAGGCAGAGTTACTAAAGATGGCCGAAGAAAGGAATATTGAGTTAAGCGAGTCTAAAACCATTAAAGAAATGCGGGATATAATGATAGGTGAGATATTTGGTGAAGACGAAACTATGGAAAAGACAGGTGAACATAATGAATACCCCAGGCCTGAAATAGAATATTCAGAGATGACTGTAAATCAGAAATTAGCTTTTAAGAGGTTAGAATGGGAAATAGAGAGAGAACAGAGTGAACGAGGAGAGAGAGAAAGGAACAGGGAGTTGGATAGAGAAAAGGAGGAATATAGGAGAGTAGAGAAAAAATTAGAAAGGGATTTTGAGTTAGTTAAGATGGAGCACGAGGCTAGAATGAAAGAAAGAATTAGGGAAGAAGGTTATAAGGAACAGAGGTTCAGGATAGAGCATGCTTACACGTCGGTCCCCAAGTTTGAAGAAAACCATGTTGACCAGTTCTTCCAGAGATTTGAAAGAGTAGCAAGAGAGTTATCATGGCCTAGAGATAAGTGGTCGTTGTTGGTGCAAAGTAGATTTTGTGCAAAAGGCTAATGAGGCCTATAACTCGTTGTGTGATGAAAGCGCTAGAGACTACTCAATTTTAAAGGAAGCTGTACTGAGAGCTTATGAATTAACAGGGAAAGCCTATAGGCAGAAGTTTCGCCAGTTGAAAAAGTGGGATTCCGAGACATATGTAGAGTTTATCGCACGAAAGAAGGGGCTGTTTGATAGATGGATTAGTACCGAGAAAGTAGACAAGGATTTTGACAAGTTGCGGGAACTGATAATTTTGGAAGAGGTTAAGAATGGTTTACCTGTAAATATTCGTATTCATCTTGAGGACAAAAATGTTAATAACGTGGAGGATGCAGCGGTTAGCATTGATAAATATGTCTTAATACATAAAAGTCAACCCTCATCGATGGTGTCAAATAAATCAGGGGAGGCTAAGTTCACGCCTGTTGATAGGAGTCGGGCTACGCCACCTGGGTTTCAGTCTAGCAGTCTGCAGTCAGGTAGCGTTAAGCCGCGTTACCAAGGTAATCAGTCGTTTTCAGTACCGACAGGGCCGAAATCCCAGTTGTCCCCTCAAGCTCCACAGTTCAAACCCCGTTATAGCTATTGCAAGAAAGATAATCACGTGTTAGCAGATTGCTTTAAACGAAAAAGAGATAACAGTCAAGTGGTCGCATTAGTTCAGTCTTCGGGTAGGGAACTGTCGTCACCGTTCATAGAGCGACCAGTGGGAGAGAAGTACATGGCATATATTTCTCCTGGTACGATTTGTGATATAGATGGGACAGGAACGGCTAAGGCTATAAAGGTGTACCGAGATACAGGGGCATATCAGAGTTTGATAGTAGAAAAATCGTTGGAGACTATTTCACATTCTTACATAGGGAAAAGTGTTGTTATCAATACTATAGGAGGGGTTTGTATGACTGTGCCCCTACATGAGATTTTTCTAAGGTCGCAGTTTGTGACAGGAAAGGTAGTTCTGGGAGTGATTCCAACGTTGCCATTTGATAACGTAGATATTTTACTGGGGAACGATCTAACGTCGACATGTTGTAAGGGTAGTTGTAATGCATTAGAAATAGAGGAGAAGCCAGTAGAGGATATGTTGGCAGATATCGGGCAGGGGGAAATGATTTACCCGGCTTGCGTCACTACTCGGTCAATGTCGGCCCAGAAAGTGATGTCTACCGTCGAGTTAGAAAATACGTTTATGCAACATGAGGCAGAGCCCCGCTCAGCCGAGCGTGACCCTGGAGTTGCAATCGACCCTCCCCTGTTACGTAAGGCGAGTGGCGATGACCGGGGCGTTAGCACTGAGGAGGTACAACCGTTACCATGGGATCGGGCTAGTTTAATTGCTGCCCAGCAGATGGATCGTTCATTGGATAGCATTAGAGAAAAGGTTATTGTTGATGTAGGAACTGTGGTGAATGAACCCGAGTGTTTTGTTGTGAGACAGGATATCTTGATGCGAAAGACGAATGGGTTACTGGATGGTAGCGAACAAGATAGTGACCATTATAAAATTGTAGTGCCTATCTCCTATCGAAAAGCGATTTTGAGTTTGGCTCATGAGGGGGTATTTAAAGTGCTGTTATATCTACCACTTAACAAAGGGTCACTAAAAACTAGATATTTTGGCCCATACGTCGTAAGTAAAAAAGTGAGTACCACTGGTTACATTATTGACACACCCGATCGCAGTAGAAAGACGAGATTTTGTCACATTAATCTACTGAAAAGGTACAATGACAGACTGCCAAGTAAATCCGTGCTTGTAGTTGCCAATGGTTTCACTAACAGTGAACCAAACGAAGCAATGTCAGTTGACGTGAGATTAACTAACAGTGAAATGCTGAAACAACTAGACCAAAGTTTGAACCACCTCAGTTCAAAACAGAAAACTGAACTTTCCACGTTGATCCGAGACCACGAATCACTGTTTCCCGATTCTCCTAACGTGACCACAGCGGTTGTACAAGATGTAGTGTTGGAAGACAATGTTACACCAATCAAACAACACCCATATCGCCTTAATCCCACAAAACGAGAAATTCTAAAGAAGGAAGTCGACTTTCTCTTGAAACAGAACATTATAGGGAATACCAGCATTGGCACGTGGCAAAGTTAAAGCAGACTTGGCAGCACAATCTGCCTTTTCATTGCCTCTGATGCCAATATGGCTGGGTACCCAACAAAACACAATATTCTTATTGTTAATAGATAAAAAGACACACTTTCGTATCAGCATCCCAATTAAGGGATGTTCCAGCTTCATATATTGTAAAGACTGGAGACACGAAAGTGAGTCGGTATAGATTATAAATTTAGAGGAGCTAGAGTTTTTGATTTCCTCTAGGGCTTTAATAATTGCCCAAGTTTCGGCACTAAATATAGATGCCAAATCAGACAATCTCATAGAGATTATTTTGTCTGATGGCCATTTCAGCACACACCTCAGATATCTCAGATGTTTGTCCAGGACAGTGGTTGTTAGTGGTTAGTTAAGAGTGTTAGTAAGACAGAAGAGGGTGTAGTGGCATTACACCTACCCATTTAGCCCTTTAAAGCTCACTGTGGGTTGGATGTGAACCCAGTACCTATCAATCTGTAGTCCGACAGCAAACCACTGTGCCGTCGAGGCCAGTTTTTTTTAATGCAAACAGTTTAAAAGGCATAAATGTTTGTTTTGGTTTCCAGCTGTAAACGATACAGGTCAAGTTAGATAATATTAAACGACTTGAGGAGGAGAGACCTTGCATGTTCTAAGTATATAAAAAAGAGATGTACTGGTCATTTTAACCCTCTATTTACCCATGTTGCACTGGGGCAACATACATTTTGCCCCCTCGATTTTGGTACTTACTTAGCCCCATTTGTATATATGCAATGCTAAAATTTTACCATTGCTTACCAATGTTGCACTGGAGCAACATATGCAGTTTACATGCGTCTGGTCCTGTTTTTAGTACTATCCTAAAATGGCAGCCGTCGTCAAATGTTCAGCGTGGTTTGGAAGCTGCACGATCAAGCCAAACTTTTGAAAGTACATCATCAATCCAAAGTGTCAAAGGTATTTATTGAACCACCAACGCAATTTTTTAATTTTGCACGATACGTTCAACTTTGTGTTGCTGAGGTGCAACATTGGTAAGCAATGGAAACTAAATTTTATTTTTATTTGTTCAGATGTTCAAGCGAACACGAAATATGAAAGACATTTTGGCTGCTGTTCTGGATTCAGGCAGTGAATGTGACGAGCTGTCAGAAAGTGATGAGGATGATGAAATTAACGATAGTAACGGTGGCGACAGTTCAGTTCTTCAGATGACGAGCCGTTAGCTACACTTGCCAATGCTGCTAAGCAGATAAATAACAAACGAATAACAAAACATCAAGTTGGTTATTGTTTTGAACGACGTAGAAACTTTGTACCCTCGGCCAGTACTGAATTTGATTCTGGTTCCATTGAACCCGAGCCCAAGGATCAATCCCCAATAGAATATTTTAAACATTTTGTTACTGATGAAATGATTGATAATATTGCAACAGAGACCAATAAATATGGTTTGCAAAAAGATGGAATAAATAGCAAGGTAACAAAAGATGAAATTGAATTATTCTTTGGCATTTATTTCTATATGGGGCTTGTAAAAATGCCACCTGTTAGTTCATACTGGGACAATGAGTTGAGGTTTTTACCTATTGCTGATAACATGAGCAGAAACCGTTTTTACAAAATTCAGGCTCTTTTACATTTTGTCGATAACAATCTTGTGAATGATGAACAAAAAACCGATCGAATTTGGAAATTGAGGCCTTGGATTGACTCACTGAGAGAAAATTTCAACAGTGTTAGCAGCGATGAAAATCAAAGTATTGACGAGATTATGGTGGCATTCAAAGGTCGTTCAATTCTGAAGCAATATATCTGCCCAAAAACCCAAAGAAATGGGGTTTCAAGTTATGGGCAAGGTGCAGTTCATCAGGATTTTTGCACGACTTTGCTGTTTATCAAGGAAAAGGAACTGGCATCAGCGGTGATTATGGAGGCGACTTTGGTTTTGGAGGCAGTGTCGTGCTACAGCTATGTGAATCCGTGCCTCGAGGCCAACAGCACAAAATATTTGCTGATAATTTTTTCACAAACATTACCATGGCAAGTGAACTGAAGGAGCGTGGATTCCACTTTACTGGGACCATCCGAGCCAATCGCTGTTATAAAGCCCCTCTAAAATCATAGCAAGAGCTGAAACGAATGGGACGTGGTGCATTTGATTCTGTCATTGAGACAAAAACCAATCAGGTTTTGGTCCGCTGGTTTGACAACAAATGTGTGACACTACTGTCCACTTATGTTGGCACTTACCCTGTCAACAAGATCAAACGGTATGACAGATCCACCAAAAGCTTCATTGATGTAGACCAACCAGCAGTAATTGGAATCTATAACTCCAAAATGGGTGGAGTTGATCTGCTCGACATGATGTGCACACATTGTACAATCGACAACTAAAGAGTAAAAGATGGTATTTATACATTTTTTTACCATACCCTAACCATTGCAGTGGTAAATGCGTGGTTCCTCTACCGCCGTGACTGCAAATATTTGGCTACTGTAAAGACAATGCCACTGAAACAATTTCAGGGCATGGTCGCTGCTGCATTAGTGAAGAAAGACAAGGTTGTACGTGATCGACCTTCTGGTTCTACTGGCTTAACACCACCGCCGGCAAAGAAGCAACGAGTGATGCCTGGACCAGTCAATGACGTCCGCTACGACAAAACAGATCACTTTCCCTTGCATCAAGAAAAGCGGAATAGATGTACTCTGTACCAAAGGCTATACAAGTTGGAGGTGTTCCAAATGCTTGGTTCATTTGTGTCTGGTTCCCGAACGAAACTGCTTTGTTTCATACCATGAAAAACATGGTAACACGTGACTGTGCCTTGTTTCATACCATGAAAAACATAGTAACATGTGACTGTGCCTCTTTTGAAATCATTGGGCAAGTTCAATTATGTCATTTACTTGTAATAATAATATCTGAGTTGCAGTTTTCGCTTTTTTATTTGTGTCATATATATTTTACAGTACATACCAATGTTGCACTGGAGCAACATTTTGAAAAAGTAGGTCAAGTTGGTCCAATGAAAAAAATTACAATGAATATTGTTTATATCTTCCTGGGAGGCAAACCATACAAGTGGAATTAATTTTAACTCATTTTAAATTGGTTTTGGTAAATAGAGGGTTAAATGAAACATCTTCTTTTTTTTCTTTTTTTTATTTAATTTAATTTCAAATTAATATTATTTTGAAAAAAAATGAATGAAAAATCATTCAAGCAACTTCCACAGGCCTAATAAATATTATGTTATTATTGTTTTATATATTGTTCAGTAGGTGTTGGCTAAAACGGAAAAGAATTTTGTGAAATATTTCATTTGTCAGGGGGTTCAAGAAAATGGCATGTTTAATTTTTAGTATACTTTTTAGCTTTATATTAAATGTTAGACTGTTTAAACATCATTTTAATGCATTACATGTTGTTCAGTACATCCTAAATAATATTATGTGTTGGGTAATGAGAGCTAATACTGAATTATTATTATTATTATTATTTTATTTTTTTCGAAATTTCACATTTTTCGAATGGGGTGGAGAAGATTACCAAATTTTATTAATCAAATACAACATTTTGTTGCCATTCTAAATACAAATGAACAATTGACTACTGATAAGGTGAATGGTGTGTATAAAAGATCTCTTTTTTGTGTGTGTTTTTCAAAACTTTAAATATTTCAACACCAGAACATGTGCAAATGTATAAGGAGTGAGCTGTCAAAATTTGGTATATGTACCATTATTGTAACATAACGGTTGCTATGGGAAATTATGTGAACTGTCTGCCTCGACTTTAAGCTCAAGTTTCGCCAAATATGTTATGGTGACCTGGTCATTATCAAAATGCGATATCTCGACAACTGTTGCATATATTTGAATAAGTTTTGCTCCAGTTTAAAGCATATTGTATGGTTATATCAACTGTATTAAAAAACCACTTTTGAAAATTTGCAACATTTTACTGGTTTTCCTGTCGCCGGTTACAATGAATGAATGTTTAACGACACCCCAGCACGAAAAATACATCGGCTATTGGGTGTCAAACTATGGTAAAATGCAACAACAGTGTGATGATCATCATCAATATAAAAATTCAACAGTTAAATAAAAACACAGTGTAAAAATAAAAATATCACAGATATAGTCCTTTCCAATAAGATTCTTACCTCCCTTGATGAATTATGTCCCTTGACCGATTAGTTAAATACCGAACTTCCGGAGAGAAACCCCTGCGCGTGCTGTAACCTCACCGTGGTGCAGGGGTGTAACATTCTCTTTGAGAATGGCCAATACAGCACAAATTGAAGTTTAGAGTAAAATTCGGTGTCCGTAAAATTCTGTGATATTTGTATTTGTATTTTTGCACAGTTCTTTACACTGTTTTTGTTTAAACCTTGAATTTTTATATTGATGTTGATCATCACTTTATTTATTTGCATTACCATAGTTTGACACCCAATAGCCGATGTATTTTTCGTGCTGGGGTGTCGTTAAACATTCATTCATTCCGGAGAGAAACATTCTCTTTGTTCAAAACAATGGCGTGTAATAAAGCGAAACCGAGTGATTCTATTGATCTTCAAAAGTTAAGTGTGCGTAGCCTGAAGGTTTATTTAAGAGATAGGGGTGCTCATGTGTCAGGTACACGACCCGAGCTTGTGAAAAGGGCGAAGGGTGTTCAATTAATGAAATTTAACCCATTGCAGGAATTGAAAGCGAACGATTTGGAAAATACCGAGCATCGAAAAGTCCAGAAATTTACCACTGTATTTGTCACGGGGATCCTATAATACCCGTAACTGAATAAAACACGATTATCCAAATATCTCTCCTAACTGTATATCTATTAGATCTCTCTGTATCGGGCAGTGTATATCCTAACTGTATATCTATTAGATCTCTCTGTATCGGGCAGTGTATACCCGAGTAGCTCGGCTCTAGGTATCTCAGAGATAAGATCTTATATAAATGTGTGTTATTATAGCACGTTTAGTTCACTAGAAAACACAATACACTTTGGAATCTGTATTAATACTACGCTGACAAATGTACTGCCGCAGTAGTTAATTAACAACAACAAATAATAACAACCCAGAACTGATCACTTAATTAGTTAATCACTAGGTGTCTAGTTTACACAATATTGTAATCACTTCACCGTGACACAACACCCACACGTGTGATAATTGAGAAACGCTTCCAGGGGAACTTAATTAATAAAGGAATTACAACTCTATTCCTATGGTTAATTTTTAATTAACCCTTAACTACTCATTCAGTAACCTTGTAATACAGACTTAATACTGGTACCTATCACAATAAAGACAATAACCTACAGTTTACCTAGGTCCTCTAGGATGACTGGTTAAGCTTTAATAATTTTAGCACAGTGAAGCCTACAATTTACTTCGTCAGTTTACCGGAAACACTGTCTAAATAATATAGGTATAATACAGTATTAAAATATTTAAAGTCACATCAAGGTTATACAACAGAGCAGAAATATATATTTACCAGTCCAAACGGACTAACGTTCCCTGAAAGCCTTCCAATATGTTTCTGCCCGATATCTCTAAAATCCTATCTATTTATTCAAAAATCTGAGAGACAGCGAATATCGCCTGGGGCCACAACGCGGCACCTCACCTATCATGTGAATTTGCCCCAACTCCCAGAGACGGTATGGTTCCTTAGATGGCCAGACTTACTGTCGCCTAGTTCGCCAAAAATCACGGTCGTAAAACCGCACTATCGTAGGTATTACGTAATTACTGGCCACATGGCCTCCACACCTAGTCTAAGTGTGTATTAGGGGGGTACGGTCGCGCGGAGGTATTACGTAACAAGGTGCCCACCTAGTCTAAGTGCATATTGGGAACAGCTCGACCACCACAATAAGAGCATGTTCCGTCACAGTATTTAACGAAATACGTTTTGCCTGAACCTTGGACATTAAATGACAATTGGGAAAGTGACATTGAAAAAATTCCTTTCATGAGAACTGGTGATTTATATAACTATTTGGTTTTAAATAGAAATCGAACTTTTGATTCGAACTCGACGAATGCTAAACTAGTGTTTTCCCGCTTGTTTTAGCATGGTGCAGCACCATGCCTTGAATAATCTAGCACCATCGTGCCTTAATCAGCACCATGCTGCCCTGAAATTAAACAAGCCTTTTTCACTAATTAATTCTAAAATTGCCTTTATAAAACACACAAAAATGTATTATTAATTAATAAAATATGCCTTTTATATCTTTTGCAATTCATTTATTAAAGCAAACACATAAATTACTTTATGTTTAGTTTAATTACTTTTTGTGTATTTTTAATGAAACACAAGTGCCCCAAAAGTGTTTGGTCTACCATGCCTTGCCTAATTTCTAGGGAAATCACTACTAAATGCCAGTTACGAGCCAAAGTATTTTATGAAGACAAACATGTCCATGCCATAATGTATCACAACATCACTGTTAAATGTACACACTGTTATGTAAAATGTAAAGTTATTCCCAGCCTGCCAACTGGAAGAGTAAAACAGAAACCGAAACCGAAACCTCCCATTTTGCCTACAACCCAGTATGCCTACACTCAGTTTGCGTACAGTATGACAACGTGACATCCCCAGTTAATAGTGGGACAATCCTTATTACTTGTTGTCTCAAACCAACATAAAAACATTGGGTAACATTGTATTATATAAACAATTAAGATTAAAATTAATGGGGCGATCACACTGGCCCGAATGAGCTTCCGTTTGTTTTCCATATACGTAAGTGGTTGTTATTGTTTAAAATGGCCGAATGTCCCTCCGAATGTGTTTTCCCCAATGTATCACCGAATGCTTTCAGAATAGACCGAATACTTCCCCGCATGTTGACTTCGAAAGGTTTCCTTTCCGAATGCTTTCAGAACACGGCGAATTGACCTAGAATGGACCGAACTCTTTCCGCAAGGGTTCGGAAAGCGTTCGGCATGTTCTATGTCAATTCGGTGTGTTCGGAAAGCATACGGAACATACTGTCTTTCGGAAAATGTTCTGAAAGAATACTGGAAGGGTTCTGGCTATTCGTTATACATTCGGGCGGCATAAAGGATACTAAAAAAAATTCGGAAAGCATTCGTCATGTTCTAGGTCCATTCGGGGTGTTCGGAAAGCATACGGAACCCAGCACCTCCAAATTTTCATTCCGAATGCACCAAGAACTAGACGCATGCTTCCCAAATACACATGGACGCCACATTCGGATGGTCGATGAAAATTAGTTTGAACATGCACAACAAATTTTTGGAGCTACCGAATGCCATTCCGTATGCATCCGTACAGAGCCGAACAGCCAGTATGCTCCTAGAACACACTGAACGCTTCCTGAATATGATCCGTTCGCTCCCCGAACACCCAAAATTCCTATTCGGAAAACAAACGGAATGGCATTCGGGCCAGTGTGATCGGGCCATTACAGAAGTAATGTAATTGGGGCTTAATGGGGCAAAGGTGATTTCACGCTCTTTATTGTGATTAGTATTAGTCCAATGATCCCATACTGCGATCCTTAATATGTGATCAAAGTGTTAAATGGCATCCATGATTCTTTGATATAGGATTAAAGTTAAATGTTTATATAAACATAAGGATTATCAGAAATGGCTTCCAAGACATATATATGTATATACTGAGCTGTACGTGCAGAATAGGTTGCTATATCGTTGCACTATGGCTGGGTTACAGAGAGTTGAATTTATAACATCACAAAAAGGTGGCCAACAAGTCTTATATGCAGGTTTCCGATACCGATTGAATGTCCGTCGCCAGTCTTCTACACATTTCCGGGTGCAATGGTAGGCTCAGTACAGTAGACGACTATATGAAGTCTGTGTCTGTACAGTCATCCTCAGATCGAAGATCCGGATGATGTACGATTATTGAGCACACTCAGGACTCGTGTTCGGAATGAGTTGCTCCCAGTACAAGAGATATACAATGAGGAGGTTGGTATGTTAACCGATGAACAGGCAGCTATCGTACCGTCATTCAGTAGTCTTGACTCCGGTCTATACCCCACAGACGTAAGATGTTGCCCAAACTTCCAACAAGTCGGTCAGAGGTAGATCTACGTGATCGGTCAGAGGTAGATCTACGTGATTATTGGGTCGAAACGAAAAATAACAAACGTTTCCTGCCAATAAATGATGGCGATGATGACAAATTACTTGTATTTGCTACCGATGAAATGCTTGTTAGAATGCAGGAAGCTGAAACCCTATTCATGGATGGTACGTTTTATGCGTGTCCTGGTTTGTGGGATCAACTGTATTCGATTCACTGTTTATCTGCTGCTACGATGGTTCCTGTTGCATTTGCCCTAATGCCGAACAGAACAAGGGCAGCATATGTGAGATTGTTTAACCAGCTGAGCTCTGTGGTTGAGAAAAAGACCGGGTTTGACTTGTCACCTGAAGTTGTACAGACTGACTTTGAGATTGCAGCAATCCAAGCAATCGAGGAGATTTTCCCAGATGCCGACACACGTGGTTGTTTGTTTCATTTCAGTCAGTGCATGCTGCGAAAAGTTCAGGGGCTTGGACTTACGACACTGTATCGTGCTGATCAAGGGGTACAAACTCTAGTTAGACGTGCCGCCAGTTTACCTTTGCTGCCTATCGATCATGTTCAAGATGTGTGGATAGACATTATGAATGAGTGACCTGATCACCTGCCCCATGTAACTGAATTTACAGACTATGTGACAACAACGTGGGTTGATGATGACTCGTTGTTCAAGGTAGCTATGTGGAACCAGCATGGCAACATTGGTCCTAGAACCAATAACCACCTTGAAGGGTGGCATTCCAAGCTGAACCGTTCTCTTACAAAAGCTCACCCTAACATTTATGAGTTCATAAATAAACTGAAGGACGTTGATCCAACTTGACCACGGGGCAGCTCCATGACCACGAAAGCGGGTGTATCGTGATATTGATGCACGCCTTATGAGGCTAAAGAATCAACTTCAACAAGGCCGCAAAACTCCTTTAGAGTTTTTAGACGCTGCCAGCCACTTCCTAAAATTGCAGTTGTAAATATGACTTTGAACTTTGTACAAAATATTTTTTTAACATTTCTGGGTCATTTTAATAGTTTAATCGTTTTTGTTGTGTAATGTTAATCGTTTTTATAATAAAATATGTGTTTGTCATATTATTTTGTCATGTTATTTTATACATATGGACCATACATGGAATGTCCCACTTTTAACTGGGGATATCATCTTTTCATATTGAGTGTAGGCAAACTGGGTTGTAGGCAAAATGGGTGTAGGCAAAGTGGGTTTGTAGGCAAAATGGGTGTAGGCAAAGTGGGTTTGTAGGCAAACTGGGAGGACACCTTATCCAAAGTGTCTGGGAATGTGCATGCTGCTTGATGTACTTGCAGTGCAGGGTAAGTTTTGCCAATTAAATAATAAATACGAAAAAAATCCAGTTTGTTAACAAAAAATAAAAAATTATTACTGTAGTAACAATTTACCATGAATATCAAAGTTGGAACTGTTTATAATTAATATAAATTATGTATAATTGTTGTTTCATTCTGCATAAATTAAACATAATGTAATATTTTAAAAATTAAATGTGGGTTTTTTAGTGAAGGCGAATCATGCAACCATATTGCAGCGTTGTTGTATGCTCTTGTGGACATCAGCACAAAGAAGAAAGATGGACTGCAAAGATAGAACAACACCAGCAACATTTAACCAATGGATGCATCCAGTTTGTGCCAGAAATTGAAACAATGTGCTCCTCATGCAGCAATTTATTGTGTGACACCAGTTCGTAAAATGAAATTGAAATCACACCAGAATCTGATGTACCTGTGTTACACAACATAAACTTTATGTATGGTGATAATGTTAATCTAATGAACAAAGAATGTACAACATATTTCGAAGACTATTTCTATTCACTAAAGTGTTCTGAAGCAGACTGCCATATAATTGAAAAAGATACCAAACGACAAACCAAAAGCTATCAGTGGAAGGTTGCTCGTGCTGGCCGATTGACCAGTTCTAATTTTGGCACCATATATAAACTTAAAGAAACCAACCTCCAGACAACACATTAAAAACACTTCTTAATTATACTGAATTTCAAGTAGCAAGTGTTACATGAAGCTGCTGCCAGACGTGTATATTCGAAGAGTATACAGAAAATGCACCCACCTATGAAAATTATGCAGTGTGGTTTAATTGTTAATTCTCTTTACCCCCACTTGGGAAGCAGCCCAGATGCTCTTCTGAACTGTACACATTGTGAACAAAATGATGGAGTTCTTGAAATTAAGTGCCCATACAAGTACCGTTTTATGTTGGCATCAGAAGCAGCCAAAGACAAAGCGTTCTGTTGTGAATTAGTTAAAAATAAAGTCCAGTTAAAAAAGAACCATGTTTATTATTTTCAAATACTTGGACAACTGGCAATTACGAACAGGAAATGGTGTGATTTTTTCATTTGGACTTTGAAAGGGACACTCAGTTGAGAGGATTCACTTTGATAACAATGCCTCTGCGCGTGCTGTAACCTCACCGTGGTGTTTGTGTTCAGGGCTGAAATTAATATTAACAAATAATTTGCAGCTACATACGAGTCTGAGAAACATTTCCCAATTTGTAACTTTTATCAACTGCATTTGTTTAAAGCTGCTATGTCTGGTTTCAGTCTTATAAAATCAAGTTCTACGTTCAAATACTGCACTTTTAATTCACTCGCGAGTTGTCGCCATTAACGCATATCGTCACATGCTTACTACGCACTTTCAAAAATTCTCGCCATTTTGGAATGCAACAGTCGCTAAACCGTGCTATTTTTAGCCGTATTTGACGTCACGCATGTGAAAAGCTTTCCTCAATCAAAATGGAAGTAAGCTTGGAAATGTCGTTTGGTTTCGGTCAAACAAGCGGAGAAGACAATCAGGTAAGATCAAACAAGATATTATGTACGTTATTTACTGTTTATGTTGTAGAGAGATATAACTGAGGCTATTAAGCTAATTCAATATTAGGTTGGTGTATTAAATAGCATACATACAATGTGGCCAGTGCGGTTGTACGTATTGCCGTGATAAACCTATTGTGGGTATTGTCCTTCCCAGTGTCCTTGAACGTTGATTTTTGGTAAAAGTGTTTTAAAATAACAACAACCCCTTCTCCCATTTTTGTGTGCAATAAAAACTGTTCAGAAATAAATACAATTGAAATATAAACATTAAATATAGTATCATTATGAAGATTACGTTCACTGCTAGGCACGGGGGGGGGGGGGGGGGGGTCACTGGCACTACTGCTGTTGAAGCTATAAATAGTATAATCCACAGAAAAATTCCTGTTTTTTCTAATGGAATTTATACAAGTTATTTATTTCCTAGCCAATTGATTTCATAATTGCACACAATTTTTTTTCTTCTAAAAACTTTTAAAATTTTACTTTTCTTCTCACATCAAACCCAAATGAAATTATTTACAATAAACGTGTTTGTAAGAGGTTTAGAGTTTATTGTGATAAACCCCATTGAAATATTGGTAGTCTAATTACCCAAATGAAAATTAAATGTTGTTGTCGTTTTATTTTTTTAACTTATACTTGAGTCCAGGAATTTATCTACATATCTTGTGGGTACAGGACATCTAGGCCCTTCCCGAAATCAAGTGGCACTGAAAATTTCCAATTTGACATGTGAATATTTTTTTTATTATGTCTACTCTAATAAATCCGTTACAATGGTTTAGTGGTCTAAATGTCCAAATTATGCTTCTTTTCCCAGTTCCATAAAATGTAGGACCCTGGTAAAGAAAATTTGTGATAAATCCCTGGAGTCATTGTAATATTTATCATTAATGTCCCTAAATGCGTTAGGCTTTAAATTCCGTTCAGTTTGTTTTCTTGTGCATGTTTCATGCAATTAACTAACATCTGATTTAGTGCTGCAACGATAAACCGGTATACCGGTATATCACGATAATTGATCAGCTCGATACGAACCGCGGTACAGTTTTGCGTATCGCGATTTTTACACGCTTTTTTTTTTGGTATCTGACTTGACTTGAAATAGGCACACAAACAAATAAACAAAACAAAAAACCCATCATTTCATTAATTGGCGATGACAGGAAATGTAACAATCACGTCAAGCGTAGTCGGGTCGGTTATACTTGGTTCTGACATCTAAACAAAACGTGCTAAAAGTCAAATAAAAATAACCAGTTAAGGATAATTACAAATTTACAAATACACCTTTTGTTACCTACACATTATTATTCATTTACGTTGGAATTCGTCTACTGCTATCATCGTCAAAGAAATAAACCAACAACTTGCAACAAGTGAGCACTTCGCTGTTTTCGCCTGAACTCGGAATACTTCTGCTGATCGTTTAAGACACTTCGGCCAATAACCTTTGGTTCGGTCGATCTGCCGGAAGATTACGACTGAATACGTACATTTCCGTATCAAGCGAGCAGCAACGGAAAAGCCCGATAGTAAGGATTTCCCAATGCGACAATTTACAACTAGTTTGACACCGTAACATCTGTGGTATAGCGTGTGCTAAAAATAAAAATAAAAAAATGACCAAGAAGAACATTATGCTAATAAATGTCGTTGTTTATATAATCATTTAGGTCTATTATCTTTGATCCAAGAAAACATTCCCAGTCTGGAGCTCCACGCGGTAAGACGTGTTTGTTTCGCTTGTGCACACTGCACGTGCTTTCGTGTGCTCGACTTGGGGGTCCTTCATTTCGTTGTTTTTGTCAGCGAAATGAAGTTTTTTACTGGGATGTATGCGGCCATTGGAACTGATTGAACGCTGGAACGCTTCTCGTTTCGACAGTCTGCACCACCAGGTTGGATTCTTTTTCAGCGAGATTCCTCGCCTCCACGTCATTTCTCCGTCTGACTATGTTGACTTGTTTTTTCGTGACTCGTATGACGGCCATTCTGCAGAACGCCACGGTTGTTCGCGTTTAGTCTCTACATGTCCGAGCCTGTCCTAGCAGCACTAGAAGATTGACCGCCCCACTCTAAGAAGAAATAGGAAGCAGGGTCGGCCCCTACTACTCTTTTCTAGACTTTACATTGCTTTATAGTGATACCATCTCGTATCCTCCGGAGTCGGGCCCGTCCGCACCACTATACCAACCCATGACGACTGGACTATACCCTAGTCTGATACTCTACTCGTTCAGACGGATCCGGCTTCTCAAGATCTGTATTTCAGCACAGCACTACACCTTCAACGTCTATCGACTGTCAATCTAGGGGTTTTCTTGACGGGATGCAACCCATCTCGTCCCTTTAAGCTGTGCACCCAAACGGCCTTAACGAGGCCACTCGCGTGGACATATCGATCGGACTTTAAACGTTTAGATCTGCGTTTAAAATTTTATGTCGAAATTACTTCTTTTTTGTAATATTATTAAATAGTCCAATCCTCTCTTTTTTCTCTTATTTAATTTTGGACTGTCCTTCTAAAATGCTCCAAATTATATCAATATTCGGCCGAGCAGTCAATTCTTTTTTATTTTTGGCACTTTTTCTTTTTTTTCTTTAATCTATTAACTTTTTTTACTAATTGCTATTTTCAAAATTCTGCCTATTCTGCCTAATTCTGCTCCCACAAACCATACCGAGCATTTTCTTACAGACAACGAAATATAAAACTACCGGCGAAAGACATAAAACTGTCACTAAAGCTGTCGGAAGATTTATAGTTAAAGATCTCCGACCGTTCAGCATCGTGTCAAACGAAGGTTTCAAAGATATGGTTGAACAACTTGATCCGAGGTACCAGTTACCATCACGCACTTATTTCGCCGAAACTGTCATACCTAACATGTACCAGGAATGTCGCGCTGACGTTATTTCCAGTCTCAAGGATGTCCCAGTAGCACTCACGACTGATGGATGGACAAGTAGAGCAACCCAGTCTTATGTTACTATAACAACTTCTCACATCACTGAAGACTGGAACCTGAAGTCATTCGTACTTCAAACAAGAGAATTGCCAGAGAGCCATACAGGTGTAAACATTGCCCAAGTTTTAACTGACGCAATTTCTGAATGGGGCCTTAACAAGAACCCTCCTTTGGTCACTGATAATGCGGCAAATATGGAAGTTGCAGCGATTGAGGCAGGTTGTATTCCTCATATTGGATGCTACGCTCATACACTCAACTTGGCAGCGCAGAGGGGCCTTAAGGTGAATTCTGTGTCACGAATTCTTGCTCGTGTACGGCGCGTCGTATCCTTTTTTCACCGGAGTACGACTGCTGCAGCTTTGCTTAAAGAGAAAACCAAACGGCAAGGACTTAAAAATGTTAAGTTACTTCAAGATGTACCTACACGTTGGAATTCTGCATGTGATATGCTGGAGAGGTTTCTTGAACTGCAGCCCGCAATCTATGCCGCACTAGTGGCTAAAGAAATCCGTAGCAATGTGAATGACATATCAACATTATCTGAGGCAGATACCACGATAGCAGAGGACATTGTGTCGTGCCTTCTTCCACTGAAAGCAATTACTACTGTATTGTGCACAGAGAAGATGCCTACTGTATCAATCATTCTTCCACTCCAGAGGAAATTGTTGACAAGTGTCTTGGTGTCTACTGAGATGGATTCTGATGTTATTAAACAGATGAAGAAGGCCATGGCTTCTGATTTGGAAAGCAGGTAAGACTGTTTTAACTTTTAATGAATATAATCTTGGAGTGTATTGCACAATCATAATATTTAAATGTAAGGCTCCTGTCCAAATGATTGCTCATTGACTACTGACAAGTATATCAAAAGCTGTGGTATGTGTGTGTTGTCCTGTCTGTTGGAAAATGAAAATAAAATGTCCTTTCCTGTAAATGAAATACATACTGTATACTGTTACATTTTACAAAGGGTATGTTACTGAATTTAAATGTTGCTCCAAATATTGAATACTCAATATTACTCAATATATTCATTACATTATATGTATATTACGTACCAAAGCGGGTGGGGTGGGGGTCTGGGTGTTACACCAATACATATTGAATAGTGAATACAACCACTGAATGTCACTGATGTTGGTTTGACAAATAATATGCACGCCCTTACTTCCAGGTATAGCAATAAGCAGGACTTTCTGCAAAAGTGTACTGCACTGGATCCCCGCTTTAAAGTGTCATGTGTGAATGCAGAGCAGCAACATGAGGTGTACCACAGACTTGCAGTTGAAGCAGCTAATATGAAACCACGACTTGTGTCTGTGAAGGTGGAACCAACCACATCAACCACAACAGTTGCTGATGACCTACCTGCATTGCCAGTCATGCTACCAGATATGGAATCAGCTGGTAACTTTTGTCTTTCATTCAATTACCTTTTTCCAAAAATGTTTGTTTGTAAGTATAAGTGTGACAAAAAGTTATGACATGTGTAGACACTTGAAAAACTGTCAGGTTGGAATAAATAATGGATACTTTAATACTTTTAAATTTTTTAATGTTACCCTGTACCCACAACATAATTACTGGTTTTAAATTATTTTTTAACAAATAAAAACAAGGCAAATGAACATATTATTTTTTATTAAAACAATTCAAAATTCAAATTACCGCTAAAGTAACTTTTTTATGTCTACTATCATTCAGTCACAATATGAGACTGTGGGCCAATTGTAAAGTTATGTATTGTATAAAGTATGAGAAATATATTCACTGTTTACTGTTATTTATTTCTTGGAAATTTAATCTTCTTGATATTTAATTGTATTCATATTAAAAAATATATCAAAAGAAATTGGCTCCTTATTTACTCCTGTTGAGTCAGTGTTTACTTTTTAAAATGTTGTTCTAGCAACAAATCATTTACACTATAGCAATATACAGGGCTGTTCTAATACCATATTTCAGATGCACAGTCTGATGTCAAACAACCTCGACAAAGATCACAAGTGACCTCACTACTCAGTCTAGTTGTGCCAGTGGTGGTTTAGCCTCCATTTTAGGTGATGTTGTTTTCATAAAGGAGGAGATGTTACCCAAGAAATCCAACTTGGAACAGGCAATATTCGAAATTGATGTCTTCAAAGGTCACGCGCTTATACCGATATCAGAAGACCCATTGGTATGGTGGAAAGAACACCACTGGCACTTTCCTCTTCTCTCACAGTTAGCCAGAAACGGTTGTGTATTCCAGCCACATCAGTACCATCAGAACGCGTGTTCAGTACAGCTGGGGACATTGTCATAGCACAGAGGGCCGCACTCAATCCTGAAGTTGTGGACATGCTCATATTCTTGAAGAAAAATATGGCCTAAAACATTTAACCTGACACCTGAAACTAATAAAGATCATTAAAAAATGCATGCCTCCTTATTTTATTAAAAAAACAACCCATAAATATTAAATATAAATAATATCAACTATATCGCAATACATATCGCAATACGGTTTCTTATATTGCAATATATCGCAATACGGTTTCGACCGTATCGTTGCACCCCTAATCTGATTTGTCGTCATCTGTTAGTAATTAATTTGTGAGGGTTTTTTTTATTTCATAGTTTGGGAACATTTCTATGAACAGTAAGTTTTCAGTCAAGTAAGTATTTATAGTCCGTCCCATCCTACATAAACAATTTTGTTTATAAATAATTGCATTTTGGTTTCATGTGAGAAGAAAATTAAGTCTTTTTGAAATAACAGATGTTTCATATTTTTGTGTGCAATTTAGAAAAAACATGGCTCCGGAAATGAAGAAATAAATAGCTTGTAGTAAATTCCATAGTATGAAAAAAAAAAAGGCATTCCCTATGCAGGTTTACTGCAAGGGGGTAAACCATCCCTAAATGTTATATTTTTAAACTTAAAGTTAACTTCACAAAATTAATTACTATATTATTTTCTTAACACTAACCCCTAAACGTAACCAATTCTGGGGGAGGCCCCCCATACCCCAGCGATACAGCGCTAGCTATTTCTCGTCACAGCCAGTGCACCATGGCTGGTATATCAAAGGCAGTGGTATGTGCTATCCTGTCTCTGGGATGGTGCATATAAAAGATCCCTTGCTGTTAATTAGAAAGAGTAGCCCATGAAGTGGCGACAGAAGGTTTCCTCTCAGTATCTGTGTGGTCCTTAACCATATGTCTGACGCCATATAACCGTAAATAAAATGTGTTGAGTGCGTCGTTAAATAAAACATTTCTTTCTTCTTCTTTTTTAATTCCATAGTGCAATACCCAAAAATTTCTTTCTGGCAAAAACACTGCTATGGGAAGGACTATAAATTCATTTCAACTTTACAAAAGTTATAATACACAAGTTAATTTTATTAAATCGTTATTGTTTATTTCT
Organism: Gigantopelta aegis; assembly: GCF_016097555.1. Classification (NCBI taxonomy): domain Eukaryota; kingdom Metazoa; phylum Mollusca; class Gastropoda; order Neomphalida; family Peltospiridae; genus Gigantopelta; species Gigantopelta aegis. The sequence continues at coordinate 5,810,702 of NC_054705.1, forward strand.
TAATTTACTACTACCAGACAACTTGATTCATAGATATGGAGTTAAAAAATGGACCAACATTTAATTATAAGTTTCATAAAATTATATTCGATTTGCAAAAGGTATGCTGCATTTTTGTGAGCCTACTGTAGAAAATACTGAACTAACTTCCAGCTGGGTCAAACTTCGAGGTGCACCCAACTTTTGATACAGAAGTTAATGCCATAAGTCCTGTAATTGGAGATAAATGTGTGTTGGTTTTAAAAAAAAAATTCATCTGGGCAAAACATTTATGCAATTTTATTTCATCTAGTACCACTGCTTAAATCGTTAATACATAGCTACTGATCTATTGGTCACAACTGATTACTAGTATTTGATATTAATGGATTTTGTAAGCACAACCCACTAATGAGCAGTGGGGAAACTGACTTACCTACAAAAATGTGTTTCATATTGTGCTAATTGGTTCTTCTTTACCAAAAAAAAAGTACAGTGTATCAGCCATAGGTTATTAGGGAACACCAGCATTTAGATTTGTTTTTTAAATATTTCAGTCAAATTCTGACGGTGATGAATCACCAATCTATACAGGCAAGGGAAAGGGCCGTGGAAAGAATAGGAGTGGACAAAGAGGAATAGGGCAGAGCAAGGGACGAGGGCAGAGCAAGGGACGAGGGCAGAGCAGGGGACGAGGGCAGAGCAAGGGACGAGGAAAGAAACTGTCCAAATGTGATGCAGAACGAGTAAAGGAACAGTTTGAAAACAGGAAAACAAGGTTAAAGGTATGATTTTTATTGTACATAATCGTATAATTGTAAATGTTATGAAAAGCACAGGAAATAATGTCATGTTATCCATATTCAGTATTTCAGGTCAAAAATACATAATGACATTAGGCTTATTCCACCCAAACTCATCCTGGGATGCAAAAATTAAAATTCATCTTATAAATTCAAAAAGTGCTTTTTTAATATTATGCAGGGGTTTCCCCAGGGGGCCGTTAGGCGTCACGGCCCGACACGCCTTGGTCCGTAAATTAAGCGCTTTGACGGCGCCTTAAATCAATTGCCGCTACGCCTTGATTTGAAGTACTTTAGAACAATGAACATGCAGACATTACAACAGGCATTTAACACGACGCTGAAATCAACAGCAACAACATGGTGCAAATTATGAAATTGTTTGGGGTGGGGAATTGATAGGTTATTTAAAAAAAAAGTCCCCTCCCTCCCCCCCCAAAAAAAACCCCACACAAATATAACCCCAACACGATATGATTTGATGGATTCAACCCACTACCCCACTTCTTTTGGCTTGATTTGTGTTATAATGATGCTAAATATGTAAGCGCCTTAAACAAATCCTGGGGAAAGGCCCGATTATGGATATGTATATTTATGTTAAATAACAAACAAATCATAAACAGTGAGATCATTTTGTGTGTGCCGCTATTTGAAAATACAACACCTGCAAAGAAAACAAAACACAAAAAATAGAATACCTAACGTTTCTGCTAAAAACATTATCAACAGTCAGTAAAAACAAAATCAAGTAAAATTAATGAAATTTGTTTGTGATAGGATGTTCAGTTTCTCGAATCAGACATGTAACACTAACAAATTTATGTAACACTACATTTTAATGATTAGGATTTTTTTCTTCTTTGACTTGAGTAATGAGATTATTCTTTTGTGATAAATATTCACTTACATTTTGGTGATTAAAAGCAACATACCAAATTTTTTTATCACAAGTTTGGCAACTTTCAGATATAGAAAAAAAATGCAACGTAATCAAACGTAAGCCATTACAAATATCTGTGAAATTTAGCCAATGTTTCTTGTTTTATTTTGTGAAGTAAAGTAGGATTATTACTAATCGGTAGGTTACAACAGAAACCCTTTCATAAATTTAATTTACACACATTTTCACCTAAAGTGAGTGAAGTGAAATACACCTTATGTGGAATGAGCCGTTACAAAATTATTTTATTCAGAAGAAAAAAACCTAGTTCCAGTTACTTCTTTTGCTAGTCATTAATGAATATTTGCCCATTGCTATATTAATTGTTTATAATTTTCCAAATACCTATATTACATTTCCACCCCTCCTAATAATGAACACACAGTATTAATTTTCAACATGTATTAACCATTTGTTATTATTTCAGGAACTTATATCAGACATGCCGAATATTGAGGTCAGAAACCTGTGTCTGCGATTAGCAGAAAGAGAGCCAGGAATGGTGTTTGACTTGTGTGAGGCAAGTGCATCACCATCCCCTTACAGATACCATCCACCACCAGGACAGACCAGTCCAAGTTGGTGTAGGTGTGGCAATTGCCGGGAGATGCCAACAGAAATCGATAGGAAAGGCTGTGACAACCTTCCACGGAACTGCATCTCCCAACAACCAGTGGGTATTCATTGTAATCACATGTTAATTATCATCATTAGAAGCTTCAAAAAGACAATAATAAATATTGAATGTTTAATAGTAAAAACATTTTTTTATCAAGATATTCCAAGCAGATAATGGGAATAAATCAAATGGTCACTGTAAAACCGGCATTAACATCCACAAATGGTCAAAGACAACATTGTTATCCCATAATTATATTGGGATAATGTATGAAATTTATCAAATATTTCATTCAACCCAGATAAATATTCCAAGGTTTATTTGTGGTGGTTAGTATGAAAGATAAACATGACATATTAACTGCACACCAATTTTCTTTTACAGGAAATGGACATCTTAGTACTGGAGGAGCAAGTTTTGAGACTTGCATACACCTACAGAAATGACATTTTGGGACTCCACAATTTGATGCTGGAGGATTATAACAAGGCAATGAGGCATACAGCCTACAGACAGTTTGTATTGTGGAGACATGGTCGTCTGGGTGCTGGAGTCAGACGTGTTATTCCAAGCTGCTGTGTTATTCCAAGCTGCTATGTTTGGAGAATCAGAGATAAATTTCCAGACCCATTTGGCACTCATTGAAGCCATTCAGGAGGACTGCTTCGTTGGCACCCAAATCAGTGAGGACTTGATTGGGAATCCACCCATAAAGCGAGTCAGACGAAAGCAGAAGAATCTGCAGGCACGCCAACCAGGACGTAAGACAGTTACAGAGCTTCTTCGTGGTGTTGGCTACAATATCCGATGGAAAGATACTCTGTGATTTTATTGTGTATATTAATAAATAAAGAAAATAAAATGTTTAAATTTTATTATGTGGGATTTTGTCCCTATTTTCACTTTGTGGGATTATGTCCAGGTAGATTTCGTACTGAGAGATTTTGTCCGGATACCACGAAACATACATCGGCTATTGGGTGTCAAACTATGGTAAATACAACACAGAAAAAGGTTATAATATGAAAGAAGTGTACTTTCATGATTGAAATTTTATTTATTTTTACTACCAAAACGATTAATACGGATGGCATTTGTTATTTCTATAGCTAAATATAAACGTTATACCAATAGGCCTCTCGAAGTCTGGTATTTTGTTTTATAGCAGTTCTATAATAAAATGAGGTGAAAGCAATTTGGGCCCGTTTATACAAAGTTCTAAAAACGTCAACACAAAGCCAAAGTTCACTGTCATCAGTGTAAGATAAGAGGAAAGTCCTGCTGGATTTGATACCAGTGATAGATGGCTACCTGATGGTAAATGTGTGCGTGTCTGTGGAAATAAAATATATGTTCTTGAAAATCTATACGTAAATCTATACGTAAATGGCCTTAAAAAAGCCTTAAATTTTACGCTGACAAGGTGTATGCACCGTGTATCACTCTCCATCACACAACATGGTCACCAGTGTGTCAGTGTACCATGAAATAACGAGCAATGTAACCTACATGATTAGTAAACATAGTGTATGTAAACACACATGAATTTGTTTCCATTAGTACATTTGTTTTGTTTCTAAGATGATAAATGGTATTTTTGTTTGTTATTCAAAATCATCTACACAGGGCTGGATGTAGCCCAGTGGTAAAGCACTTATTTGGGATCGATCCCCGTCAGGCACATTGGCTATTTCTCGTTACAGCCAGTGCAAAACGACTGGTATATTAAAGGTTGTGTTATGTGCTGTTCTGCCTGAGATGGTGCATAGATCTCTTGCTACTAATGGGGAAAAAAAACGTAATGGGTCTCATTTGTAAGACTGAATGAATCAATGAATGTTTAACGACACCCCAGCACGAAAAATGCATTGCCTACTGGGTGTCAAACTATGGTAAAGTCACCCCTGCGCGTGCTGTAACCTCACTGTGGTGCAGGGGTGTAACATTCTCTTTGAGAATGGCCAATACAACACAAAATTGAAATTTTGATTAAAAGTCGATATCTATATGTGATATGTGCATGTTTGAACAGTTCTTTACACTATGTTTTTGTTTAAATTTTGAATTTTTATATTGATGTTGATCATCAAACTTTTTTGCATTTACCAGAGTTCGACACCCAATAGCCGATGTATTTGTCGTGCTGGGGTGTCGTTAAACATTCATTCATTCATGGTAAAGTCAAAACATGAAGTGATGATCAACATCAATATAAAAATTCAACAATTATATTAAAACAGTGTACAGAACTGTGCAAAAATACAAATACCACAGATAGATATTAAAATTTACAATAAAATTAACGACACCCCAGCACGAAAAATGCATCGGCTATTGGGTTTTACAATAAAAGTCAGTATCTCAAAGAAACTGTAAAATCAGTTCTGGATGGAATCGTTGCCCAAATATATCTTTTCGAGTTTCTTTCAAATAATTACACTCCACCAAAATGTAGCGCACCGTCAGAGTACACTGACAGTGGTCACACTGAGGTGTAAGACTTAAAATTGCCAAAAGTTTTACATCCCATAGGAGATGATTAATAAATTGATAATTAAAGGGACATTCCTGAGTTTGCTGCATTGTAAGATGTTTCCGACTAATAAAATATTTCTACGATTAAACTTTCATATTCAATATATTTTCTGGTTTAGAATACCAGTGTCTGTATATTCAATGTGTTGCTGGTCGTCTTAATATTTGTAAAAAGCCCAAACTGGATTTTGTCTTCAAATAATTTCGTACGTGCGAAAAAAAACAAAAATTGGAAATAAAATGAAATTTAACCTAGTACAAATATTAGAACAACCAGAAACACGTTTAATATTTAGTCACTAATATTTTATGCAGAAAAATATATTTGATATGTAATTACAGTCGTTAAACAGTCTTTGTTATTCGATAACATCTTCAAACGTGCAGCAACCTCAGGAATGTCCCTTTAATAAAGCAATGTTCTCTAGTGCTGTCATTAAACAAACAAAAACCCACTGTAATGACCGTTTAGAATTGTTTGATTTTTGAAAGTTCAATACATTCATTTTCCAATTAGTGGCAGACTTCTTAATTGGAAAACCCGAGAGTGGCAGTCTTCTTACTGAGAAAACCTGATGCAGGCAGTTTTAGTGTGAAAATCTCAAAGGGACATTACCTAGTCTGCTGCATTGTAAGATGTTTCCGGCTAATAAAATATTTCCTAAAATATATTTTTTCGTACGTACGAAATTATTTGAAGACAAAATCCAATCTGGGCTTCTTATAAATATTAAGATGACCAGAAACTCATTAAATATACAGACAATGATATTCTAAACAAAAAGATATATTTAATATGTAGGTTTAATCGTAGAAATATTTTATTAGACGGAAACACCTTATAATGTAGCAGACTTAGGAATATCCCTGTAACCAAGCACAAATATTAGAACGATCAGAAACACTTTTGATATACAGCCACTAATATTTTGTGCAGAAAAATATATTTGATATGTAATTACAATCGTTAAAAACTGTCAGTCGATAACATCTTTAAAACTCCAACAAACTCAGGAATGTCCCTTTAAAGGCAAAATCGGTATATTAAATACAGCATTGCAACCTCGATAGTGGCAGTCTTCTTAGACAAAACCTGAAACGGGCAGCGTTTCAGTGTGGAAATGTTAATGGCAAAACCAGTATATTAAATATGGCAGCCTACTTAATGACAAAACATTAGTAACAAATCATACACTTGCAGCAAATCGTGATAAATTTCATGACAATTCTGTCTGGGGCAGATTCACGATGTTAAAAGCGCTGAAGGCTTCGCCGTAAAAATTATTTGTGGTGGACATTTAAAATATAGGTCACTGGAATAAACATGTTGTGCTCGGAGCACTGCCACTGCCGGTAGTACCATTTGGTAAATATCGAATATACATTACAAGTGGGAAATTAAAAAGTAACATAATTAAAAAAAAATATGTTTAAAAACCCCGTAATATTATAGGTTTATCAATAATTCCCCATTACCAACAAACCGATTAATTATAGTGAAGTGTACCAAGTACCGTACCAGTCTAACATAATAACTATCTACGGTCGCCATCCTTTTGTTTGTTTGGGTTGTTTGTTTTTTTTTGGGGGGGGGGGGGTATTCACTGTTGCCCATTTCCAATTAACCCTCTTTTTTTTTTTTTTTTGTATAGGTATGTTGTAGATATCAGTTTAATTAGATTTTTAGTTGCAGCCATTAATCTGGACTGAAGCGTAACAAAAACCAGTCGTGTGTAATAATAACTATATATACGGAAGCCGTGCATTTTAGAATGTGTCTGGGCTGAAGCGTAACAAAAACCAGTCGTATGCAATATATACACGGAAGCCGTGCATTTTAGAATGATAGTTTAATTCAGACTTATACGCGTATACTTTAGCATAGTACGTCCTGTTACCGCGTGGCTTATCGCAAAATGGGATTCTAAATATTACATGTGTCTAACGTAACGATTTGTTTTGCTCTTTTGTTATGCTCTTTTGTTATTCATGCATTAAATGCATATAGTAAAACAAAAAAATCCGACTCAAGTTATTAATTTCCAGTAGGAAACGCGTACCAGTTTTGATGCCGAGACGTACATACACAAAGGGAAGGAACTCTCGAATGTTAATGCCGATGGGTACATTGTTCATGTTTGGCACAAAGATACACCTCGGGATGATGCACCTATAGGCCTATTTTTTTTTTTTTTTTGTGTGGATAAAATCGCATAACGAAATCTGTATTCACCGCCCGACGAAGGAAACATCAATTAAATATGGCATATACAATCATGGGATTTGGCATAACAATACCTATCAGTATAGGTATTTAAATATGTTAAAAAAAAAAGTGTACAAAACGAAAATATTTCTTTAATAACGTTTTTTTTTTATCATATAACATCTTACATTTTCAGTGCAATCAAAGTATGTGATATTTTTCAGATCACATACTTTAAGAATTTGATAACTTTGCAAATTAGATGTAAATTAGTCGAGGTCTCGGCACTAGCCTAGGTTTATTGACATTTAAGCAAACGTACTTGGGTGACACTCCATGATTGACGTATGCATTCATCGTCATCAAATAACATTTCAATGGCAATTTGACACTGAAAGCTGTCCAGCGTTCAGAAAACAAAAAAAAACGTTGGGCATAACTATTTTGATGTAAGGACATCCAAAATGACGTCATTTTCATTCAAAAATACACCGCGCCACATATTCTTACGTCATTTGAATATCTAGTAATGGCGGACTGGAATTAAAGTTGCGTGTACAGTTTACAAAAACACGTTCTATTAAGCTTATATGATAAAGAGTATTACCCTCGTGTATTTCGGTATCGTCAATATCACGGGGGATGATGGCGTAGGACGCACATGATGAGTATTAATAAATATAAATTTCCATTCTTAAAGGGCATTTTTGAGATGTCCATATACAGAGACTTCATGAAACATGCATTTCTGAAGCATACGTTTTTAAAAAATACTATTTGGGAATTAGATAACGGGCATAAAAAATCGAGTGTGATGTTGGTAACTGAAAGTGTCAACATCATGAGGATGCGGGTATCTGTTACGGTTGAATGAGGGTAACTGTTCGATGCATAATGTAGGTATGTGGACAAAAAATTTAAAGTCCACTAAATTAACAATAACTGATAATGCGGGAAAGAGCTTTAAAATACCTTTAAAATAAGACAAACATCACGGTGATAGGTTAATTATTATGGGAATAACAACATTTTTAATTATCGTAATCGGGCATAATTTTCTTCCATTGTCTTAAGGTAATTACAATAGGATTGCGTGACCGAAATTTGCGACTTTTTACGACAAATTCATGTAATTTTCTTAATAATTAATATAACTCAATGGAATTTTCAGTGGAGAGAGATGGACTGCTGTTGTTTAGTTCTAATGCTATGGAACTTCATTCAGAGGTAGTTATCATGTGATTAGTAAGGTCATTAGTATATATTAATAGTCGACAACTGGATTAGCGATCCAATATTTGATAATGATAATCTACAACGGTCATTCATATGTTGAACCAGGATATCCCTGAATGCCAAGAACTTAATGTATTAATTTTGAGTATAATATATACCGTCAAATGTCCCATTTCCAAGCTAAATCATGAAGGATGAAGCAACTGGTAACAGCAACAGGTAAAGCCGTCACATCAACAAACAATATATACAGTAACAATCAAATGTCCATTTCCAAGCTAACTCATGAAGGATGCAGCAGGTAAAGCTGTCACATCAAAGTAGTTATATCAATCGTCAAGTCTATCTAATACATTCCAATGATCAGTCTATTCATATATATTTCACGGATCAGTCTCTTCACATTCCTTTAAGTGCAGATGTTTTTTTTTTTTTTACATAATAAGATTCGTCCTGGGCCCAGTATGCCACAACAAACTTTTTCCCCTTGGATGTCAACTTCTCAATTTTCCCTGAATACATCACCTGGAGACCATCTTCATACCACACATGGCATATTGATTTTCCTAAACATTTTCCAGTCGAAATTTCAGCAACTTTTTCACGCTTTTCACTGGAGAGTTCAGGGAACAGCTGTGGAAGTTCATCTAACTGGGCTTTTTTCAACTTTATTACGTTCAGTGGTCTCTCTGACTTGCTGCTTTTTGGCTTGTCTCTGATGTAATTCTGTCCTTAACTCATGTTGTTTCATCTATTATCGCTTCTGCCGTCTGAAGGTCGGCAATGGCTCCCAATTCCCGTGTCATAGCCTCGACCGTAGTTCTGTGAGGTACGTCAGAAAGAGTAATGCCGCAACGCTTAGCAAATTTTGTCATAACAACAGGGATGTTAGCAGTTGGCACCTGATTGACTAAGGCATCATACACCATCATCCTCATATCTGGAGAATAGCCTTTCCCATCTGCCTTGGTATTTTGGGCCTCTTGTTTCATGTCCTGTATTTTCTCTTCAAGAAACATTTTCTCGTTTTGGAGGTTTGTTATTTGTAAATCATTCTCCTGACATTTCTGACAACATTCTTGTTCATGTGCACCGGCTGAATTTAAGAATACTCTTTTCTTCTTATGATAATTTTTCAGCATAGAGTGTTTTTTGTCCAAAGAAGAAACCTGTTGTTTTGCTCTATGCAAAACTTCACCAAAATTAGATGTGAACTGATGTTTTAGCCTTGATATTTGGTCATTTTTACGTCTGATTGATTGATTTAGAGTTTTTACAGCTCTTGTTTTCTTCTGTTTTGCTTGCATGTTTCTGATTAAGATAATTTTCTCTCTCTGCATTTCAAGTTTCTTTTGGTGCAGTGCCTTTAAACTATTCCTGAGTCTTTTACAGTTTACACACTTTGATATATGCCTGGTTTTTACCGGTGACTTGACAAGGAGAGGTGGTGTGGGTTTAGGTGGTGTGGGTGTCACGTCCATCTCTGAACTGGGAAACTTGTCTGGAATCAAGGAAAATGGTTCATGACAAATTGATTTAAAGGCTGCTGGGTGCTTAAACCTATCTAGCGACTGGACAACAATTTGTTTCACTCCCAAATCCAGAAAACGTAAAATTGTTTCACTATAAGATTCACAAAGAGACGAAGGAATGTGCGTGAAAAGTTCTCGCTTTGTTTTGGCACGGCTACGATCACAGCTGGTAACATAAAGAAAAAGAACATGTCCCTTCAAAAAATCTGAGGAAGTCGGCAGAGTTGAAAAGTTGTCCAACAGATGCTGCTTGAAGATACCTGGTTTAGCAGGAGTGATAATCCGCCTTGCTTTCTTACTTAGAGATGGCATCTGGAAATATGGAAGAAAAGAAAAAATATGTCAAGATCTATATTTTATGAAAAATATATAACTAGACTATCTAGGGGAGAAAAAGTTAGTGACGTGTCCCTTCCCAGAATCTGAAAAACTAAACTGTATTCACTAATCAAAAGTGTATACATGGTTCACATATTTTGGCAAATACTATTACTTTCAGTATTAAAGTAAATGGTAATCATTGTAACATGTGGTCAGAGGAAACCTGCTACATTTTTCTTATACAGCAATTGATCTTTTACATGAACTTTCCGGTAGACAGGACAGTACATACCACCGTTTTTTGTATACTGGTACCAGTCTTGGGGCACTGGCGGGAATGAAAAAAAAAACCTTTGCCTGACACATTGACACTAAGTTCCCATATAAAATTCTTTTTTTTCATACTTGTAAATGAAATTATGAGGTTGTACTATTTGATAATGATAATGCCATTCAAGTAGCACATAATTCAAAATTGGGTGATTGATTACTTTAATTTGAATTTAAGATGAAATCACTCGACAGAAGATTGAAATAGTCTGACATATAACCCAATCTCTGAAAGATGAAAGGACAATTACCCCAAACGAAAATTTAATGTAAGATTATACTCGCGATAGTTACCGAATAACGCACGCTATCCATTCAGTTATGTATTTTGTTAAACATCGACAAGGCAGATTAAATAAATAAAAAATAATTAAAAAAAGAAAGAAAGACACCTAGAACTTAGCTCGGCAGCAGCCAAATGTGCGAAGCTGTCCAACGTCTTTAGGTATTTGTGCTTCAACTAAACTTGGTTTTGCCATTAGATATACAGTCGAACCTGTGTGTAACGGTCACTCAAGGGACCTAGCAAAAGTGGCCGTTATTTACAGGTAAAAGAAAACAAATAGAACATAACTTACTATAAAAACCCCACTACTGAACTGAAATGCATAAAGTATCAACAGTCGTCAAACATATAAAATAAGACGGAGAAAGAAAGAAAAGCGTATTTTTTTTACAACATAAAAATGTTATTTAAAAAGCATCAATATAATGTTTTGGTGAAACTCATTCTATTACACCATTTTTGAAAAAGTCATTGATCTTTGATTTCTTTCCACTGCATTCTGTTACCTGTTAAATTAATACACCCCTGCGTGTGCTGTAACCTCACCGTGGTGCAGGGGTGTAACATTCTCTTTGAGAATGGCCAATACAGCACAAAATTGAAGTTTTGAGTAAAATTCGGTGTCCGTAAAATTCTGTGATATTTGTGTTTTTGCACAGTTCTTTACACTGTTTTTGAATTTTTATATTGATGTTGATCATCACTTTATTTATTTGCATTACCATAGTTTGACACCCAATAGCCGATGTATTTTTCGTGCTGGGGTGTCGTTAAACATTCATTCATTCATTCATTCAAATTAATACACAACACGCAAAAGGTTGCAGGTTAGAAATCATTATGCAGTAACAAAAGGGTCAGTTTGCCAATGTGTAAACTTCAACTTAAGTAAAGCCCAGATTTTTAGGACGTTCCCGGCGAAAGTATGGGCAGGCGTGGACAGTCCTGGTAGAAACCAGGACGGAGCGAGCCTAGGCAGTCCCGATGGAAACTGGGACGGGGTGGGCCAGGTCACACAGAACTCCCCGATGTCTCGGCGGTTAATGGGCTGGTGTGGAAGTCCTCCGATGACGATGGCGGATGGCAGAGGTGTGCTGGGCTCTTCGGGCGAAGGTGGCGTGAGTAACTTCACTATTTGTGTGTGTGTTACGGACGCCTGTCTCCAGACGTTGTAACAGCGAAGGTGGTGAATTACTAAGAGACGATTAAACTAATACTTCAGTTTATAATGAATTGTCACTTCTGAATTTTTACGTGACACCGAGTTTTATTCTGGACTGTGTTTTTATTTAACTGTTAAATTTTTATATTCATGTTGATCATAAAACCAATTTTTTTTGCATTTACCATTGTTTGACACCCAATAGCCGATGTATTTTTCGTGCTGGGGTGTCGTTAAACATTCATCATCATTCATTCATTGTCACTTCTGACTTTCTCTAAACAACAAAACCAACACAAATCAACATGTAATCATTTAATACATAAACGGCTAACTGTCACCAAGGTGACTTACACTGAATACAACAATCTGTTGTACTGACCACTGCTCAAACTATGACACTCACTTTATATGTTCTCTATACAAATGTTCAATGATATCATCATGTAGATTCATTCGGCTGATAGGACGGTTCCTTCAGTTCAGCTCTGCGGCACTTCAAAACGACAGGTAGATAACTGGACTTCAATAAGCTTCAATTCTGCGACTCTTCAATAATATGTTAATCCAACAATCAGGTACGTGGTTGTACACTCCGACCCTTTCTTCAGTCAAACAGCCGTAACGTCGCTTGGCACGGAGCTTCTATGGAACTGCTACACCAAACCTCAGACAAGACTTTTATGCACCAGGTATGGTCCTTGGAGATATGAGGTAATCTCACGTAACATTATATAGTTCACATTGGATTCACAAGCACCAACCGTTTTATGTTGGCAGTAAATACATTATACGCTTGTGAATGACACATGATAGTTTCTTTGACTTCCACAACAAATTAAGCTCTCATCAGTAGCAGATAAATAGATAGGCCGCGTTGTTTCCACAGCTTTGTAATGAGTGTTCGTAGTGAGTGTTCCAACATTTAATTATTGTTAGTTGCACACATATGGTGGTTGGTGAGTTTAGTGTCGTTGGGATGTTTAAACAGATGGCCGTACACATGATGTCTGTCTGCTGTACATCTGACATCATGACAGTGTGGTGCAATTTCTTGATACCAAGGAGAGATTTGAATAAGGGTGTGATTAACTTCACTATTCGTGTGGTGCAGTTTTTGATATCAGGGAGAGATTTCAGTAAGGACTTGAGGAACTTCTGCCAATCATACATGGAAACTAACACCCTTGCCAACTCGTCTCCAGCCAGCTGTGACATGTTGACGCCACTTGTGTAACTCTTCTCCACACATGCAGCCATCTGTTAAGGGAACACACTTCTGTCCGACGAAAGTTTTGTTTCAGCTGACCAAAATTCCGTTTGACCAGCGATCATGAAGTTGTGAAGATGATTCATCTCCCGTCAAGCAAAGTACCACATGACAAATTTGTTTTTATTTTGCCAACGACAGTTGTCACAGTCTTAACTTTTGAATTTTTATATTGATGTTGCTCATCACTTTAGCTTTGCATTAACATATTTTGACACCCAATAGCCGATGTATTTTTCGTGCTGGGATGTCGTTTTAAACATTCATTCATTCATTCATTGTTACAGTGCAAGTGAACATATGTTTCACCAAGTCCATAATTCTCAAATACGTGATGCAGGTAGCTGACCTAATAGGGTGCTATTAAACATCTATTATATCCATTCAGGTAGCTGATCACAACATGTGTAACTTTACTAGTGGACATGCCTTTATCTATCAAATAGTTGGAGTGTGTCCTCATATGTTACTCCAAATATGCCACATTTTCGGGGCACAATACATTAGATAGGTTCTCGATGCAGAGGTTTTGAGGGAATGTGGACTTGCAGTGCAAAGTCAAATGAATATTCACATTCATTATCTCTAGCGCAGGGTGGATTTTGTCCAAGCTTCGAACCAACAACTGATGCCTTGTACTCCACTGCCATGTCCCTGTAGGGTGTCGTTCATATGGGAACAGTTGTAAATAATCCTTTTTTTTTTTTTTAACTTGGCATGCTTCCCAATGTTAGGAAGGTTAGCACTGCGATACCCTGTTGCGTTGTTCTTCTGACATTCACATCACAGATCGGACATGTTTTTTTTTTACTAACAATGTGGGGCAAGAGTTGATTCCAAATATCCCAGAAGGATGGCAGGTTGTTTACCTAAAATGAAGATAAGTGAAATTTAAATAAATAAATGAGAGGCTTTTTATTCACTGCACTAATATTAATATATGTTATTTACAAAACAAATATATTTAAAATCCCCAAAATTCCCCTGTGACAACTATTTTATAATATAAGTAAATAATTAAGTACAGAAAAGTTAAATTTTATGATGCAATAATTTTTTTATAAGTAGAAGTCAGTAAAAGGTGGCAATAAAAAAGCAGTTTGTACATGTAACGATGAAAATGTTTGTTTTAAACGACACAGCACAGGTGTCAAATATGGCATTTGCTATTTGGATTACAGAATAAACCTGGCGCCACCACACAGGCTGTTAATTTTCATAATAGTCTTTAATATGCACACAGGTCAACCTCAATCTTAACCTTTGGTATAATACTTGTTAAAGGGACATTCCTGAGATAGCGGATTCCATTCAGATTGCCATCCACCACATAGAGGGGGGTCCTGTGGTGGATAGAGATGCCGCCCCACACCATGACGCTGCCACCACCGAACCGGTGACTACGTCTAACGTTAACCGTCGTTGAACCGGAGACTAAACCTGGACTCATCAGTGAACATCACTCGACCCCACTGAACACGTTGCCACCGCAGATGAAGCGTGCACCAGTGACGTCTGGCCGTTCTGTGACGCGGTGGTCGAACAGCCTGGCGATGGCAGCGTAGATTATTGGCTCTCAGACGATAACGTATGGTTTGAACAGACACTCAAGTTCCAGTCGCAGTCCGCAGATTGTCACGTAATCGGCGTGCAGTGGTTGTGCGTTGACGTAGAGCCATATTGGTGATGTAGCGGTCCTCTCTATTTGTAGTGCTTCGGGGTCTTCCCGAACGTGGACGATTTCGAACAGAATTCGTTGCCACAGTCGGCCAACGACACTCTGACTGACACCAAGTCTCAGAGCAACATTTCTTTGCGTATTGCCATCCTGAAGCCAAGCAATAGCCCTTCCTCGATCTTCGATAGTCAGTTGACGTCGTACCATTGTCGAATTTGGAATGTGCACCGTACACGAACGCAAGCTCCAATTATACGGAAATTCAGCGTCTTTGTGAAAAAGCAAGTTATGGGCACTTAGCAGACCTTTCGCTTTCGCCATTAGAACTAGTCGACAGTGTCAATGACAGTGGATTTTAATTCATTTATGGGTTGCTTAGACCCACTTTCGTCAAAATAGAACAATACCATGCGTGACATTATGGTCTAGCTAATATAATTGACATTCAGAAAATAATATCGAAAATATCGTCTGAACCTTAAATTCTTTTGAGTAGTATATTTCCTTCACAATATCCAACTGTAACCTAGGCAATCATTTCTGGACAACAATTCCCTCGGATGAATACCATTATGCAAGAGACTGAAGTTGTATTTCTTCTTGCTCTGTATTTACCATAGTTTGACACCCAATAGCCGATGTATTTTTCGTGCTGGGGTGTCGTTAAACATTCGTTCATTCATTCTGTCACCATCCTCATCAACCACGTCACTCCGTGGTGACATCAGTCCGACCACACTAGACTGAGACACTGTGGTTTCAGAATCATTGTCCACCACCTCACCCCCAGCATTTTCCTCTTCACTTTGAACAACCTCCGTATCGTCGGAATTGGTGTTCACAACATTATCATGACCTGATACAACCACCTTATTAGCGTTTATGTTCAAGTTCTAAGACCCAGAAATGTAGACGGTGTCCACATGTTGAACAGTTAGTGACTCAATCATGTTTTGTTCCCCGTACTGAACGTTCTCGCATGATATAATGTTGAAAGGCAAAGGTTCAAGGGGCATTTTTCTTCCAATAACGTTATTGTTTTTCCACAAATTAAGTACAAAGTATATTTCAGTTCTTAATAAAATGTACACGACCTCTTTCTTAACTGAAATAATCGTCAGAAATACACATATACGTTTTTACTTGTTGTCTGAACGTTCTCACATGATATAATGTTGAGGGGCATTTTTCTTGAAATAACGTTTTTGTTTTTCCACAAATTAAGTACAAAGTATATTTCAATGCTTAATAAAAATGTACACGACCTCTTTCTTAACTGAAATAATCGTCAGAAATACACATATACGTTTTTATTTGCTGTCTGAACGTTCTCACATGATATAATGTTGAGGGGCATTTTTCTTCAAATAACGTTTTTGTTTTTCCACAAATTAAGTACAAAGTATATTTCAATGCTTAATAAAAATGTACACGACCTCTTTGTTAACTGTAATAATTGTCACAAATGCACATACGTTTTTATGTGTTGTCGTTTCGAACTGCAGCATAGAAATGGCTGCCTGGAAATTTCCCATGACTATTTAGCTGTCTATTTTTAATGACAACCTCACCGCTCAGCAAATACTGACTTCTACACAACTGGTCGCTGACGTGTTGCTGTAAATAGAATTTTGTACAGGACCACTTATAGCTTTGTTTACAAGTATATTTGATTTTACTTTTTATTTGTTTTTCACAATTTTAAAAAGTGCAAAAATATGAACACATAAATGTGCAGCAACGTGTTATTACTGTAGTGTTTACGGTTTGTGGAAAACAGAAAACCATAGCACTAGACCATAGACTAAAGGACTTAAAATAAATAATTAGTGCACAGGCCGACTAGATCCAGACCCAGGGCACCAAATTTTAAAATATTTATTTATTTATTTTATTATTATTAATACTATTATTATTATTTGTTTGCATTCTGCACAAAATTCTACTTTTCCGCTTAGTAAGGGGGACGGTAGAGACGCAAAACAGTAGTTGCCTAGGAGCGCTAAATACTAAAAATACGTCTGTGGCAGTGTTACTATGATCCAGTTTTAGTCTGGCTGGAATTTACAAGTTGTTAATAACAACAACAACAACAATAAACGTCAACACTGTAGGCCTACTACCAAACCCACAACCCCCATCTCCACAATAGCAACAACAACAACCACCTTTTCCTCGTTTCCACTGAGACCTTTGAAATGAGTTTTGCAACAACAGGGATGTACACGTCTCTCAAAACACCGCTGGTAGCTACCCGAGCAAAATAGAAGACTAAATGCCTTCATTAGCACACTTTTTCCACTACATCATATACCGAAAGCCATCGGTGAGCAACTCATTGGGCAGGCATAACATAATTTATTCCGAGAATGAAGCATAGCTCTTGAAAAGCTGCTCGTCAGGCTTAAAATATGTGTGTACGTCATCCATCAGATGCTCGACCACATCACCAACATACCCACAGAATGTCTGAACATTATTATGTATGTGATGACATATATCACCATCTATGTCACACAGATGGAGGGCCTCGTTTCTCAGCAAGGTTTCATATAGACTCAGACAAATTGGAGATCAGATGTGACAGCGGAATTGTGTCTATCTCTCAAAAGTTATCAAGACGAAATCAAGAAGTGTGTGCGCATTCACAACTGTCATGGCTTCAGAATGGAAGTGTTTGACTACAACTTCTTTCTCAACCTCCGAGAAATAGCTAACTGATATGCAGAGCACGTTTTTGTTGTTATTCGAAAAAGCACTCATCCAAATTCATTGAGAAAAAACAAAGTGACAAGTTCTTCACTACCCTCTTATACACAGTACCAAGTCCTCATTCATTTTATAAGATGTAGTGGTGCGATGCCATAGGGGCAGGCCTCGGTGGCACAGCATCTGTAATCCTATTTCCATTTGCTTTACCTCAGTGTGAGCACGGTCAGTGTCTTCTGACGGTGCGACACATTTTGGTAGAGTGTAAGTATCTGCATGAAACTCGAAAAGATATATTTGGACAAACATCCAGAAGTAGTTTTACAATTTTTACGTTATACTAACTTTTACTCTAAATTTTACATTTGTATTTTTTGCACAGTTCTTTACACTGTTTTAATTTAACTGTTGAATTTTTATATTGATGTTGAATATCAAATTTGTTTTGCTTTTACCATAGTTTGACACACAATAACCGATGTATTTTTCGTGCTGGGTTGTCGTTAAACATTCATTCATTCATTATTACACGTCTAACATTATTTTCCAGTTTGAAAATGGGAAACTGTCCATTTCTAACCTTGTCACGTTTGCCACCGAAAGAGAAAAAAGTAGGTTCTTTTGACTTCTGAAGTAAAACATTCGTCCGAAAATTCAACTGAACAGTCCTGAGATTTCTGCAAATTGGCCAGTTACGTTAGTTTCTGACTGCCACAGTCCATTAGTAGGCAGTGAGATTAGTTTAATCCTACTTGTTCTTTAAACACTCTCCCGTTTCTGTTCAATAGCTTCTTGCTTCAATCTAAGAGCTTCAAGACGAGTCAGTTTGATATGGGACAAACTTTCTAGAATTTTTTTTTTTTTTTAAGAGTCCACAATTAAAGGGATATTCCTGAGTTTTACGCATTGTAACATGTTTCCGACTAATAAAATATTTCTACGAATAAATTTACATATCAAATAATGTCTGTATATTCAATGTGTTTCTGGACATCTTAATATTTGTAAGAAGCCCAAACTGGATTTTGTGATCAAATAATTTCGTACGTACGAAAAAATATATTTTAGGAATTAAAATGAAATTTAACCGAATACAAATATTAGAACGATCAGAATCACATTTAATATACAGCTGCTAATATTTTATGCAGAAATATGTAATTACGATCGTTAAAAACTCTGTTAGTCGATAACATATTAGACATTGCAGCAAACTCAGGAATGTTCCTTTAAGGCTTCACGTTCAATTGGAGGCAAAGATTGTAGCCACTGTCCAGTATTGTTGTGTGAAAACGTAAGAAAACTTCCATTGCAAAGTAAGGAAGCATTTGACTTCTATCTGAAAAGGAAGTCGACCTGTCCAAAAAGGAATTCTGGTAACTGATTGTGTTTCATTGTAGATGTAGATTTCAGCTGTATTTGTGAAGAGAATTCTGCATATTTGCCACCTGGTAGCTGGTCTGCAAGCTTTCGCTTCAAGCTTTCGCTTCAAAAGGACTAATATCCTATCACACAATACCTGGAAAATATTAGCTGTCAGATCATCCAGAGCACATGGCTTCGTGAGTTACTCATGAATACTGTCATCTTGGTCGACGACAGTGTCAAATGGTGTATAATAGCCAGCTAAAAAAATTTCAGCATTTGTAATAACTTCCGTGTTTTCAAGAAAGTTGCAGAGATCCAAATATTGTTTATTCATTTCCAGAATGTGGAGTCTATAGAGGTGCCGTTATTTGTTTTGAGATAAGGCCAAATGCTCTGCATCATTTGGGGCCCCATGAATATTCTTCCTCTGTGGAAACACACAACTGCTCCAAGCATGAATATAATATAAAAGCGATTATGTTTAAATGCTTGGAACAGGACTTTTTGTTTTTGTGTTTCAACATGGGTGTTCCAGGTACCATGAACTCGACTTTTCTCGTCTGCTTCACGTGCAAAGGCTTTACTTCATCAGCGTATCAAAAGTGCTTCTCTAACTGCTGCATTTTTCAAACGGTATTTTCAACATTCTCTAAATATGGACTTAACTTTCATGGAGCTTCTCAAACTTACTCATTGCACTTACACAGATATCAGCACACCCCATCGATAAATATAGACCACAAAACAATATTTATGGTTGAACATGCCTGTAGTAGTAGAGAGGCCTGTATGGGGGCATGATCTACTTAGACCAGACCATCGAGTGTATAAAAAGTAGCACCATCCTGAGCTGAACCACAAAAGTAGTAGAGGTGGCACTTGGGTATCATGTATGCAAATGAGCTAGGTCACGTAACCTGTCCTGCGCTCTGATTGGCTGACCTCTAAGCGTCGTGGCCTCTTCTGATTGGCTGACCTCTAAGCGTCGTGGCCTCTTCTGATTGGCTGACCTCTAAGCGTCGTGGCCTCTTCTGATTGGCTGACCTCTAAGCGTCGTGGCCTCTTCTGATTGGCTGACCTCAAAGCGTCGTGGCCTCTTCTGATTGGCTGACTTCAAAGCGTCGTGGCCTCTTCTGATTGGGTGGCCTCTTCTGATTGGCTGAACTCTAAGCGTCGTGGCCTCTTCTGATTGGCTGAACTCTAAGCGTCGTGGCCTCTTCTGATTGGCTGACCTCTAAGCGTCGTGGCCTCTTCTGATTGGCTGACCTCTAAGCGTCGTGACCTCTTCTGATTGGCTGACCTCTAAGCGTCGTGGACGCTACTGGGTTAATGCCTTGGACAGCTGTGGGTACCTGACCTCTGTATCAGGAAACACCGGATGTTGGTAAGATTGATGGGTGTGCTAACCGTCGGGGGTCCTTTGATGTACAGGAAACAGATGGTGCGGAAGTCGTTAATGACCCCTAGAGTGGTGTCGAATGATGGGGTGTTTATTTAACTATGACAGCCGTTTGATGTACAGGAAACAGATGGTGTGGAAGTTGTTAAGATGGCAAGATGGATTTGACATGACAGTAAGGAGAACCAGTCAACGGGGAGTGGAAAATTCCAGAGGAAAAACCCCAGGGGTTTTGCCAGATGTCGGGGAAAGGTTTGAAACATGTCCATATAAGGCGTTGGCCATGAGTCATCCCAGAACGTGTTCAGACACGTCTTGAGTGAGGTCTCTGCATAATGAGAAACGGACATTTAACTTAAGTAATTAGTATAACTATGTATGTCTGAAGAATTAAGCAAGCTTTTTTATTTTAGCACAGATAAATCGGGTTCTAAATTCAAACACGAACGTAACTACGTTTTTAATTTATTCGTGAGTTGCACCAAAGGTGGATGGATTAACTGTTCTACATGCTTAAATAACAAAAATGTTCCAGACACCGTAACTTTAAGAAACCGTTTTTCACAAGAAAACAAATATTTTTATGGCGTGGCCTAAAACCTCCCTTGACGTAGATTCTACAGCTGGTTCAAAGATTAAACGACACGCTTACGGCACACGCCGTTAGTTGTCGACAGGGTATAAATAGAAAACCACATGTTGCTAACAGGTGTGCGCTACAACAGCTTGTTCTGAATGTGTACGTTAAACCCTATGACCTGACCTCGGTCAGATCAATTTAAGGTTTGACCCAAAAAAATTTGCAACAAAAGTTTTTTTTGTTTTAACTGGTTCATTGGGTCTTAGGCATTTTCAGAAAAAAAATCGAAATGAATCTGACCCCGGGAAGGGGGTTAATTAGCATAATTTATACATGGCGACCCCCCAAAATTTCAATGTACAGTAAACTTTTTTATGCTTCATTTTTCAACCCACAAATGTATTACCAACAGATAGAAACATGATACCAAAATACCAAATACACATGTCAACAGTGTTGTATGACGTCACCATGATGTCATAATGACGTCACAACTTAACCTGCGGCGTATTTTGATGGCAAATCAGATTTTGGCACGTTTTGGACTATATCCAGGTGAATTATACTGCAATGATTTAGATAATCAAGCATAATAACATCAAAGCAGAACTAAAATTGACCTCATGTGACGTCAACTACAACCATGTGACAATAAATGATAACGACGGAATGTGGTACAGTACCAAACTATTTTTGCTGACTGGTTGAATGTATTTTCACATGATTCAGTCTGGCACTGTCCACAAGCTGATGTGCATGGTAATCCATATTGTCGACATGTGCAGCGTCCTGAGGTGCATCCGGTTTTGCAGTTGCAGTGGACTATCTTAAGCAAACTGTCTGGGGCTGGGGCCTTTGCACACATTACAGGCTGGAATTTATCTTCACATTTCCAGCCCCAATCCGTAGCATCAAGAGTCTTCCTTCCCAAGCCATGTCATGATTTGGTAATAACATCTGAGCGAATGGAATTTCGTTGCTGATGCAGTAGGGGGCAGCCGTTCTGGTAAAACAAAGGTTGTTGCTGAAACAACTTTCTTTTTTAATACATTATGCCGCATGGTGGACAGACTGTCGGTCACTTTCCCACCAAAGAGAGAAACCATTGCTTTGCACCCTGCATTTTCTATGGAGTCACAGGTTTCACCAGGTGTACTGAAGCAACGCGCGTAAGATTCCATATCTTTGTCCTCTTTCACTAACTTCTGGAACAACGATTTTTTTCCCACTCCAAATATTCGTGATGTGCTGTCACATCCTGTAAAGGAATGTATGAATAACAAGTGTGAGCACAAGGGTTGACCAAGTCTGAGCTTCAGTTTGTTGATGTCATATACCTGAATCGTATTTCGAGACTTGTTATCAGATCGGAAGAACAAAGAATGCTGCTTGTCGGGGTTCAGAAAGTACAGAAGAAGCACCAACAAATCAGTGTCCTCTCCAATCAGAGTTGTAGATCTATACTCAGCAGAGGTAATGGCAGCTCGCACAATCTCGCAGTCTGCATCTGCCTCACAATTGATTACAGTGCAGCCGTTTTCCCTAAGCCTATCAGAAATTATTGTAATAAGTTTCTGTTTGTTCTGACCCCTTGATAAGAATTCCTCCTTTTTCCCGTTGAATACAGTTTGTGGGGTGACACTAACTAACGGGTGTTGTTTCTGCTTCCGTCTCTCGTGAGTACAATCTTTTGTGGATGGTACATCCTTGTAGCCATCGAAGACTACAGTAGCCGTTCCATAGTTACGAATAGTGAAATCAACATAGGTGTCTGCTATTGTGCCATAGGTAACCCCTTTGGTCCATGAAACACGATGCATCAGTGAACTTTGAGACTGCCGTCTCAGGATTGTCATTCGAGTCTGCCTCACCAGATAGTTCAGTGGCATATCCTTGAATTGCCTTGGCCAATTGGGGTTTATCCGGTTTCCGGAATACATAGTTTGCTTCAAAAAGAGCAGGGGGAAATGGACTCAACTCATAGTCAAGGACATCTTCCAAGGAGAGGTCTGCAGTCCTGGAAACCACGATCAGTCTCTGGAATAATAGGGCAGGATCTATGGATTTGTCTGGTGCAACTTTCACTGTTGACGCATCACCAAGGGTTTTTGATTTATCATTTCGTTTGAATGAATAAGTGAACACTGGTTCCCCAGGGAGTTTGTCTACGATCTTCTGCCCCACAGTAAATGAATCATCAACATCTACGTTATCATCAGCCAGAACTCCTGTGACTATGTTCCGCAAACTTGGATCACTGACTGAAAATGGATTGCAAGACTCGATTTTTTCTGTAAGTTTTGCAAGGTCTGCATGGTCCCTCTTCACTCTTGCTTGTGTTTCGTCTTTATGTTGTTCACTCTTGCTTGTGTTTCGTCTTTATGTTGTTCGCGCGTGGTGATTAAAGTCTTGTAAAGCAATATTGTACTCCGAACACACAGGTGATGACAATGCCCAAAGGGTGCGCTGCTCTTCCGTGAATCCACTGCCTCTTGTAAGACCCCCAGTGGACTTGAGTGATCTCATCAGCGTCTGTTCAATTACAAGATCAGCACCAAGTCCAGCCCAAAATTGATCTGTTCTGCGAATCACATGGAAACCATCCTGGAATTTTTTTAATACTGCTGGATTTCTGATTTCAAGATCCTTCATACTCTGGAGGTATAGGTAAGCTGACTTCAAGTAATTAAAGTGGCCTGCAGCTCCGAAAATAGGTAAGAATTCATGGATTGACCAAGATCCCATCCTATCTGCTAAGACAAGCATTCTCGCAATTTTCACCATCTTCAGATACTGAAGCCATAGCTTACTTGTCCTTGATTGCTCAACCCGACCATGTTTTGTTTCTTCCAGAATTTGGCTCACTGCTCGGATAAGATGGATTCTGAATCTTGATTCCCAGTTAACAATGCGGTATAGGTTTTTTCACAAGCTTCCACTAAAGCTGTGAACTCTGCATTTTGGTCCATCACTTCAGAAACCAGTTTCCCATTCAAACATTTCTCCAGGAGCAGATGGCCTCGAAATGCCCGTTGCACAGATTTCCCAGTCAGGATATGCTTCACAGTATTTTCCCCGAATATTTCCTCGAAGATACTAGCAAGACCACTGCCTTGCATCAGTGTGCCAATTGCACCAAGCATGTTCATCAGGGTGTGGAAACTACCCAACATCAAAACAATTGTTTTCAAGGAGCTATCCTTTGGTGCATTGTGGATGATTTCCGACGCCTTCCAGAATAAAGGCTGGTCAAACGTAACAATGGGTGATATATCATGTTTCTGAGCCAGATTGCAAATGTAAGAAAGGGTAGAGAGAATGCACGTTGGGTCCCCTGGATACATGTCTATCATGGGAAGAAATGCTATGGAGGACTTGCCAGGATGTTTGCATCCACTGTGAATTGTGTGCATCATTCCTTGCCGAAGTGGCACTTGCTGGTGAAAACGCGAGGAAAGCTCCCACAGGATGTCCACTGTTGGTGCGATGCAGTACAAGTGAGACGAGGGTTCAAATTTGACATGGCTGCGCGCATAGTTTGAAAAGTGATAATCCACAATGTTAACACATGCCATTTCTTTAACATTCAGAAGGGATGCCTTTTTCCTTTGGACGATATGGCTGCTCTTGTGTTCCGGGCGTGGTTGCTGCTACCATCCCCATCCCGTGAAACGTGCCTTTCCCATCAATGGTCAAAATGTTATGGTCTACGTTGTCAGCAGCAAAAACCACCATGTCAGGCAATATCATCAGCAGCATTTTTCTGAAATCGTTGAGTTTCTGCATAAGATGAGCAAAACCCCATTGTTGATAAAGTGTCCACGATGAACCTGGACTTGTAAAGGTGGTAAAGCTGGGAAGCGAGTCCGATTTGTAGTGGAGCCACCACAGCACGCGGCCGAACAGACTGCACAATAGAATGTCCAATGGACGCCACTTTCTCATGTTTGTTGGTACCAACAAACATCAGATTCAGCATGTATCGAATGGACATTGGCAAATAGTCCAGGGCAGGGCCCAGCCTAAGACTTTCCGATGATGGGTATTGATCAACAACGGACGGAATATTTGTCTTAATGTCACTCTTCATCAATTTAGCTGCCGTTTTTATAATAGCACGTTTCTGACTTTCTTCATCCCCACTTTGGGCACTCTTGAAGTAATCTCTCAGTATCCTGGATGTCTTTTCTCTCATTGTCACAATGTCTTGGAGACCTTCACCTTCAGCAATGCATATCGAATCACCATACCGCCCTTTCAGTTTTTCCTTGAGGTACTGGTTCCCATATGGGACAGAGCCATCCTGAAGTAAATAACCTCCCATTCTTCTAACAAGATACGAGATTGTTAGCTGCTCCTCGTCATTTTCCTCAAGGTATTGACACATACGATCGAAGGCCTGGTTTTTCGGCCTGCCGAACTTCTTCCGTTTTGCTGGTGGTTCAACTTGAAATTGCTCAGGGATACCTCTACCTGTTCGAAAGTTAGAACTGCATTGCACATGATAAATACAGTCCCTGGAGTGGGAATCATTGCCAAAGCACTCAATTCGGCCCCTGACAGTAAATGCCCAGTCATCTGCTCGCTTTTCACAGTCTGATAATATCTTATTAGGGAATGAAAGAGTATGCACTTCACTAGCAGGCTCATTATGACCATGTGTATCTTTGACAACCAGTTGTCCACAGAATAAACAATGGGTTTTATTGTCATAGGAACCCAGGCTAATTCGAGCACTTCTCTTTTTTATAGGCGAACCTGTTCCCTGACATTGCCTTAAAGCTTTTTTAATGTCAATTGGATTAGTCCAATCACTCCGACAACGTTTGTGGACTCTTTGTCCAGCCTGTGCAACTACGTCCTCTCGGCCTCGGTTCCTACTTGATTCGTTTATCGTATTGGCACCTTTCTCGAACAGAGTGGAAATGTCTCTTTCACTGCCGTCATCAAATTCTTTTCTGCATATGGGACAAACATCTCCCCCGGGCTTGCTTTCGCTTGCACTCATTTATGGGATTGCTGAAATGGCAAGAGACTAATTGTTAACCCACTGATAATCATTTATGAACACCAGTTCTTAAGACCTGTTATCAATGGCATTCCACGAAAAATCCCTTGCCGACAGGTGGCGCTGATAAGCAACCGAGTTCCGGAAGTAATCATCTTCGCCTCCCTTTTCATGGGATCGTCATTGTTCAGTGCACACTTTGTACAGATTCAATCACATTATTATCGGTAACAATGCCTACGGAGTGTTGTGTGCCTGGATGTGAAAATAGGACGGGTCATTTGTTTCCTTGGTCGGATAGAAAGCGAATTAAAGCGTGGAAAGTTGCCGTGAAAAGGGACTGTTGGGAACCGCAGAAATACAGCGTTGTATGCAAGAGTCATTTTGATGAAAATGACTATGATGGAAAAACAACATACGGTAAGTTAATATTATTATATATTTTATTGTGAATAATAATGCCAAAACCCAATCCAAGTGAGGAGGTTTACACTGTACGGGTGAGGAGTAGTAGTAATATGTTTCCTACGTCATAGGCCTACGTATAACGTGCATACATGTATAGTGTATGACACAACTGGCGCATGGCATCGCCACGTGGTTATAAGTGACTTGAGTTTTTGCATGAAAGTAAACAGTTACGAATAATAATATACGTTTTAAATAAACCATGGTAATAATTATATTAATATTAATTAGGATGAAGTGTATAAATCTAGTGTTTTCCCTAGAAATTAGAAACGGCAAGGTAGACTAAACACTTTAGGGACATTTTCAGGGAACTGTTTGTTTTCATTTAAGACAAAAAAATAAATAATTGAAATAAAAATAACTGTAATTAATGTGCTTGCTTTAATAAATTGATAGCAAAATATATAACAAGCATATTTTATCAATTAATAATACATTTATTAGTATTTTATAAATAATTATTTGGCAGGTGTCTGAAAAAGTGCAAGGATGATAGTATATTTTATGCAGTTGAGCACACGTTTGGTTTGCAGAAACAAAATTAGTTCTCCATAAATAACTTCCAATAGCCTGTTATGGTTGCCATGTATGTTGTACTAGTAGCTCAAAACTAGATTTTACCTTCTAATACAGTTTCATTTATTATGTAAAAAAATTATTGGGAGTTAAAATTTGTTAGTTTCTACAAATGACAGGAAGACCAGAAATATGTAATGTGCTCTAGTGGTGTCATTAAACAAAACAATCTAACCTTTAGTAGCCCTTTTTTGTTTTAACATGCTTCAAAATAACAAGAGCAGGCCATATTTTACTTCTTATTTGAAATTGAAAAAAAAAGAAGAGACAATGGAAGGATTCATCAATCAATTTATTAATTTATGCCAAAACTAACAATGATTGGCTGGAAAAATACATGTACATAAAACATACGAAAAATACAAATTGTTCGATATACATCTACATAAAACATTTAAATGTGAACCAAATTTATACCTAAATCCACTTCCTAACATTTAACACTTAATAAATAATAGTAATAAGAAAAGTGGATATACCACAATGTTTCCATCCAACTTCTTACAAT
>NC_054705.1:5838420-5938420 GCF_016097555.1 Gigantopelta aegis
CTATGGTTTCATCAATTTGACTAGTACACATAGACAGTTCAACCCAGTGTTTCAGGGTAAGGGCAATGCCTCGTTTAGTGGGGAAAGTTTTCCCTTTATCACTGTCGAATTTCCTCATGTGTATCAACAGTTCTTGCTTCCATGGTTGGGCCATGACGTAGACATTTTGCCCAATTTCTAGCTGACATCGCAATTTTTCACCCTGGCCATGGCTCTGGGATGAATTTGATGAATGTACCGATGCCATCTTCTTCTTCAAAATACAACAAGCCGCAAATATGTGAATACTTCTGTAGCAAAACTGGACGTAGATCTTGTCTGTAGACTTTTCGGAGAGCGAATGAAGATACTAACAAAACTACCCTTTTTATATTCTAAAATAGCAGTCTAAGGTCAGTCCAAGGACGTCAGAACCAGGTCAAGGCCAGCCTTAGGACGTCAGTACCGGCCCAAGTATGCCAAGGCTAAAATATGAGTCACGGCTGCTTACCTACACCAGATATGCCAGTCACTGTTCTCTAGATAGGTCAAGGCTAGGTGACGAGTCATACATCAGGGACACGGGCGAGCGTTCACCCTAGTAGGTCACGCAACTGTCCCAAGTGTGCCAAGGTCAGTCTATGACTCACACCAAGGCCAGACACCTGACAAGTGTGCCAAGGTCGGTCTACCAGACACCTGACGAGGTATACCAGTCACTGCCTTCTAAGTCGGTCATGATGAGTCATGCACCAAGTATGTCGTGGCCAGTACTCACACCAAGGGCAAGGTCACGGAAAATTAGGTCATGACCCCAGGAAGGCCCTCATACTACTGTCGTATCATTTGGAGAATTGATTTAATTATTGAATGGTGAGTCGATAATTACCAAATGTTGCAGGATTGTTCACAATTCACTCTAGTCCATTGTGAGTAAGTGATAGGACACACCACCAAGGTCAAGGTCATCTGGAGTCAATACCGCGTGTGTTGACAACTGCCTGGCACCGCCTGCCCATTGAAGCAACCAGAGTACGGATGACGTCCCGGGGGATGGTGGCCCACTCGGCCTGCAAGGCTGCTGCCAGCTCGGGCAGGGGCTGTGGTTGTCGCTGTCGGAGGCGTCGGTCCAACTCGTCCCATAGATGCTCAATTGGGTTCAAATCCGGTGATATCGATGGCCAAGGAAGGACATTAATGTTGTTGTTCTGTAGGAAAGCCGTTGTGAGACGTGCTGTGTGAGGCCTGGCGTTGTCATGTTGGAACACTGCGTTGGCGTTGGCCATAACTGGAACGATGTGTGGCCGGAGGATCTGGTCAATGTAGCCCTGTGCATTCAGGTTGCCCTGCACGTGGACCAGGTCAGTTCTGCCAGTGTGTGAGATGGCTGCCCACACCATGACACTACCCCCGCCGAATCTGTCCACTTCCTGCACGCAGTTTGCCGCATAACGTTCACCACGACGCCTATACACGCGACATCTTCCATCATGAGCAGAAATCGGAGCAGAAATCGGGACTCGTCACTGAACCACACCTGTCTCCATCGCAGTTGAGGCCATTGTCGATGAATCTGGCACCACTGCAGTCGGAGTCGACGGTGTTGTGGTGTTAAGATGACACCTCGAACTGGACGTCTGGCACGAATTCCTACCTCACGTAGGCGGTTCCGTACGGTCTGGTCGGATATCCTGCGCAAACCTGGTATTGCTGCGGCTGTGGAGGTGGCAGTAGTCAATCGTTCCCGAAGGTGGCGTACCCGGATGTAGCGGTCCTGCCCGGGGGTAGTGACCCGTGGTCGACCGGATCTAGGGAGGTCACGTGTTATCCATGTTGCTGGTAACGGTCCCACAGTCTGGAGATGGTGCTTGGGGACACATGGAATGCCCTGGCAACGGCCGTTCTGGATTCGCCTGCGTCTAGTCGGCCGATGGCATTGTTTCTCTGCGGACCGGCCTCGGTGGCGTCGTGGCAGGCCATCGGTCTACAGGCTGGTAGGTACTGGGTTCGGATCCCAGTCGAGGCATGGGATTTTTAATCCAGATATCGACTCCAAACCCTGAGTGAGTGCTCCGCAAGGCTCAATGGGTAGGTGTAAACCACTTGCACCGACCAGTGATCCATAACTGGTTCAACAAAGGCCATGGTTTGTGCTATCCTGCCTGTGGGAAGCGCAAATAAAAGATCCCTTGCTGCCAATCGGAAGAGTAGCCCATGTAGTGGCGACAGCGGGTTTCCTCTCAAAATCTGTGTGGTCCTTAACCATATGTATGACGCCATATAACCGTAAATAAAATGTGTTGAGTGCGTCGTTAAATAAAACATTTCTTTCTTGTTTCTCTGCGGTTCACTGAGACGTGGCATGTCCTGGATTGTCAACTGTCGGCCAGATACAGAGGCCAGGCAAGCGAACACCCTGCACTTTTATACTGTCGGTGTTCATGTTGCACGTGCAGACAACGCACGTGCAGTGGTGACATGGTTTGCACGTGGCTGCGTTTTTGCGAATATTCACATTTTGGAACTTTATTGTACAGTAGCTGCGTTTTATCGAATGTAACCGTGGGAATGTGTTTAGGACATGCAATGACCTTATATTCACAAACCATGAACCGGTAGGAAACATAAAATCGGAGTTATAACCCATTTGTACCCTTTTGCGTTTCTTTTTTTGAAGAGTATATATGTTATCGCGAATGGAAGATTCTAGGTATGGCTGATTTCAAGATAAGTTTGGAGATAATCGAGTAAACAAACATCGATTGTGTGTACATCACGTAACACGTGCCGGTGTCGCGAAATATATTCGCCCCCCTAGAAAATCGCCAGCCGGCGGATTTATTTCTCGCCCCCCTCCAAATATTTTCTCCCCTATATAGGACGATGATCTATTTCTACCATAGTCCATACGCATACAAATTATGTGCTGTCTTTAATAGTCATCGAAAAAAGAGCCCCTGCGTGTGCTGTAACCTCACCGTGGTGCAGAGGTGTAACATTCTCTTTGAGAATGGCCAATACAGTACAAAATTGAAGTTTTGAGTAAAATTCAGTATCCGTAAAATTATGTTATATTTGTGTTTTTGCACAGTTCTTTACACTGTTTTTGTTTAAGTCTTGAATTTTTATATTGATGTTGATCATCACTTTATTTATTTGCATTACCATAGTTTGACACCCAATAGCCGATGTATTTTTCGTGCTGGGGTGTCGTTAAAGATTCATTCATTCATTCATTCACTCCCTTGAATGTTTATTATTATTTTATTCCCCTGCGCGTGCTGTAACCTCACCGTGGTGCAGGGGTGTAACATTCTCTTTGAGAATGGCCAATACAGCACAAATTGAAGTTTAGAGTAAAATTCGGTGTCCGTAAAATTCTGTGATATTTGTATTTGTATTTTTGGCACAGTTCTTTACACTGTTTTTGTTTAAACCTTGAATTTTTATATTGATGTTGATCATCACTTTATTTATTTGCATTACCATAGTTTGACACCCAATAGCCGATGTATTTTTCGTGCTGGGGTGTCGTTAAACATTCATTCATTCATTATTATTTTATTATTTTATTAATTTTAAAATAAATAAATAAACTAAAGAAGGTATGTAATAAATACAGAACTTCACATACGTTTTTTTCGTTCCTATTTATTGCACTTGTTTATAGGGATGTTCGCCGTGACGTCACGAAAAGTCACGTGACAGGACTGGTTGGCAAAAAGAGTTATTTACATGGCCGACTGATCACGTTGTTTTGGTTTCTTTGTCTCGGTTTAAAAATGGTTGTGTCTTGTTGTGTGGTCGGTTGCACAAGTAGATTTGACAAAGAAAACCCAAGAAGCTTTTACCGCATCCCAAAGAAACCAGACGACCGTAGAAATCGTTGGATTGGAGCCATAAAGCGTGTGTTAGCCGATGGGCGTCAACAATGGGAGCCTACAGATTATGATCGCGTTTGCCATCGTCACTTCATAACAGGTAAAAATAAAATAAAAAATACCATGTGTTTGTCAGGGACGTATCTAATAAACCCCCAAATCAGGAGAGGGCAGGGTTCATAACATTAATAAAGAGGAAACCTTGGAAAATATGTGGGTACCCTAAGTTCATATCGCCTTTTATCGGTGTCACCATAATTTATCCTCTTCTTTAGTTTTTTTTGCAAATAAGTATTAAAAGGGTTCTGGTGCTTCCAACTCACTGCTGTATGAACATATATTTCTATTCCAAAATATTAGCATTCCAAAAGAAAACAAACAGGGGTGGAGAGGTAGACACCATTTAAAATTTGTATTGTAAATTGAACAAATATTTATACATTTGATCTGAATCGGATGTTTTCAAAATTTTACACATAATTTATTTAAAGTAAGCATGAATCAGAAATTAGAGTTCAAATATATGTACAGGCTGGTAGGTACTGGGTTCGGATCCCAGTCGAGTCATGGGATTTTTAATCCAGATACCGACTCCAAACCCTGAGTGAGTGCTCCGCAAGGCTCAATGGGTAGGTGTAAACCACTTGCACCGACCAGTGATCCATAACTGGTTCAACAAAGGCCATGGTTTGTGCTATCCTGCCTGTGGGAAGCGGAAATAAAAGATCCCTTGCTGCCTATCGGAAGAGTAGCCCATGTAGTGGCGACAGCGGGTTTCCTCTCAAAACCTGTATGGTCCTAAACCATATGTCTGACGCCATATAACCGTAAATAAAATGTGTTGAGTGCGTCGTTAAATAAAACTTCTAATCTCGATACTCTGTCTTTCTTAGTACCCCCCCCCCCCCCCCCCCCCCCCCCCCCCTCTCTCTCTCTCGCAATGTTTTTAATTTAAAGTGTATTATGGAGGAGTCATACCGCCAGACAAAATTGACGACTCGGTCACAACTAAAAACTTGTAGTTTTCAATGTCAAAATTGGGCAATCTGGAATAATTAGATTGGAACCCATTCACATGTATTAGTAAAACATATATCTGATACTTAACCTGTCAGTAAAATACAAGTGACTATTTTTTATCATTCCAGGAGAGAAAAACAATGACAAGAATAGTCCTGACTACATTCCCTCCATCAACATGGGTTACCAGGACACCAAATTAAGTGGTACAATCCGCCATGCCAGACACCAGCGACTGGAGGTCCGAAAATCTGAAAAGCAGAAGAAGCAAGCCACTTCTGCATTACTAGATTTGTCAAACACAGAAAATCTTATTGACACACAAGCAGAAGGTAGACAATCATTTATTTGCATGTACATGTATATGTGATCCAAATTTCAATATTTTGGACATAGTTTGGGAAATATTAATTTAATTAATTACACAAACACACATATTAATCACGTATAATGTGAACACTCCCAACAACAAATTATAGATGCTAAATATAAAATATGTACATTATGGTAATAAATAAGAGTAGGTATTAATAAACTTTTTTTAAAACCAAATTAAGTTACAATGTTTTTTTTACTAGTCAGACAAGTATTTACACTTCATTTTGGTACATCTACATGTATATATTGCTTAAATACAATTCGTCAGCATATGAATTGTCTGCCACATAGTGATCTGCATCAAGGCACTGGTTATGTACATAATGTATAGCGATCTTTTATGTACATAATATAGACATATGTTTTGGGGTGAATGTCAAGGTTTGCATGATTATACTTATAAAATTTAATGTATTAATTTGATACCCCTTAATATGCAAAATAAAATTAATTTTCAGTCACAACCCCATGCTGAGACACACAGTATTTGTATAAGGAAAATAGCTTCCCTACGGATTGAAAATCAGCAGCTGTATGAAGACCTGGGGAGGCTTCAGACTGAGAATTGTATTTTGAAAGAAAACCCGAGTCGGCTGAGCTTCGAGGAGCAGACAATTTCAAGCGACCGTAGAATTCAGTTCTACACAGGTGTAACATCAAAAGCGCTGTTTATGTGGCTGTTGTCATTTTGCTCTTTGGCATTGCCTTCGTGTAAAGTTTTATCACCAACATGTGTTTTGATGTGCTTAATTATGAAACTGAGATTAAATCTGTAGCACCAGGACTTGGCATATCGATTTAATGTGTCTGTCACCACAATCTCAGAAATGCTTAATCAGGGGCTGCCAAAGTTAGCAGAGAAACTTGCCTTTCTTATTCAGTGGCCAGACAAAGACAGTCTAAAACGCAATATGCCAAATATTATTAAAATAACATACCCAAAATGTGTTAGTATTATCGACTGTTTTGAAGTTTTTATTCAGAGACCTGGACCACTTACAGCAAGGGCCCAAACATGGTCAAATTACAAACACAACAATACCATTAAATTTCTTGTGTCTATAACTCCAACAGGAGCAATTTCTTATGTATCCAGGGCATTTGGAGGTAGGACATCTGATAAAGTTATTACTCAGAGAAGTGGTTATTTGGACAAATTAGAATATGGCGATGAAGTTTTGGCAGATAGAGGATTTTTGATAGCAGAGGACTTGGCAAATCGTAATGCGACACTGGTAATACCAGCCTTCACCAGAGGAAAGTCGCAGTTTAGTGCTCGGGAAGTTGAGCAGACCAGAAAAATTGCTAATGTACGCATACATGTGGAAAGAGCCATTGAAAGACTGAAAAACTGGAACATTCTGAGTAGTAGTATGAGTATGCACATGGTTCCCCATTCAGACAGCATAGTCACCATTTGTTCAGCTCTATGTAATTTACAACCAAAAACTTGTTTCTTAGATTTTTGAACTTGTATTTGCTTCAAAATGGTACATACATAATTCTGTCTTTTATTTTGTCTCATGTCCACGATTAAATTATCGGGGATTCTATAATTATATAATATGGTAGTAAATTTCAATAACAGGCTAGTAATTAAGTACTTCTGCCCCATTGCTTGTAAAAAAAAAACACGGCCCTAGAAGCCCTGATAGTGTATTTAATAACTTTATTGGTGTTTATTACACTAATCATCAGCTAACAGTAGCTATATCCATTTTATTGTTTCAAAATACATACTTTATAAATAAAATTTAAGGCCACCAATTTCACAATTTTTGTTCAATTTCTGAACATTGTTCATGACTATGAACAGTTTATTTATTTGTCACAGCTAGCACAAAACCATTTTCCTCTAGGCTTCCTGCGAATGTTCACACACTTGTAGTGAAACCACTGATATGGGCAGTCTTCATTGTCGCACTTGATCATTCGACCATATTCTACTTCAGCACAAATGCACCATGTTTGATCACTGTTATCTTCTTTATGGGTAGAAGTAACTACTGGCTGGTTTTCCAGTTTGCGAGACACCAACTCATTTTTGACAAAGTTGTTTACAAAATGTTCACATTTAGCAATCAGACTCTGACAGAAGTCGACATCAATGGACAGTCGTACAATGACCATACTTGGTGCAGTCTTACACTTGGTATAGACAACAAAATCACAATATTGGCATTTTGTAATGTACATTTGAAATTGTACTTGACTGTAATATCTGTGATTCGCTTTATAGATGCATAGATGAATCAAGACAAAAATCCTTATCTGTTGCAGCTGCTTCCTGTACAGTCTTGTCCCTATGCTTAAAAGGACATTTAATTTCCAGGGTACCTTTCCCACAACACTGACAGTCAATATAGCCATCGGGACTAGCTCCAAGAAATGGGTGATCAGTGTTGATCACAAAACCAGAAGGATTACAATGAAAATCTACATGAGACCCAGTCTGATGCTTACTATAGGCAACTCTACATTCGTCTTCGTGATCGATTCCCCATTTCACAGCTTCTTTCTTTGACAAGTCATACGAAACATATCCAACAATGCGCCTTACAAGATTATCTGGAGATGTCGTGTCTCTGCGTGTTAAAATGTCATGGGCCTTGGATGCCGTTACTCTACCCATCCTATGTTGGTACCACAGGGGACTGACAGCTTGATTCCTTGTGGCTATTTCCAAGTTAGCAGCTTGTTGTTTGGAAATTCTGTAGGTCTCAAAATTAGAATTATCTTCCAACAGTGTTCCACTGAATGTTGTTAACAATTTTGGATATTTTTGGATACATGGCAGATTGTGATCAGTGGGGAGGTTATCTGTTAGTCCTGGTATGGAGACTGATGTAAAAAAAGATGCATTTGGTACCAGGGCATACAACTTGTGTAGTTCTTCTGAGGGTGGCAATGGCGCAGATCCACTGGCTTGAACCGTCTTAACTTTCCTTCTTCCTTTTGCCTTTAATCTCCTGAAATATATCAGTTTATTGTTGTTGGAGCGACCTAAAAATAAATGATCCATAATAAACAATAATACAATAATAAAGTTAAACAAAATACAGTAGATCATTTTAGGCAAAAACATTCTTTGTGTAAGCAGGCTTTCTTTTAATAAATAATTTTAGTCATCCAGTATCAAAGAAAACAATTCTAGCATTCATTAGATAATACCCTTAGTTTATATAAAAAAAATTGAAGTGTTTAATGCATTGTACATGAATGTTGTCAACATTTAAAGAATAAATTTATATAATTTCCATGTATATGTCAGGTTTTTTTCTACAGCAGCTGCATTGTTAGTCCTTACTCTACATCATACATTTTTATTTCAGTACCATGCTGCCTCTGTGGTCAAGATATAAATACCACTACCAGTTTAGTGGGTCGACCCATACAAGTGCTAATTTCACATTTTCATGCTTTTAATATATATATATATATATATATATATATATATTTGTTGGAGAAAACAAATATGTCTGATCAAATTACCTCTTTTCGAAAAGTGCTATTCCACTGACAAGCTTTACTGGTTGAGCTGGTTTGGGTCATACCCATCTTAACACCCATCTCGATCTTGAACAAAAGAGCTCCAACATGGCTGCATACTTCACCTAACCTACATGTATAACACAATAACTATTATTAAACAATTTGCATATATATGAAAAACTTGGGTTTGAATGCAGGTAAGTAAATGATGTACAAACATTCCGAAAAGTTAAATGTACAAAGTAAATTTTTTTCTAAACCTAAAGTCGTAAAACATTTAGGAAAGAACCAATTAGCTTTCTTTATAATTTTAGCCAAATTAGCTATATGCAGGTATTATAGGGCTGGAGCGATTAATCATATAATCGGTTAATTTATTGATCTAGGTAATAAAAAAGATTATCAATCTGTTCTGTTCGGTATTATAGGGCTGGAGCGATTAATCATATAATCGGTTAATTTATTGATCTAGGTAATAAAAAAGATTATCAATCTGTTCTGTTCACTCTTAATCGATTATCAAAATTTGCACACATACATTTAGTTCGTTAATAAACTTGAGTTCACAAGTGTTATAATCTATTTTTGCTATTAGTAGTATTACCGTCTTATTTTTCGTAAGATGAAACATCTCAAAATGACGGAAGCAGATGCTGACAGTTATTAGCACAGATGTCACAGCTTCCTTCAAAATAATCTATTTTAGATGGTCACTGTTGCATATGTCACTAAACAGGTTACTATATAAACTGTGAAGTTGTTACTTTCATTCGTCTGCTATGTTGACTTCCATTTATGTGGAACTAAAACGATTATAAATTGATCTGCAAAGTCTGATTATTGATTAGGAAGTCAATAGCAATAACCAGCACTAGCAGGTATGCATAGCTCACACATATTTCTTTATTTAGATAACTATATGTAGTATCATACCCGGCCATACTATCAAACCCGGCCATACAGGTACAGTGTGCACAGTAAACTGTGCCGCTGTTTTTCTCCAAGAAAACCCATGGCTCATGTGGCTTGTCCCTTGCCCTCTGCGAAGGAGTCACTTTAGATTTCAATGCAATGAAAGGGCACTTGTCATCTACTGGATTTGACAGCACAACCTGCACATGTCCGCTAACAACATACCTGTATAATACAAAAAATATACATACATATACATGTAGACATGAAAAAATGATATCAGTGCTATATCAGCATATTTTGTTTTATATGAAAAAATAATATTAGTAATAATATATATCAACTAGAATTTAGTTATGTGCATTAATGATTAAACATGTATGCATGTATATATATATACATGTAAATGAAATTATGAAAATCAACAGCTTAATTTTTTTTTTTAATGTATACACTTGCCCTACTCCCATGGTTAGTGATTTTCAATATATATATATATATACAGGGTATATAAAAAAAAAATATATATATATATATTATTTTGTATAATAATTGTACACCAATTTATAAATTATTATTATATAATAGCGTGTGCATGCAGTGAAAAGACAAAGTAATTATAGGATAAATGAAAATAAATTTTCACATTGTTACTTACTTGTATGCTTCCAGCGATTTGTAGGCTTTCATTGAATCTTTGTTGTAGATGGATGGTGTGTCGATTAAATAGAGATAAATATCTCCAAAAGTTAAATCTGGCCAGTTGCTTGGGTTTGTGCTCCATTTCCCACCTAAACTACGGGTCGGGCAACGTTTTCGTTTCAGAATCGTAAAGCAGCTTTCTGTAGTACCGTTGTTTTGCTTCAGGGGTTAATGCACTCGCATACGCCGACAAAGGGCCATTCAAAACTAATTTCTTTGTGATCTGGTCATCCATTGCAATGATAAAAGAAATGGTTTCTGCCAACCAGTTTTACGCGCATGCGCCGCACTGCGTCATTTCCTGCTTCGGCGAACATCCCTATTGTGCGCAAGAATATATACCACTCGACCGCTACGCGGTCTCGTGCTATATATTATTCTTGTGCACAATAAACTCGTGCAATAAATAGGAACGAAACAAAACGCGAATTACTCTCTAATTATACAACATTACATTAGAAGAATACCCTCTATTTTAGTGTACACTGTCTATGATTATAATTAATTTCTATCTATAGTATAGAGACTATAGACGATATTTTATTTCTTTATTTCATTTGTGAATGCAGTGCCCCGATTTCCGCCATAAGGTATTCATGCATTTCAGAAAGACATTAATCCATGAATATGATTTGAATAAAAACATATACTCTCCGTCAAATATATAAAACTCAGATAATATGTTTCGCTTGTAGTGACGACTTCTATTGTAAACTTTTTATTATCCATTATACAAGTGATTCTACTGATGTAGTGGCGTATATTTAGGAGAGTTTTGGGCTATCCTGGCAGTGTACTTATCTAATATGATGATGTATATACACACACAGAGTGAGCTTCTCTTGTTTCATTCTCCTACTAGTGCACTATTATAATTTGCATAGTAGAGAAAGTTTGTTTTACTCCACCAGTAATATATTGGTCTACTATGATAATGTATTTAGCTCTCCGGTTAGTCTAAATAATAAATAATTATGTGATAAATAGAATCTCACATCCGTGCTAATTTTATTACAGTGGGTGTGTGGGGGTGGGGTGGGGTGGAGTGGATAGAGGATATATAGTGGGAACTAATAATTCCATACTTTCTCAGAAGCTCTTGGTATCGTATAACAACAAATGACTTTATATTCAAATCAAACCATAAACATTTTATTTCAAATTAAGTATCCATCAGGGAACCAAAATGCAATACTTGCATAAAATATATAGTAAATAAAGAGAACGAAAATACGAAGTTATGAAGTCCTATCATATAAACACGAGTCTTTTTTCTTCTTAGATGCACACGATTTTATCCATCGATTTTTTTCTCAGTGACATATAATCGAATGCTCGCATCTTCCTGTCCTGTCCTGCTGGGGGGCGAAAATGTTACGGGGGCGATTCTATTTCGTGACACCGGAACCTTCACGACATGAAACGCGCGTTTCTATTTTTTTTTTAGTAACTAATAGCTATGCATACTTTATCATCAGTCGGCAGTGCAGACATTATGAAAGGTTTAAGTTTCTGCGATTGGCATATTTTAAACAAATAATCTCGAGCGTCTTTCGCCGTAATTATATTAACATTTGTGGAACGCGATGTGATTTATAGTATAATACCAGGGCTTCAAGTCTGGTCAGTTTCCTGACAAATGGTTGTATATATATATATATTTGGAAAATCGAGAGAGCTATATAAACTAATTAGACTTTGTGTAAATGATAGGACACGACGGGGCTACACGGCAAAGTTGGAAAATCGTTAGAGATATATAAACTAATTAGACTTTGTGTAAACGATAGGACACGACGGGGTAAAATGACGTGGCTACCAGCTGAAATACTATATCTTAATGAGTTTCAGGTGCTTTATCCTAAGGGAAATAACTGCATTTTAAAACTAGTGTTCGCATTACGACTCCAAGAGTTCTCCCCCTTACCAATGAGTTGCAGGTGCTTTATCCTAAGGGAAATAACTGCATTTTAAAACTAGTGTTCGCATTACGACTCCAAGAGTTATCCCCCTTACAATATCGTCAACGACGACGAGCTGTGCATGTCCCGTGCCATTGCCGTCACCTGGGCTAAACTGCACAGGGTCACCAACACCGAGTGGAAGGATCTCGTCAAACATCCTCAACTCGTGAATACGGTGGACATGATCCTCAAGCATCGAAAGGTACCGGAATCCTTCTACCAAAATGTGAAAGCCAAGAATCGTGGCGAACAGAAGAAACTGGCCGTCAAACTGCGAACTTGCCGGGATCCGCACCGACCAGCCTTGCAGTCTGAACGACATTCCAGCATTTGAAGTCCTCCTACAATGTCAGATCCTAGTCATCAGTGCCGAACTCGGCAACAAGTTCATCAGAGTCGGAGACCCTGAATTGACACACCCCAAGCTCTTCCTCTATTTCGTAGAACAGCCACAACCACACTTCCACGGAATTGCCAACATAGCGGGATTCTTTTCCATGGCCTACTTTTGCCAGTCGTGCCTGAAGCCTTACAGCAGCAAGAAGAAACATTCCTGTTCGACCACCTGTATCGTCTGCTACAGTGACGACTGTCCAGAGCCCGAATGTCTGATGTCATGCCGTCATTGTCATATGACGTGCCGATCCATGGACTGCTTCCATCGCCACAAACAACAGAAGAAAGACAAGAAGGGACACGTCATTCCTTCCAAGTGCGAATGTTTTTGGAAGTGCACGGTCTGCAAGAAGGTCCTGGACGTCTCCAAGAGGAAGCCTAAAGATCACGTCTGTGGGGAATGGCACTGCCCTGGCTGCAACGACTACGTGTTAGAAGACCATCTCTGCTACCAAGCTCCCAAAAACATTGATGCGACCAACACAAAAAAATTATTTTTCGACTTTGAGTGCCGCCAAGACGAAATGATGAAATGCGAGGAGGGATACCTACCCGTGGGAGTCTGTCACACCTGTCGAGAAGATACTTGCAGTCACGCCAAACAATGTCGACACTGCCACAACTCCTGGTGTGGGAAGTATCAACACCTTCCCAATTACTTGGTGGCTCAATCAGCCTGTCCAGCCTGCAAGGATGACCCTGTCGACGAGCAATCCACGTGCCATTCCTGTGGATCTCGATGTCACAAATGTAACACCCGAGACAAGAGGGGTCGTTTCACAAAGTCACCATGTGAAAATACCTGTGGACACCGACAGATAATTTTTGAAGGTGACGGAGCCCACAAAGAGTTTTGCTGGTGGCTGTTTAACAACGCCCACAAAGGATTCACAGCTGTGGCCCACAACAACAAGGCCTACGATGGATACTTTTTACTGGAGCACATGATCGACCAGTCCATGTACCCGACGAAGATCATCTACAGCGGATCCAAGATCATGTACATGCACCTGGAGAGAGGGCTCGACATTCGCGTGGTAGACAGCCTCAACTTTTTACCCATGAGACTGGTGGCCTTACCCAAAGCTTTCGAGTTGTCTGAATTGAAGAAAGGGTACTTCCCACACTATTGGAATACCCAAGAACATCAAGACTACAAAGGACCCTTTCCGGAACCCCCGATGTACGGCGTCGACTCTATGGGGACCAAGGACAGACACAATTTTTTAAAATGGCACGCTGAACAGACGGGTATATTCGACTTCAGACAAGAAATGAAAGATTATTGCATTTCTGATGTCACCATACTGAGGGAAGCCTGTCTCAAGTTCCAAGCCCTCATGATGGAAGCCACGGGCGAGAAGCAAATCGATGTCGACACGAAGGCCGTCACTTATGTCAACGGCATCGATCCCTTCTCGCAATTCATCACCATTGCATCAGTCTGCATGGGTATCTTTCAGGCCAAATTTTTGAAAGAACATCGCCACGTCAAGTTATCTGACGGAAAGACCCTTTTGGATTGGATGTCCGTCAGAGAACACCTAGATGGATCTTTGTCCGTCAAGGTGAAAAAACAACATTGGGTGACTGAAGAAGAACTGCAGCGACGGGGATTCACCCTCGAAGAAGACGAGAGAGTTCCGAGCCCAATAGCTTAAGTGCCCAGTGCCGGATACGTGCAGAGGGACCACTTCAGTCGATCGTCCATACAATGGCTGGAGTGGATCCAACACCAACATCCACAAAAATACGATATTCGGCACGCACTGAACGGCGGCGAATTCCACGTTCCAGAGACCAACTATCGGCTTGACGGGTACTGCGTCAGGACCAATACGGCTTTCGAATTCAATGGATGTCTTTGGCATGGATGTAAAAAGTGCTATCCTTACGAACGTTCTTCCACCATTCAACCACGCACCAATCAGTCCATCGAGGAATTACACGCTCTGACGATCAAGAAACGTAATGTCTTGAAAGAAAAAGGTTACAAACTCGTGGACATTTGGGAACACGAATTTCGTGAGAAGCAGAAAAAGAATCCAGAAATGAAGACGTTCGTGGATGCTTTAGACATCCAGGATCGATTGGACCCCCGAGACTCTTTCTTTGGCGGCCGGACGAATGCCAGTACCCTGTATTACAAGGTCAACGATGAGGAACAAATCAAGTACGTC
This sequence comes from Gigantopelta aegis, assembly GCF_016097555.1. Lineage (NCBI taxonomy): Eukaryota > Metazoa > Mollusca > Gastropoda > Neomphalida > Peltospiridae > Gigantopelta > Gigantopelta aegis. The sequence goes on from NC_054705.1 coordinate 5,853,325, forward strand.
GATTTCACCTCACTTTACCCTTGGGTGAACAAGTAAAGTCAGTACCCCGTTGGACATCCAAAGATTATTTACGATCATTTCGAAACGATGGATCAGTACTTTGGCATTGCCAAAGTAAAAGTACTACCACCGAGAAGACTCTATCATCCCGTCTTGCCCTACCGCTCAAATGGAAAGCTGAAGTTTCCTCTCTGTCGGATGTGTGCAGATGAAGAGCAGCAGACCCCATGCCAACACTCGGACGAAGAACGGGCCATCCTAGGTACTTGGTGTACTCCAGAAATTCAGAAGGCTGTACAGAAGCGTTACCAAGTCCTTAAAATATACGAGGTTTATCACTGGTCAGAAACTGCCCAGTTCGATCCAGAGACCAAAACTGGTGGTCTGTTTGCTGAATACATCAATACTTTTCTACAGCTGAAGCAAGAAGCCAGTGGTTGGCCGGAATGGTGCAAGACGGATGGGGACAAGACTCGCTACATCAAAGATTACGAAGAGAGAGAAGGCATCCAGTTGCGAGAGAATGCTGTCAAGAAAAATCCAGGCCTCCGCTCTTTGGCAAAACTCTGTCTGAACAGCTTCTGGGGAAAATTCGGACAAAGGCTCAATATGAAACAGTCCTCCTTCATCCATCAAAACAATGCCGAAACCTTCTTCAAGATGCTGACGGACCCCACCAAAGAGATCGTCAACTTTCATATTCTCACAGATAACATCTTGCAGTTGGAATACCAACACAAATCGAGCTTTGTTCCCGAAGACAAAAAAGTCAACATTTTTTTGGCCACCTTCACCACGTCCTGGGCACGTCTGAAACTGTACAGCTTCCTAGAAAGAATGGACCGACACGTGCTGTACTACGACACAGACTCTGTCATCTATGTGTGTAAGCCAGGCAGCTACCAGCCTGTATTGGGCGATTACCTTGGCGATTTGACAGATGAGTTGGATGGAGACCACATTGTAGAGTTTGTCTCTGGTGGTCCTAAGAATTATGCATACAGGACGAGCAAGGGAAAAGAAACCTGTAAGGTGAGAGGGTTCACTCTCCACCACACCAACGCCCAACTCATCAATTTCGCCGCCATTCGAGACATGGTGTTGTCTCCAACGAGAGATGGGTCCATAACGGTGACCAATCCTGGCAAAATATCGAGAGAGAAAAGAAAGAGAAAAATCTACAACAGACCCGAAAACAAAAAGTACCAGATCGTCTATAACAAACGGGTCATTCTGAAGGATTTAAACACTCTTCCTTATGGCTATTAAATATTAAATATCAGACGTGTTCCAAAACATCAAACTTGGTACGTCATTCTGTGTCAAACATCAAACTTGGTATGAAACATCAAACTTGGTGTTTTCCTCCAAATCAAACTTGGTATGAATCAGAGTCTCCAAAGTGTAACTTTTTTTTATCGGACTTTGTTGGATCGCAGTTTCAAATTCATTTTGTTCATTTTTTTCGTAAATAGTCCGATATTTTGTGATATAGGGAGTCAATACTCCTTTTTTAGGACAGCGATTCAAAATTGTATAGGTATTCTAAATTCTCCATGCATTACCCCACTCTCCACTCACCTCTTGGACACAAAACAAGTTGTGTTTAAGGGGGAAGCTGCAAATTAATTTTTTTGATTAAAAAACAAACAAAAACAACCCACAATAACATTGGTATAGTTCATCAAACTCGGTATTCCCCAAATCAAATTTGGCATCAAACATCAAACTCGGTATGAAACATCAAACTCGGTAAATGAATCATGGTACATTCAATCAAACTTGTTATATCCTACTCAATCTCCTACCTCCCCGCGGTGAGTAGGGGGCAACAGTTCTGACTGGCTAACAGGAGAGAGTAACATATTTTTGTTGTTGTTGAATAATAGACAGGGGACAGGGCCACACTCAGGGGTCATAGGGCCACACACAGGGCCACACCAGGGCCACAGGGCCACACACAGGGCCACAGGGCCACACACAGGGCCACACACAGGGCCACACTCAGGGCCACAGGGCCACACACAGGGCCACACTCAGGGGCACAGGGCCACAGGGCCACACACAGGGCCACACTCAGGGCCACAGGGCCACACTCAGGGACCACAGGTCCACACTCAGGGCCACAGGCCACAGGGCCACACACAGGGCCACACTCAGGGCCACAGGGCCACACTCAGGGCCACAGGGCCACACACAGGGCCACACTCAGGGCCACACACAGGGGCCACACTCAGGGCCACAGGGCCACATACGGGGCCACAGGGCCACCTTCAGGGCCAATATTTTTGTTGTTGTTGAATAATAGACAGGGCACATGGCCACACTCAGGGGCACAGGGCCACAGGGCCACACTCAGGGCCACAGGGCCACACACAGGGCCACACTCAGGGCCACAGGGCCACACTCAGGGCCACAGGGCCACACACAGGGCCACACTCAGGGACCACAGGGCCCACACTCAGGGCCACAGGGCCACACTCAGGGCCACAGGGCCACACACAGGGCCACACTCAGGACCACAGGGCCACATACGGGGCCACAGGGCCACATTCAGGGCCATTCTATAAATACAAGTCATTCACCAAATATTGTATCATTTGTGTAAAGTTGCTTGTAGAGATGGGTCGTGTCAGAAAAGATTGTCCAGTTCCTGGATGCGAAGCAAAGCATTTGTTAAGACTTCCTAATCATCTGTCTCAAGTGCACAAGTTGGAAAACAGAGTACCGTGGCTGACAAATGAATTTGAAGAAGTGAAATCCACTTTACCCAAGAGTGCCATTTCGTGGAGTCCCGAAGTGATGATCGATCCCACACGACCTTGGTGGGAAATGCAGAGTCTGGCTCCATTTGAACCTTGCTCCAGCATGTGCGTGTCTGGTCCGACGGGTGCGGGAAAGACTCAATGGATGTACAGACTCCTGAAGAACCTGAACGGCATGTATGTCAAAGACCCACCAAAGAAAATCATGTACTGTTATGGAGTGTACCAGTCACTATACGACGATATGGAAAAGACCGTGCCTCATCTGACGTTTCATTCGGGATTACTTACACAGATGGAAATAGAAGAGTTTGCCGATGGACAACATGGATTGATCGTTTTGGATGATCTCATGCATCAAGTCTTGGAACAAAAAGACGTAGAACTGCTGTTTACTCAAGGATGTCACCACAGACGACTGAGCGTCGTATTCATCACGCAGAATCTCTATGGACAGGGAAAGTCTGCCAGAACCATTGCTCTCAACACCTGGTACCTCGTTCTCTTTAAAAATGTGAGAGATACGTCACAGATCGCGATGCTGGGCCGACAGTTGTTTCCTGGTCACTCTGGCGTATTGGTGGAAGCCTATCGGGATGCCATGAAGACCCCGTTTAATTATCTGGTGGTGGACATGTCACCCCACGCTGATGATAAACTCAGACTGAGAACCAAGGTATTCCCTAACGAAGACACCGTCGTGTACGTGCCGAGAGTATAAATAGCGTGACATTTAGGGTAGAGCATCACAATGTCTAAAGTCATCAGAGAGAACCTGACGTTCCTGCAGTTCCTGTTGTCTGGTAAATCGACGAAACAGAAAAATCTACTGTTGGAAAGCATTACCAATGATCAACTGAGAACTCTGACATTCATCGTGGCCAATATATTACAAGCACTCCAAAAGCTGAGGAAACACAAGAAAGTGCTACGCGTGTTGGGGGACAAGACAGTTTCTGACAAAAAGAAGAAACAACTGCTGCGAGTTGGAGTCGTCTTACTCGTGTTACAGAGTGTGGCACCCCTCTTAAACGTTGCATGATGCAACACGTGACCAAACACATTCTGGTTCCCGAAGAAAAATACAAGCGACTGTTAAAAGGACAGGTGATGAACGTCCCACGTCATGAAGAAGGTCAAGATGGAAAAGGGTTTGAACAGACGCCACCTGTTGGATATGTGACTGACGTGCAAATCAAGACTGCACCACCCATACGAAAACGCGAGCCACCTCCAGGCATACCTCAAGAAGGAAAATGGAAGAAGAAGAGGTCACTGGAACGAAAGCCTAAGAAGAAAATAAAGCAGTTTAAATGGAAATCGCTGTAAAATGGAATAAAGGTCTGCTCCTTAACCCTTATCTTCACTGTTGGAAACGGGAGCCAATAAAATGTTTGAAAATATATCTGTTGTTGTGTTGTATTGATGTTGTATCGATGTTGTATTGATGTTGTATTGATGTTGTAGTAAAAACAAAACGCAGTGCCATACCTCCAACCGTCCATCGATTCGAGCGGGACTTGTGTGGGCTAGCGGAATTTTGGTTTGTTTTTTCATTTATTTCTAAATTATAATCTCTGGTCTCTCTAGAGACGACTACACATATATAAAATGGACACACATAGGGTTACATCGATAGGCCTGAAGGGCAAAAGCTACAATGTACAATTATTAAAATAAGTTAAGGCAAACTCATGCACGATAGCTTCGTTGATTCTCATGTCTGAACAGAAATAGTTATGAATGTCTCTGAGTGAAGATCCTGTCGATTTCATTGCTATGTAGAACAAAGCAAACAGTCCACACGAGACACTGTCCACGTGTTGAAGCACCCTTTTATTGTAACCAGTGTGTACGCTGTTTCTCTGCAGGAACGTTTGAAACTGTCTCTGGTAATATGCTGGAGGCTTTCCAAAACTGTCAAAGAATTCACCATGGGTAGCACTGCCTAACCATATGGCCACCCAGTGTTGTCCTTTCATGGTCGAGGGCTCTGTGTTGACGATGAATCCTCTTGGAAAACTGGTCAGTCGGTGTCGTGGAAGTTCATCTGCAGCATACACTCTGACATGTCTCGTAACTGGATCAGCGTTCAGAGCACATTCCAACTGTAACGTGTTCATGGTTCTGCGTACAAGACATTCCTGGCTGCGTCGATTTGAAGCAGAAGGTTGTCTTCCGAGTAGATCAAACAGTTGACCGTTTCTGGCAAAGCCTTTTTAAACTGTAAGTCGAGACGTAGATTGCCCCTTTTTATAAGATCCAGGTATTCTTCCTTCAAGTGGTAAGGTTCCAGTGTGAACTGAAACAGAGCATAGCCACTCCCGAAATCGTCTCTAGACACGTCCAGTCCGATGGATTCTCTCCCCTCGAACAGATTGTTCTAGGCCGAGATGTACTGATTATTGCCCACGTGTAGCGGTTGAGCCGGTAACGATTCACCATTCACGTACAAGGCAATCGTGTCGAGACCGTACATGGGAAAATTGAATCGATTCTTGGTGTAACTGCCATTCACTGCTTCGGCAGAGACAAGTGCCACCACGACTTTGTTGGGACATTTGTTTTGAAACAGGTGATCCCAGGTGAAACTCAGTTGTCCTTGAGGGATGGAGGCCACTTTGATGTCACTCTTTGTGAACGGATATTTGGCTTCTGTGTCCTGCAGCGTCTTGGCGTGGGCCGTGATGATAGCTGTGTTGAGTCGCACTTTGCAGACCCTGAGGTACACATCTTCGATCTTGACTTTGTAATCGGGTCTATCTTCTTCTACCATCAGACTGAAGGAAGGTCTGGTCCGGAACAGTTTGATCTGTAGATTGACGCCATTGATGAGATAACGTTTGATGTCGAAAAAGTCTTCGTAGAGTGGTCCTTCCATATCCACGGTGTGACTCATTTCACACAATACACCTCTGTTAGTAAGACCTACATTGATGCCTGTTATAGGATCTGTGCTGTCTATGTATTGTGCATCATCTTTGTAGTAGAGTTGAGACTGAAGAGACGATTCTTTGGCCGTGGACGTGCCATTCAACAACACTTTCAGGTAGCTCTTGTATGGATACAGATTGGTCGAGGTGGTGACGAGTTTTCCATTGAGTGTCAGATCCACTTGCGACCACAGACTTTGAAGCCACAGATTGACGGGTCCCACTTTTTCATCTTTGACCAAAGCACTGCCATCGGCTTTGATGATTTTGGCTTTCACGTGTAGTTTGGTACGTTTCAGGTCGATGTAATCGATGCCTTGTCCATAGATGTTAAACTCCACGGGACTGTTCTCCGTCGTGATCTGGGACGTGGGTCTCGTATCTTCGTAATATATTTTTTCAACAGAAGTGAATGTACGTGGAAGTTCAAAGATAGAGAATTCTTCGGCATGGGCCTCTTCTTCAGTTTTATTCATGTACGCAGCCATTTTTTTTCTACTGACTCAAACGATCCGATTTCTTCTTCTTGGATGTGCTGCTGCTGCTCGATGTGCTCCCTTTGCGCTTTCTCAACGAACTGATGAACTTTGGTGTTGCTTTCCCTTTTATACTCTTCCGAAGACGTCTCTGCTCGGCCTTGGCTTGTTCCACCACCTGTTGCGTGGGTGAGACCATGACCACTTCCGGTTCCGAGTGTTTGTCCTCTTCTTTTTTCTCCTTTCTCCACGTGGGATCATAGAGTTCTAGACATCGATCCACGCTGTACATCATCTGACTTTTCCCACCACGTTGAACGGAAAAATGAGGTTGAAGTTTGCCTAGAGCTTGCAACTTGTAAAAGCGGGTCCACTTGTCCACGTCGGGAATGTACAACTTGTACTGGTCTGACATGTTGCTCCTTCAAATGTTCTCTCTTAAATGACGAGTTGTTTCGATCAAGGTCCTATTTATAGAAAGACGAGTCGACCCTCGTGTCTCCAGCGATCCGTGACCACCGATCGTATGATCTTTGATTTGATCTGATTCATGTGATCGACATGCAAAATGAAGGTTAACAGAGGCGTGTTCCGTTTCAGGATACGTTTCCTAGTTGTGTCTGTTACGACCGGTGATGCGATCAATTTGAGTATGTTCACATAACCATTGTAGGTTTTTACAGTCTCACCCTGACGTTTTTGTCCCATCTTGATGTTAATGCGACCTTCGAGTAATTCTCGAGCGATCGTCACCAAGGCCAACATCTGTTCTCCACTCATGTCATTCAGCAATCCCAATGTCATGTGGTAATCGTGAATGTTTGTCATCAGTTTCAAATATTCAGAATGTTTTAATACGTACTGGGCCATCTTTCAAAACCAAAAAGGTTGAGGCTTCACGTGAAGTGTCAGCGTCACTGGTCCCGTGATGAATGAGGCTGGGTTACCATTTGCATCTTCTGTATAAATGTCCACGATCTGTAGATCTTCAAGTCTCAGAGGTATGTAATGCCATTGTGAAAACTGAAATGATCTTTCTTTTTTATTCCTCCCGAGACATACTCTCCTCAAAAGAGGTTCTTTTCTTTCCCCAACGTGTGAACTGTGGCAAATGTTGGAACACACGTAAATATTGCAACAGTCCGATTTTCTCGAGACGTTCTAATTCTGAACGGTGATTTCGGTGGCTGCTACCACCCACTGTTTGCCCAAACATAGTCTGTCATAAAGATTGACTCTAAAAGACCAGGGTTGGTTGTCTGAAAAGTAAGTGGTGCTATCAGTACTTCGAATGGTGATATACTTATCCATGGTGCTTGTAAGATTTAATCTTAGGATTCGGTAACAGATACCCCAAGCTACTACTGAGTAGTGCCGTCCACAAGTTGGAATTACCCCTTTCTAGAGATAAATTAACAATACACGTAATGACCACGACGTATATGACAATGATCTGAGAAAAGAAAACGGTTTCCGATTTGGCCACACGTTTCCCAAAAAAAGTCCAGGTATCGCCAGAATGACTTCGAGACAGAGGTTGTGCTTCCACGGTTGCTTCCATGCTAATGAAAGTCAAACATGTGTTGGGTCCTTTTATATCATCTGGTAACGAATCAGGTCGGGTTCGGGAATCCACGAATTATACTTACTGGACCAATGAACCCACTTGACCAGTACCTCTTTCTTTTTGTTCCGAGTTCTCTTTGTCAATACCTCCTGTATTCTGTATACCTGGTCTGGATTTTCTGTCACCTTTTGAAGTTCGGCTGCATAGAATGTCCCTTCGATAGAATCACCACCCCAGTCCTTGAGTTTGTACATATCTTTGTTTTGAGACCAGTATCTTCTTTCGATACTGAAGATTTCCCCCGACCATTTTTCTTGATATTCCCGATCAAACTTTCCCCTCATGTGACTGATTCTCACCTTTTCTCCCACTTCAAATGTGAAGTTTGACTTTTTCTTTGGGGATTTATCAGATTTCTTGATAAGATATTGAGCTATTCTGACTTCGCCCTCGTTTCTCTTAGTGACACTGACCGGACTCTGTCCCAACATGCGATGTTGTGTACGATTATAACTCTGAACGATGTCCTGTAACACGTCCAGATATCTGTAGGAAATTGTCTTTAACATGTGTTTGTAAATACGCATTTTGATGGTTTTGATCACGCGTTCAGCATAGCTGGCCTTAGTTTCGTTTAAGGAAAACAACTGAACGACACCACGTCCTTTAAAAATCCGGGTGGGGTCGACTTTGTCCGACATTCACCCACAGGAGATGGGTGTGCCTCAAGGTAGTATCCTGTCTGTAACTCTATTTTCTGTGAAAATTAACAGCATCACCCAGTGTTTAACACCTGGTGTCGATTGCTCGTTATATGTCGATGATGTTCAGATTTGCTATAGATCGTCCAATATGAGTATCATTGAACGTAAGTTGCAGCTTTGTTTGAATAAACTTCATCAATGGGCAACTGTCAATGGCTTTAGATTCTCAAAGGCAAAAACGGTTTGTATGCATATCTGCCAGAAAAGAGGTCTTCACTTAGATCCATAGTTGTTTTTGGACAAAAATCCAATTCCAGTTGTGGAGGAGACTAAATTTCTGGGGGTTATATTTGACAGGAAGCTATCTTTTGTGCCCCTTCTTAAATATGTTAAAAAGCAGGGCTTAAAAGCTCTTAATATTTTAAAAGTTATTGGTAATACAGAATGGGGAGCAGAACGAAAGGTTATGTATAGATCTTTAGTCAGATCAAAACTAGATTATGGATGCATTGTGTATGGGTCGGCACGCAGGTCTTACTTGCAGATGCTAGATCCTATACACAATCAGGGACTTAGGCTTTGTCTTGGTGCAGCTTTGTCTTGGTGCATTTAGAACATCTCCTGTAGAGAGCTTGTACGTTGATGCACACAAACCTTGTTTGGGTGCTAGACGTGCCAAGCTTTCTCTACAGTATGCTGCCAAGATTAAATCATTACCAACACATCCAACACATGATGCGGTGTTTGACAACAAATATATGAAGTTGTTTGATGCAAGGCTAAATGCTATTCGTACATTTGGTCTTCGCATTAAGCGTTTTTTGTTGCTTTCCAACATTGATTTAACTGACACTTTGGAAACTCCTTCATATTTTGTTTTACCACCTTGGTGTATTACACCACCTAAAATTGTGTTTCATCTTTCGCATCTAAAGAAAGATCGTACAGATGCTGTTGTGTACAAACAGTTTTTCATGGAAATTCAGGACAAGTACCGTGATTACATTCCTGTGTATACAGATGGATCACGGGATGGGAATTCTGTGGCTTGTGCTACAGTTTTTCCATCAGACACAATACTTTCCATGCGACTGCCTGACTCGGCATCGATCTTTAGTGCTGAAGTTTGGGCAGTCATTAAAGCCTTAGAAGAAATAAAGGATTCTGGTGCATCCAAATTTATTATTTTTACAGACTCACTTTCGTGTCTCCAAGCTTTACGTAATATGAAGCTGGACCATCCCTTAATTGGGATGGTGATACGAAAGTGTGTCTTTTTATCTATTGCTAATAAAGACATTGTATTTTGTTGGGTACCCAGCCATGTTGGCATCAGGGGTAATGAAAAGGCAGATTTAGCTGCCAAGTCTGCTTTGGATTTGCCTCATGCCAGGGTTGGTGTACCGTATACTGATTTTAAATATGGTATTAACAAATTTATCTTTTCGATTTGGCAACGTGATTGGGACGGTGAGGTTGCGAACAAGCTTCATGCTATCAAGCCAGTCTTGGGAGAGTGGCAGTCCTCCTATAAACAGTGCAGGAAGGATGAAATAGTCTTGTGTCGTTCCCGCATCGGGCATACATATTTAACCCATTCATTTATCTTAAAGAAAGATCCTCCACCTCAGTGTGAGCACTGTCAGTGTCTTCTGACTGTGCGACACATTTTGGTGGAATGTACCCATCTGAAAGCAATTCGAAAAGATATATTTGGACTACGAACTGTGATGGAATCCTTTCGATTCCATCCAGAACTTATTTTACAATTTTTACGTGATACTGAATTTTATTCAAAATTTTAATTTTATATATATATATCTGTGATATTTGCATTTTTTACACAGTCCTTTACACTGTGTTTTTATTTAACTGTTGAATTTTTATACTGATGATGCTCATCACACTGTTGTTTCATTTTACCATAGTTTGACACCCAATAGCCGATGTATTTTTCGTGCTTAGGTGTCGTTAAACATTCATTCATTCATTCTTGTGATGCAGGGGTGTAACATTCTCTTTGAGAATGGCCAATACAGCACAAATTGAATTTAGTAAAATTCGGTGTCCGTAAAATTCTGTGATATTTGTATTTGTATTTTTGCACAGTTCTTTACTGTTTTTGTTTAAACCTTGAATTTTTATATTGATGTTGATCATCACTTTATTTATTTGCATTATCATAGTTTGACACCCAATAGCCGATGTATTTTTCGTGCTGGGGTGTCGTTAAACATTCATTCATTCATTCATTCATTCATTCTTGTGAGGTCTAAACTAGATTATGGATGCATTGTGTATGGGTCGGCGTGCAAGTCTTACTTGCAGATGCTAGATCCTATACACAATCAAGGACTTAGACTATGTCTTGGTGCATTTAGAACATCTCCTGTAGAGAGCTTGTATGTTGATGCACACGAACCTTGTTTGGGTGCTAGACGTGCAAAGCTTTCTCTGCAGTATGCTGCCAAGATTAAATCTTTACCAACACATCCAACACATGATGCGGTGTTTGACAACAAATATATGAAGTTGTTTGATGCAAGGCTAAATGTTATTCGTACATTTGGTCTTCGCATTAAGCATTTTTTGTCGCTTTCCAACATTGATTTAACTGACACTTTGGAAACTCCTTCATGTTTTGTTTTACCACCCTGGTGTATTACACCACCTAAAATTGTGTTTGATCTGACGCATCTGAAGAAAGATCGCACAGATGTTGTTATTTATAAACAGTTTTTCATGGAAATTCAAGAAAAGTACCGTGATTACATTCCTTTTAGTGCTGAAGTTTGGGCAGTCATTAAAGCCTTGGAAGAACTAAAGGATTCTAGTGCATCCAAATTTATTATTTTTACAGTCTCACTTTCGTGTCTTCAAGCTTTACGAAATATGAAGCTGGACCATCCCTTAATTGGGATGGTGATACGAAAGTGTGTCTTTTTATCTATTGCCAATAAAGACATTGTATTTTGTTGGGTACCCAGCCATGTTGGCATAAGGGGTAATGAAAAGGCAGATTCAGCTGCCAAGTCTGCTTTGGATTTGCCTCATGCCGGGGTTAGTGTACCTTATGACTGAGACCCACAAACACGGGTGGGTCAGGTTGTGAAAATGCACAGTACGATAATTCGTAATCTGTAAATCTATAAGTCTTCATAATCTGTAAAATGTCATTCAATTTTCAGCAAAATGTCATCAAATGTCGAATTAATAGTGTGTATGCCCACCATGCGCATTAATATACGCCATAACACGTCGACGCACGGATGACGTAAGACGACGAATGACGTTAGGCGTGATGCGTTGCCATTCCTGAAGGAGACATTGTTCCAGTTGTTGAGTGGTGATTGGTGCCACTGGCCGTCCTCTAACTTGCCGATCCAGGTAGTCCTCTAACTTGCCGATCCAGGTAGTCCCATAAGTGCTCAATGGGATTCACGTCTGGAGAACATGCTGGCCACGGTAAAACATTGATGTTGGCGTTATTAATAAAGTCGATGGTGAGCCTTGACGTATGAGGTCTCGCATTGTCGTGCTGGTAGACAATGCCATGTGGTTGTTGCTGCATAAAGGGGGAGATGAAGACCGCGAGACAAGTGAAGGGATGATGGTTGTGAAGGTGGAGATACAAAAAGCAAGACAAGTGGAGAGGATGATGGTTGTGAAGGTGGAGATACAGAAAGCGAGACAAGCGGAGGGATGATGCTTGTGAAGTGGGAGATCAAGACTGACTGAGGGCTTCAATTAGACACTAACTGAACATTCCAAACAAAAATGACAACTAGTAAAATGAAATATATATATTTAATTTCTAAAATGTCTTCATTTTACACACTAAAGCCATGAATCGCAATTTCTAGTTTATAAAAAACCACAGTGATCAAATCACTTTGACAAATTTGAATTAAATCGGTTTCAAAGTCACATCCAACGTACGTGGCTTGCGAATCGGTCCTACAACAAAGGTAAGTTCACATCGGCAACGATAACAGGATCTTCCATGATTACTTCAGATTCCTACACTTGCCATGACGGTCACCTCGAGCCTTCCATATTAATCAAACAAAAACTTATAACAAATGGGTCAACATAAGCATGGTACCTGTTACCCCGTCGTCACACCTTATGTGTCGACGAAAACAAGACCCCTTACATCAACAGTCATAGACTGTTCTCCAAAAGTGCACCTCAATTTGAAATATCACATTTCACCAATAACAGTCTATACAGACTAATCTCCGTGCACACAAACTATTCAGTAGGCTCCCCAGTGGCTACCTCTATCGCTACCACAAAAATAACCACAATCTGACGTCATTACAATAATCAGATGGTATCCAAAACTAACACTAAATCGGTACATTCGCATTTCCAACTTTTACCATAGTTTGACACCCAATAGCCGATGTATTTTTCGTGCTGGGGTGTCGTTAAACATTCATTCATTCATTCATTCATTACTTCTGACCATCTTTAAAATATTACAAAATATACAAGTTGCAATTCTGACTACATGTATTATATATTTTAAAATGTATTTTAACCAAAATATTAAACATATTTACAAAACCAGTACTCACTTTTCACCCACAGCTCCTTACACTGTGGTTTTACATGAAAATATTATATATATATATATATATATAATACTTTCATGCACTTACCATTTGTGACACCCAATAGCCGTGTATTTTTGTGCTGGGGTGTCGTTAAACACTCATTCATTCATTCATTCACCCCTGCCCCTGCGCGTGCTGTAACCTCATCGTGGTGCAGGGGTGTAACATTCTCTTTGAGAATGGCCAATACAGCACAAATTGAAGTTTAGAGTAAAATTCGGTGTCCGTAAAATTCTGTGATATTTGTATTGGTATTTTTGCACAGTTCTTTACACTGTTTTTGTTTAAACCTTGAATTTTTATATTGATGTTGATCATCACTTTATTTGTTTGCATTGCCATGGTTTGACACCCAATAGCCGATGTATTTTTCGTGCTGGGGTGTCGTTAAACATTCATTCATTCATTCACCCCTGCGTGTGCTGATGGTTGTGAAGGGGGAGATCCAGAAAGCTAGACAAATGGAGTGGATGATGGTTATGAAGGGGGAGATTTAGAAAGCGAGACAAGTGGAGGGGATGATGGTTGTGAAGAGGGAGATCCAGAAAGCTAGACAAGTGGAGGGGATGATGGTTATGAAGGGGGAGATTTAGAAATCGAGACAAGTGGAGGGGATGATGGTTGTGAAGGGGGAGCTCTAGAAAGCGAGACAAGTGGAGGGGATGATGGTTGTGAAGGGGGAGATCTAGAAAGTGAGACAAGTGGAGGGGATGATGGTTGTGAGGGCGAGATCTAGAAAGCGAGACAAGTGGAGGGGATGATGGTTGTGAAGGGGGAGACAAGTGGAAGGGGGTTGTGAAGGGGAGATCCAGAAAGCGAGATCCAGAAAGCGAGACAAGTGGAGGGGATGATGGTTGTGAAGGGGGATCCAGAAAGCGAGACAAGTGGAGGGGATGGTGGTTGTGAAGGGGGAGATCCAGAAAGCGAGAAAAGTGGAGGGGATGGTTGTTATGAGGGGGAGGGGACAACATGGCCCGACCCCTTAAAAACTTCGTTCTTCAAATGTAGACCCTCCCCACTAGAATATAATTTCCTGCACACACACGCCGTATTCCATATGTAATTTATTTTAGTCTTGAAAACAAGAGACTCTTTAGTCGGAAACGTTTTAGAATGGTTGCAAACTGCGGACAGTTCCTTTAAATCTTGTCTGGATTGTGAATTCTGCATGGCTGTTGGTCCCATGTCGATTGACCTCGAGTGACCTTGCACCTGAAATATTCGCTCTTTGTGTTTACTCAGTCTCACACGATGCATTGTCAAACTGCCAGACATGTTTACTGCACCGGGATTCTAACTGTTCGCCCTGCTCCCGACTTCCTATCGGTGTTGGTATTCTATAGGCGAACAGACAGTAATAACTAGGTTCTAACATGCTGCACTCGGGGAGGAAAATAAAAAAAAACACAAAACACTATGATTTATTAAAGGGGCTCTGTGATAATTACATAATTACTTCTTTTTTTTCTTGGGATTTTGCTTTTATATTTATTATGATTGGCATATGCCCTTGCAATCTTATTAAAATTAGCTCCACTATTACATGTGGATCTAACATCAGCCAGTTGGAGCGCATGTCCACCATCCAAAACCTTACTTGCAGAATCATGCCAGTGATTTGAAAATAATTTGAAAACATTCCGAATTATCCTGAGGGTATACGACACGTTTCATGTGAATTACGAATGCCTTATTTAGACCAGTATAAATTTTTTAAATCAGATTGCTAACAACACTGCGTAGTCTTCAATGTCCAAGTAACATTTGGTCTGTGAATAATAATTTAAATATTGACCAATCACACTTCGCCTTTTATAACGTTATTTGGGAGCATACAAATTCTAAAAATATCGGGCGAGTCTATTTTAGTGGCCGCAGTACAGCGAACCATACCAATACGTACGGGATGGGTTATTAGTCTTCAATTTTACATTACAAATTATTTATTTATTAAAAAAACTAAAAAATAAATCAGTCTTCAGTTTTACATTACAAATTATTTATTTTATAAAATAAAACATGTTTTAAGGCATTCGTAATTCACTCGAAATATGTCGTATACCCTCAGGATAATTCGGAATGTTTTCAAATTATTTTTAAATCATTGGCATGATTCTGCAAGTAAGGTTTTGATTGGTGGACATGAGCTCCAACTGGCTGCTGTTAGATCCACATGTAATAGTGGAGCTAATTTTAATAAGGTAGATGCCCTTGCATTTATTTAGGTTTTATTTTATTTTGTTATTATTATTGTTGTTGTTGTTTGTGTATCATATTGTACTTGGGGCGGGATTTAGCTCAGTCGGTTGAGTGCTCGCTTGAGGTGCTTGCGTCGCAGGATCAAACCACCTCGGTGGATCCATTGAACTCAATGGTTTTTTTCTCCTTTCAACCAGTCCACTACAACTGGTCAAAGGTCGTGGTATGTGGTTTTTTGTCTGTGGGAAAGTCCATATAAATGATCCCTTGCTGCTTTTCTCTAATGACTGAGTCGGAATTACAAAATGTTGGACATCCAATAGTCGATGATTAATTAATCAATGTGCTCTAGTGGTGTCGTTAAACAAAACAAACTAACATATTGTACTTTCCCCACAAATCTCTTGTTTTACGTAAGTACATTATTTCTATTTCTAATGTAAATAATCACTTTCATGTCCTGACCTTTGTGTATTTTTGTGCTGGGGTGTCGTTAAACATTCATTCATTCATTCCTTTTGATGGAATGTTACGTATTCATTATCTCCTGTCCATACAAGCCCATAAAAATTAAAATCAGATCGCAATGACGTTCACAATATCGCAGATATTGTTGCTTATTATATGGAAGAAATCTGCCCAATGCCTAGTACGTGTATGTGTATGCGTGTAGTGTGCGTAATGTTTGTGTGGTATGCGTAATGCCTGTGTGGTGTGCGTAATGCTCGTGTGGTGTGTATAATACTTGTGTGGTGTGCGTGTAGTGTTTGTGTGGGGTGCGTGTAGTGTTTGTCTGGGGTGTGTTTATTGTTTGTGTGGTGTGCGTTTAGTGTTTGTGTGGTGTGCGTATAGTGTGTGTGTGTAGTAGGTAGGGTGTCGTTAAACATACATCCATTCATTCACAAACATCATGAACATTCTAAAGGTTCATATTGACTGCTTGCGGTTCTGGAAAAAAAAGTCAAAATCAAAATGCATTAATTTCATCCGTGCGTCTGTAAACCACAAGGCGTAGACGCAACAGTCGAAACACACACACGTGTCGCGTCAAGTCCTTTATGGGCGCGAAGTAGCCCAGTGGTAAAACGCTCGCTTGGTGCCCGGTCGGTTTGGGATCAATGTGCTTTTTCTCGTTTCAGCCAGTTCACCACAACTGGTGTATCAAAGGCCGTGGTATGTCCTATCCTGTCTGTGAGATGGTGCATATAAAATATCCCTTGCTACTAATGGAAACATGTAGCGGGTGATTAACAAATCAATGTACTCTAGTGGTGTCATTAAACAAAACACACTTCTTGTTTTATAAGTCTTAACAGACAGTAAACCGTTTCCCATAGACGGGCAAGATGACATTATAAACTTGCTGACTCAGATACTTGAAGTGCATGCGTTTTCTGTCCCTCCACGTTTGACACTGTCGGTGTACTCTGACGGTACGCCACAGTTTTGTGGAAGGAAGGAAATAGTTTACGTAAGACGCACTCAATACATTGTACCGGCCTCGGTGGCGTCGTGGTAGGCCATCGGTCTACAGGCTGGTAGGTACTGGGTTCGGATCCAAGTCGAGGCGTGGGATTTTTAATCCAGATACCGACTCCAAACCCTGAGTGAGTGCTCCACAAGGCTCAGTGGGTAGGTGTAAACCACTTGCACCGACCAGTGATCCATAACTGGTTCAACAAAGGCCATGGTTTGTGCTTTCCTGCCTGTGGGAAGCGCAAATAAAAGATCCCTTGCTGCTAATCGAAAAGAGTAGCCCATGTAGTGGCGACAGCGGGTTTCCTCTCAAAATCTGTGTGGTCCTTAACCATATGTCTGACGCCATATAACCGTAAATAAAATGTTTTGAGTGCGTCGTTTCTTTCTTTCTTTCTTTCAACACATTGTATTTACAATTATATGGCGTCAGACATATGGGTAATTTAATGTTTTATTTAACGACGCACTCAACACATTTCATTTACGGTTATATGGCATCGGACATATGGTTAAAGACCACAGATATTGAGGGAGGAAGCTCACTGTCGCCACTTCATGGGCTACTCATTTTCGATTAGCAGCAAGGGATCTTTTGTATGCATTATTCCATGTACAGGATAGCACATACCACATCCTTTGATATACCAATCGTGGTGCACTGGCTAGAGAAAGAAATAGCCCAATGAGCCAACTAACGGGGATCGATCCCAAACCGACCACGCATCAAGCGACCGATTTACTAATGGGCTACGTTTCGCCTATTTTGAATTAAGCCTCACTTTCACGAAGTAAAAAAGGCGATATATAGGTATTAATTTTCCGACTGCGGTGGCAATGTTAAAGTTACACATGTTGTCCTTCCGTTCTAAGCCCACAATTTGGTGGAGTGTCAGTACCTGAAAAAAACTCGGAAAGATATATTTGGTCAAAGAAATGTGATGGAATCATTTCGATTCCATCCAGAATTTTTATTACAATTTTTACGTGATGCAGAATTTTACTCTAAATTTTAATTTGATCTATCTGTGATATTTGTATTTTAGGCACAGTTCTTTACACTGTGGTTTTATTTGACTCTTGAATTTTTATATTGATGGTGACCATCACTATGTTTTGACATTACCATAGTTTGACACGCAATAGCCGATGTATTTTTCGTGCTGGGGTGTCGTTAAACATTCATTCATTCATTCATTGAAATGCCGTGGTATGTGCTATGCTGTGTATGTGATGGTGCATATAAAAGATCACTTGCTGCTAATCGAAAAGAGTAGCCCATGAAGTGGCGACAGCGGGTTCCATTTCTCAATATTTGTGTGGTCCTTAACCATATGTCCGACGCCATATAACCGTAAATTGAAAAAAAATGTGTCGAGTACGTCGTTAAATTAACCACTTCCTTCCTTCCTTCCTTCCATATAACCGTAAATAAAATGTGTTGAGTATGTCGTTAAATAGAAACATTTCTTTCTTTCGATCCCCGTCGGTGGGTATTTTTCTCGTTCCAGCCAGTCCATCACGACTGGTATATCAAAGACCGTGGTATGTGATATCGTGTTGTTGTTGTTTGGTTGTTGTTGCGTGTGTTTTTTTTTTGTTTTTTTTTTTTTTTTTTTTGGGGGGGGGGGATATAAAAGATATCCAATAGCCGATAATTAATAAACAATGTACTCTAGTGGTGTCGTTAAAGAAAACAAACTTTTAGTAACATATATGTGTGGAATTTGTTTTAGATAATGTCCAAAAAGTCATTGTCCGTCGATAAAATGTGACCATATTTCATCCTCATCCAGGTGTGAATATTCTTACTACTTAATCAGATGTGTTTACGTGGTAACCTATTACCGCAAACTAGCGCCATCTCGACCCCTGCGTAATCGCCTTTTCCCCTCGAAGTGTTGTGAGTGAAAATAGCAAACATGCCTGGCACACATGACACGAATTACCACTCGTTTCAGAAGTTTAGAAAACAATAGCTACGCTTGTGGGAGCTAGTGAAAAAAAAAGAGAAAATGTTGTGTTACATATATTGTGCGCTTCTAATATGGAACACTGGTGACGCATTGGGTTTGGTTCTGCTCCTCGGCATTGTGTACATTCCGCTATGGAATTGTGTATGTTACGCTCTGCGTTTCGAAGGAATTTGTCTTGTAAGACACACACACACACACACACCCTCAATTTATAGCAGGTTTTGTGATATATGCTATCAACCAGTGCAAGTGCACAATTGCCTAATTCTACTAGGTACTTTAATCATTTTTTGCCACGGAACGTTTGTTTGTTTAGTTTTGTTTTTTTTTGGGGGGGGGTGAGTTTGTTTGGGGGTGAGGGTGTGTGTGTGTGTGTGTGTGTGTGTGTGTGTGTGTGTGTATCTGTGTTTATCTGTGTTTATCTGTGTGTATCTGTGTGTGTGTGTGCGCGCGTGTTTTATTTTGACGTGGGCTGTTTCTTAACTGCATAGGTTGAATACAATCTGATGAATTTGGATATGGAATTTAACTCAATGATACATTTTCGCCTTGTGTGCCATATGATGTGGGCTC
The DNA here is from genome assembly GCF_016097555.1 of Gigantopelta aegis. Taxonomy (NCBI): domain Eukaryota; kingdom Metazoa; phylum Mollusca; class Gastropoda; order Neomphalida; family Peltospiridae; genus Gigantopelta; species Gigantopelta aegis. The sequence continues at coordinate 5,872,616 of NC_054705.1, forward strand.
GATTCCCATCCGTAGACCCATTGGGATTAATTGCACTCTACCCAGTGGTTCGCCGGATTTATGGAACTAACGTCACCCCCAAATACAACCTTTCTAGTGTAGTAGAATGTTTAGCAGGGGGTGAACTTCACTGTGGCGAGCGAACTTTATAGAAGGATCGAGTCATGTTTCCTTGGCAAATATATTAAAGAACAAAAACAAAACTTTGCTTGTGCAGGGAGGGCCATCTGCGTCCGACTGACCCCCCCCCCCTTTTTTTTCCATACCCCTGCATACGCGCAAGAAGTGTCATCCAGTATTAACGACTGGTGTATTGAAACCAGGGGATAGCGTGTTGGAGAGATGAAGCGAGACATGCTGTGTGCAATTATGTGATCTGAATCTGCTATAGTGAAGGAATAAATGACTAGTGGCTTCCCAAATAAAGACAAAACCGGCCTTTGATCACAAATGACATATCAAAGGCCGTGGTATGTACTACTCTGTCTGTGGAATGGTGCATATGAAAGATCCCTTGCTGCTAATCGGAAATAGTAGCTCATGAAGTGGCGACAGCGGGTTTCCTCCCTCAGTATCTGTGTGGTCCTTAACCATATGTCTGATGCCATATAGCCGTAAATAAAATGTGTTGAGTGCGTCGTTAAATAAAACATTTACTTCCTTCCTGATCATGAGTGTTAAGATAACTGAACTTGTTGGTAAATTGTGCTTACTTGTTTTTTGTTGTTTTTATTTATTTATTTTATTATGTTTTCTTTATATTTTTGTCTCCCCGTTATTTTTCGAAGTGGGGAGACGGTGGGTGGGTGTGGATGATCGCAAAGAATATTTTGTTTGGGGTATTTCCCTCTCCCTCCCCCGAATTAAAAACATAAACTGTCGCAACGGGGGTTGGGGAGGTGCTGAAATCGGCGATAGCAATTACATTGTATGTGAATTATGGTTGCTGGAGGTTCCGTTGTGGGGGGGGGGGGGGGGGGGGGGGGGGGAATGCAGTATATGGGTGTTGATGTTCTCAAAGAGTATTTTCTTTTTTGGTATTTCCCTCCATTAAAATCATGGACAGAATTGTTTGTTAGCAACTTTGATAAATTATTTTAATCTAAAAAATAATCCCAAAACAAAACAAACGATAAACTATGGCGGTAGGTAGAATGCCCTAGAATAAGCAATAGCAATTACATTGTGTGTATTAAGCAAGAAAAACAAACTAACAATTCCTATTTTTCTTCGTGTGTGACACACATCTTTATTTATATAGGGTCAGAAGTCTTAACATGTTTTACACCGGCTTCCTCGAATTGGCTGCGAGGTGGTGTGACGTCATCGTGAGAAAGGCCTGATACAGCAGGTCTGTAGGAACTACCGGTGTCGAAGTAAATCATACACCTGTGTGTTTTTAGAGCGGTTCTCCGTCATAGCTTCAGGCATGGATAGGACTGTCATTACGCTATGGGTGTTAGGTAAGTGTTTTCTTGTTTTTAAATAGCAGCACCAGTTTTGGGAAGTAGTCTATCTACGGGAGAGAGGGTGGCATAAACAGTTAAAGTGTGTATTGGAAGGAGGGAAGAAAATGTTTTATTTAACGACGCACTCCACAAATTTTAATTACAGTTATATGGCGTCAGACACATGGTTAAAGACCACACAGATATAGAGAGAGGAAGCCCGTTGTCGCCACTTCATCGGTTAGGAATCTTTTATATGCACCTCTCACAGACAGGGTAGTACATACCACGGCCTTTGATATACCAGTCGTGGTGCACTGGCTCGAACAAGAAATAGCCCAATGGGCCCACCGACGGGGATCGATCCCACACCGACCGCGCATCGAGCGAGCGCTGTACCACTGGGCTATGTCCCGCCCCAAAGTGTGTATTGTTTAACGACACCTCTAGAGTACATTGATTTATTAGTCATCGACTATTGTATGTCACATATTTGATGAAATTTCTGATATTTAGTATTACAGTGGAAATGGGTTTTTTTTAATGACACCTCTAAAGCACATTGATTTATTAGTCATCGACTATTGTATGTCAAATATTTGGTAATTCTGATATTTAGTATTACAGTGGAAATGTTTCGTTTAACGACACCTCTAGAGTACATTGATTTATTAGTCATTGACTATTGTATGTCAAACATTTGGTAATTCTGATATTTAGTATTACAGTGGAAATGTTTCGTTTAACGACACCTTTAGAGCACATTGATTTATTAGTCATCGACTATTGTATGTCAAACATTTGGTAATTCTGATATTTAGTATTACAGTGGAAATGTTTCGTTTAACGACACCTCTAGAGCACATTGATTTATTAGTCATCGACTATTGTATGTCAAACATTTGGTAATTCTGATATTTAGTATTAGAGTTAAAAAGTGTGTTTTGTTTAACGGCCGCACTAGAGCACATTGATTTATTAATGATCGGCTATTGGATGTCAAACTTACTTTGGTAATTATGACAAAAAGAAAACCCGCTACATTTTTCCATTAGTCGCAAGGGACCGTTTATATGCACTAGCCTACAGTCGTGGTGCACTGGCTGGAACGATGAATAACTCAATTCACCCACCGACAGGGTTCGATCCCAGACTGACCGTGCATCAGGCGAACGCTTTACCACTGGGCTATATCCCGTCCGTTTTGCGTTTAGAAATGGCACTAGCATTTACCATTGTATGCCAATATCACACACATGTGACGAATTCATTTGTTTTATTATTTTAAAGAAGGACCCTCCTCTTCAGTGAGAACATTGTCAGTGTACACTGACTTTCACATTTTGGTGGAGTGTTATCTTCTCAAGCCGACGAGAAACGATATATTTGGCAACAGAAATGTTTTGTAATCGTTTAAAGTCCATCCAAAATTAATTTTAATGTTTTTAAAACAATTTGATTTCTATGCAAAGTTTTAAAATATACTCACCTTGATATTTGTATTGTACACAATTTAAAATATACTTACCTTGATTTTTGTATTGCATTCTACTGTATGGTTCCCACAGCTTTTACTTAGTTTTATATAATCGCATGAGTTTTGCCTACGGTTACATGGCGTCAGACATATGATAAAGACCACACATATACTGAGAGAGGGAACCCGCTGTGGCCACGCACTCGGCTACTATTTCCGATTAGCAGCAAGGGATCATTTAAATGCACCAGGATAGTACACACCACGGCCTTTGTTAAACCAGTTGAGGTGCATTGGCTGGAGTTGCTAAAATCATTCTGGAGGTGTATATAGATATTATCCTATTCCGAGGGCGGGGTATAGCTCAGTCGCTAGAGCGCTCACATTTAGGTGTTTGGGTCGCAGGATCAAATCTTGTCGATGGTCCAGGCTGCCATTGGTCTTTTTTCTGTTCCAACCAGTGCTCCACGACCGGTGTAACATATTTCACGTTAGTAAATTGCAACTGGTGTATTTACAATGTACACAACGAACAGAATGTATCCCTATTTTCTGTACTCTGTAGAGGCACTCATGTTTTCTTCTGTAAGCGGGACGAAACCCAGTGGTAACGCGTCCGGCTGATGCGCGGTTGGTCTAGGATCGATCCCCGTCGGTTGACCCACTGGGCTATCTCTCGTTCCAGTCAGTGCACCACGACTGGTATATCAAAGGCCGTGGTATGTGCAGTGTTGTCTGTTGGATGGTGCATATATAAGATTCCTTGCTACTAATGGAAAAACTGTAGCATGTTTCCTCTCTAAGACTATATGAGAAAATTACCAAATGTTTGACATGCAATAGCCGATGATTAATAAATCAATGTGCTCTTGTGGTGTCGTTAAACACAATGAAAAACATTCTTCATCTGTGTGTGGCTTGTGTCTTTCCTGTGTTTGGTGCGGGACGTAGCCCAGTGGTAAAGCGCTCGCTTGATGCGCGACCGGTTTGGGATCGATCCCCGTCGGTTGGCTCATTGGGCTATTGGCTCACTGGGCTATTTCTCGACTGGTATATCAGAGACCGTGATATGTGCTATCCTGTCTGTGGGGTGGTGCATATAAAAGATTCCTGGCTACTAATGGAAAAATGTAAGGGTTTCCTCTCTATGACAAAAATGACGATACGTCTGACATCCAATAAACGATGATTAATAAATCAATGTGGTCTAGTGGTGTCGTTAAACAAAACAAACTTCTTCTTGTGTTTCAGCAGGTAGTGTGGATTTGGTGAAAAGTTTGCAAACACACTTTGCATGTTGTATACATGTGTTTAACTTTGGCAGGTGCCTGGGGGGCATCGGTATTATAGTTATGTGTAATACCTTGGCATCGGTATTATAGTTATGTGTAATACCTTGGCATCGGCATTATAGTTATGTGTAATACCTTGGCATCGATATTATAGTTATGTGTAATACCTTGGCATCGGTATTATAGTTATGTGTAATACTTTGGTATCGGCATTATAGTTATGTGTAATACCTTGGCATCGATATTATAGTTATGTGTAATACCTTGGCATCGGTATTATATTTATGTGTAATACCTTGGCATCGATATCATATTTATGTGTAATATATTGACATCGATATCATAGTTATGTGTAATACCTTGGCATCGGTATCATAGTTATGTGTAATACCTTGGCATCGATATCATATTTATGTGTAATACCTTGGCATCGGTATTATAGTTATGTGTAATACCTTGGCATCGATATCATATTTATGTGTAATACCTTGGCATCGGTATTATAGTTATGTGTAATACCTTGGCATCGATATCATATTTATGTGTAATACCTTGGCATCGATATCATATTTATGTGTAATATCTTGGCATCGATATCATATTTATGTGTAATACCTTGGCATCGGTATTATAGTTATGTGCAATACCTTGGCATCGGTATTATATTTATGTGTAATACCTTGGCATCGATGTGTAATACCCTGGCATCGGCATTATAGTTATGTGTAATACCTTGGCATCGATATTATAGTTATGTGTAATACCGTGGCATCGGTATTATAGTTATGTGTAATACTTTGGTATCGGCATTATAGTTATGTGTAATACCTTGGCATCGATATTATAGTTATGTGTAATACCTTGGCATCGGTATTATATTTATGTGTAATACCTTGGCATCGATATCATAGTTATGTGTAATATCTTGGCATCGATATCATAGTTATGTGTAATACCTTGGCATCGGTATCATAGTTATGTGTAATACCTTGGCATCGATATCATATTTATGTGTAATACCTTGGCATCGGTATTATAGTTATGTGTAACACCTTGGCATCGGTATTATAGTTATGTGTAATACCGTGGCATCGGTATTATAGTTATGTGTAATACCTTGGCATCGGTATTATAGTTATGTGTAATACCGTGGCATCGGTATTATAGTTATGTGTAATACCTTGGCATCGGTATTGTAGTTATGTGTAATACCTTGGCATCGGTATTGTAGTTATGTGTAATACCGTGGCATCGGTATCATAGTTATGTGTAATATCTTGGCATCGATATCATAGTTATGTGTAATACCTTGGCATCGGTATCATAGTTATGTGTAATACCTTGGCATCGATATCATATTTATGTGTAATACCTTGGCATCGGTATTATAGTTATGTGTAACACCTTGGCATCGGTATTATAGTTATGTGTAATACCGTGGCATCGGTATTATAGTTATGTGTAATACCTTGGCATCGGTATTATAGTTATGTGTAATACCGTGGCATCGGTATTATAGTTATGTGTAATACCTTGGCATCGGTATTGTAGTTATGTGTAATACCTTGGCATCGGTATTGTAGTTATGTGTAATACCGTGGCATCGGTATTGTAGTTATGTGTAATACCTTGGCATCGGTATTATAGTTATGTGTAATACCTTGGCATCGATATCATATTTATGTGTAATACCTTGGCATCGGTATTATAGTTATGTGTAATACCTTGGCATCGATATCATATTTATGTGTAATACCTTGGCATCGATATCATATTTATGTGTAATATCTTGGCATCGATATCATATTTATGTGTAATACCTTGGCATCGGTATTATAGTTATGTGCAATACCTTGGCATCGGTATTATATTTATGTGTAATACCTTGGCATCGATGTGTAATACCCTGGCATCGGTATTATAGTTATGTGTAATACTTTGGTATCGGCATTATAGTTATGTGTAATACCTTGGCATCGATATTATATTTATGTGTAATACCTTGGCATCGATATCATATTTATCTGTAATACCTTGGCATCGATATTATATTTATGTGTAATACCTTGGCATCGATATCATATTTATGTGTAATATCTTGGCATCGATATTATAGTTATGTGTAATACCTTGGCATCGGTATTATATTTATGTGTAATACCTTGGCATCGATATTATATTAATGTGTAATACCTTGGCATCGATATCATATTTATGTGTAATACCTTGGCATCGGTATTATAGTTATGTGTAATACTTTGGTATCGGCATTATAGTTATGTGTAATACCTTGGCATCGATATTATAGTTATGTGTAATACCTTGGCATCGGTATTATATTTATGTGTAATACCTTGGCATCGGTATTATAGTTATGTGTAATACCTTGGCATCGATATTATAGTTATGTGTAATACATTGGCATCGGTATTATAGTTATGTGTAATACATTGGCATCGGTAATATATTTATGTGTAATACCTTGGCATCGGTATTATAGTTATGTGTAATACCTTGGCATCGATATTATAGTTATGTGTAATACATTGGCATCGGTATTATATTTATGTGTAATACCTTGGCATCGGTATTATAGTTATGTGTAATACATTGATGTTTAATTATTTTGTTTGACTTTCTGAACAGCAATTTCAACAAATATTTCGAAAACAAAAACAAACAGAAACTGCAAAAAATAAGAAACTTTCCAGTGTATTTTTTGGATTATTGAAATTTTTCGATATTTGCAAAGTCTCTTACTCCAAATTGTAATATACTTTCTATGTTAATCTAGTAGCCCGTTAGACCTTGGGAATGATGTAGCCCGAACTAGATTTTGGTAGCCAAAAGACAGGTCACATTGTGGACAATTCAGTACGTTCGGTCCCACTCGCTCCGGATCATTTCGATTCCATCCTGAAATGGTTTTGATATTTCTTCCAGATACTGAATTATATTTTTTATTTTATTCTAAATTTTAATTTTACCTACCTGTGATATTTGTGGGGTTTGTTTTACACAGCTTTCAGTTTAACTTTTGTCCTTTATTTTTATTATTCTTATTTATTTATTTTAATATTTAAAATTTTACAGTTATCCTGGACAGTTGTACAGCATACGAGCGACAATCGTTTAACTCGTACAGCTCCTGGTCAAGAAGCAATTCTAGAAATGGCTACCAATCATCCAGCTCATCTGCCGCGGCGGCAGCTGCAGCAGCGTCGGCAGGTGCTGGCTATGGATCATCCGCAGCTGCATCTGCTTCGGCATCAGCCTCCGCTTCTTCCTCGGTAGGGCGATACAGATCTGCTGAGCAGCAGCCCCGGCCTCAGCAGTACAGATCTCCAAACGGCTACTCCTCGCCCTTTGAAGGGAGTCTGAGGACCTCGAGACCCAACGGTGCGGCGCCGCGACCTACAGCCAGACCTTCGACCTACTATCGTCGTAATGGCGCCGGCTCCGCGCCTCCCAGCACCAAGCAGTGCACGTCTTCGTTGCAGTGTTACTGCTGTAGGTGGTCGTCAAGGTATGCTATGGCGTAGATTTCGTTTGTCCTGTGTCAGTGTTGGTGTCCACTATAGTGATTTAAAATATCATATTAACTAATATATCGTTTCGACATGGCAAGATGACCTGACCTTGACCTTGACCTCTAAAATCGGGTACTCTCCTCTCAAAACAAGTGTATGGTCCTTAGTATGTGCCAACTTTGGTGTTTTGGCCCCACGTTTCACAATATCGTCCAAATTTTAACTTAAGCCACCACACTAGATTGGGACAGTGCGGTTGCGAACAAGCTTCATTCTATCGAGTCAGTTCTAGGAGAGTAGCAGTCCTCACTCAGTGAGGATGAAGTAGTCATGTGCCGTCCTTGCATCGGCAACACATATTTGCGCAGATTCTATTTGTCCATAATCCGTAAGACGTATGCGTATATCTAATCCATGATTCAAAGAGAGATCGGATACTCAGACACATGAACACGCGTGTGGAATCAACTTGTTTTGCATACAAAGTGATTGATGTGGATTACGTATTGCGGAATGCGGACAAATGGAATTTATACTTATGCGTTGGATCCTTCCCTAAGTGGGGCAAGATGTAACAGTCGTGAATATTAGAAAACTGTAGCTGTTACCCTCACTTACTTCAGTGTGCTTATACCGAATTATGTTTCACGCACGCTGTCCTGAACACACAGCTCTCTTATCTGGGATGTCTATCCAGCACAACTGGTTTGTGGTTAGTTGTATTAGGATAGTGAGAGAGACACACACTGAGAGACAGAGAGAGACACACACACACATACACGCAGAGAGACACACACACAGAAAGACATATACAGATACACACACCGAGAGACACACATAGAGACAGACAGAGAGAGACACACACACATATAGAGGCAGAGATAGAGACACACAGTGAGAGAGAGACAGAGACAGAGACAGAGACACAGAAAATAGTTATTATCACAAATGAGTCGGTAAACTCGCTCTGGGTGGAGCCGGTACCGGGATGCGAACCCAGTACCTATCAACTGGTAGAAGTGACAAAGGGGTTGTAATATAATAATTTATTAGCTTGGGTAGGGCATTAAAACAGTCATAGTCTTCTTCAGCTGGACGAAATTATTTGCCAGCTCACAGGTGTTACTAAAACACTTTTTGTTTTAATATTTAACCTTGATTTTTGTATTGTATTGAACTTTCCCCAGAGCTGTTTAACTGTTTTTGGGGTTGGTTTTTTTTTACATGATTACATAATTTTAATTTTTAATCAAAATATTGATCATGCTCTTATCTTTGTTTGACACCCAATAGCCATTGTCCATTTTCGTGCTGAGGTGTCTAAACATTCATTCATTCATTCATTCATCCATTCATTCATTCATTCGACCTAAAAAAAACATGTTTTAAAATTATTCAAAATCCAGTTAATGGTCGTTTATAATATAAGTAATAATAATAGTAAATAAATGGAAATTAAAAATAAATAAATTAAATAAAAGTATGGATGTGTTTAATGTTGATTAATGCTAGACACAGTCTACCAACTGTAACGACGAAGTTGGCCAACTCAATGGTTGCGTTGTAATTTTCAGATCAACAACAAATGGGTCGTAGGAGTCTTATGCGAAGAGAATAGAGTTGTAAGAATTTCAGACTAGAAACTAGAAGTCGAGAGATCGGCGAGTTGGCTACCTTCATCGTGACAGTTGGTAATCTCAGCCTAGCATAAGACTGTTCTGTTTTGTTTTGGGGGTTTTTTGTTACAGGGAAGAGCCCACTCAGCAGGTGTGTTCACAGCCTCGCGTTATCCTGACCCACAGCGAGGTCTGTATACAGTGGTCTGGATCCAGCTGTGTCGACTCGCAAAGGCAAATCAGGTACATGAATCTGTATTCTTATTCCTGGAAGGGGCGTGACGTAGCATGCAAATCAGGTACATGAATCTGTATTCTTATTCCTGGAAGGGGCGGGACGAAGAAGGCAAATCAGGTACATGAATCTGTATTCTTATTCCTGGAAGGGGCAGTACGTAGCAGGCAAATCAGGTACATGAATCTGTATTCTTATTCCTGGAAGGGGCAGTACGTAGCAGGCAAATCAGGTACATGGATCTGTATTCTTATTCCTGGAAGGGGCAGTACGTAGCAGGCAAATCAGGTACATGTATCTGTATTCTTATTCCTGTAAGGGACAGTACGTAGCAGGCAAATCAGGTAAATGAATCTGTATTCTTATTCCTGGAAGGGACAGTACGTAGCAGGCAAATCAGGTAAATGAATCTGTATTCTTATTCCTGGAAGGGGCGTGACGTAGCATGCAAATCAGGTACATAATCTGTATTCTTATTCCTGGAAGGGGCGTGACGTAGCAGGCAAATCAGGTACATGAATCTGTATTCTTATTCCTGGTAGGGGCGTGACGTAGCATGCAAATCAGGTACGTGAATCTGTATTCTTATTCCTGGAGGGGCGTGACGTAGCATGCAAATCAGGTACGTGAATCTGTATTCTTATTCCTGGAAGGGGCGGGACGTAGCAGGCAAATCAGGTACATGAATCTGTATTCTTATTCTTGGAAGGGGCGAGACGTAGCAGGCAAATCAGGTAAATGGGTCTGTATTCTTATTCTTGGAAGGGGTGGGACGTAGCAGGCAAATCAGGTACATGAATCTGTATTCTTACCCTTGAAAGGGGCGGGGCGTTGCAGGCAAATCAGGTTAATGGATCTGTATTCTTATTCTTGGAAGGGGTGGGACGTAGCAGGCAAATCAGGTACATGAATCTGTATTCTTACCCTTGAAAGGGGCGGGGCGTTGCAGGCAAATCAGGTTAATGGATCTGTATTCTTATTCTTGGAAGGGGTGGGACGTAGCAGGCAAATCAGGTACATGAATCTGTATTCTTACCCTTGAAAGGGGCGGGGCGTTGCAGGCAAATCAGGTAAATGGGTCTGTATTCTTATTCTTGGAAGGGGTGGGACGTAGCAGGCAAATCAGGTACATGAATCTGTATTCTTACCCTTGAAAGGGGCGGGGCGTTGCAGGCAAATCAGGTAAATGGGTCTGTATTCTTATTCTTGGAAGGGGTGGGACGTAGCAGGCAAATCAGGTACATGAATCTGTATTCTTACCCTTGAAAGGGGCGGGGCGTTGCAGGCAAATCAGGTAAATGGGTCTGTATTCTTATTCTTGGAAGGGGCGGGACGTAGCAGGCAAATCAGGTACATGAATCTGTATTCTTATTCTTGGAAGGGGCAGTATGTAGCCCACTGGTAAAGCGTTCACCTGATACACGGTCGGTCTAGGATCGATCCTCGTCAGTGGTCCAGATGGCTATTTCTTGTTTCCGCCAGTGCACCACGACTGGTATATCAAAAGCCGTGATATGTGTTATCCTGTCTGCTGGTATGGTGCATATAAAAGATCTCTTCTACTATAGAAAATGTTGGGGGTTTCCTCTCTAAGACTATATATCAGAATAAAAAAAAATTAATAATAATGTCATTTCATTTAGGGGATAATATCACTGTTTCGTTGTTAACTATAAGGATTTATCACAAAGTTTGGGTTTAGGGACGAGACAAAATAATAACAAAATAGTAACAATAACATCATTTTCATCTGAAGTTAGTAATTTTGATGAAAATTATTTATACAGACGTTTAAATGTAATGGAAGACGCGGAATTAATATGCTAACGAAAACACCACACATGAGGCTAAGTGACAGTATATTGGACGAATTCTCAGAATTTTGTTATTGTGATAAATCCTGGTTGCCCATGATAGCGTGCATCTATCGTCCGATTTATCACGAAAATTAACCAATGGAAAAAAAGGCTTATATGAAAGTTGTATTAGAATTGTAGTTATTTTCGAACTTATTAAAATATATCCAATTAAGGTTCAAGCTAGCTGTCCTGGTCACACAAATCAGCTATCTGGACTGCTGTCCAGGACGGAGGGTTAATGAGAGAGAAGTCGGTGTCGTGGCCGTATACCTATCCTATCCGGCACCGGGAAGCGAATCCAACACCTACCAGCCTTATATCAGTGGCTTAACTACTACACCATCAGGGTTTCTTCTAAATGGTAAAACGGGTGTGCGTCATACCCAGATGTTTTTGCAGATTTTATTTTTTAAGTTAACCTTTTCACAAAATTGATGATTTCTTATCATTACTTTATGATTTTCTTAACCCTAATCCTAAACGTAACCCATTTTCTGTCTCGGGGAGGCCTCACATAATCTCTGTCGACTGCAGTTGCATTCAGCATACACATTGTAAATATTCAATTCCATAGCGCCATACCAAAAAGATTTCTTCTAGCAGAATCCCTGACCACCGAGGCAGTAATACCAATAAAATTGTTATTTTCTATATTTTCAGTCAGGAAACCGACGGCAGTATAAGTCAACCATGTAGCTCCACCCGAGCCGTTAGAGAGTGTGATAACTGCTGTGCCACGGCGATAAACCTGTTACGTCAGGCTCTGTGCGGCACCTCCCCCACCAATGGGAGGAGGAGGAATGGCGGCTACTACCCCGAGACAGGTCGACCTGGAGCAGGTGTCCAGAGGCAGCTGGAACGACAGAGACAGGTAGAGCGAGAGAGACAGATCGAAAGAGAGAGGCAAGTAGAGATCGAGAGACAGAGACAGATTGAGCGCGAACGACAGGCGGAGTTAGATAGACAGCGAGAAGCGGAGGCAGAGAGACAGAGGCAGGAAGAGGAAGCACGTAGGAAAGCGGAAGAGGCAGCGAGGCAGGCCGCTTACGAAGCTGCGCTGGCGAGTCAGAGACAGACCACTGATGCTGCGGAGAGAAGGGCACAGGAGCTTGCCGACCGACTGGCAGAGCTTGAGGCACAGTATCAAGCCAAAGTTCAAGCTCAGGCTCAAGCTGAGGCCGAGGCTCAGAGGAAAGCTGAGGAAGAGGCTGCACGCCAGGCGGATATCGAGCGACAGAGGCAGGCAGATTTACAGGTTTGTATACACGTAAGGTGATCTTAGCGCTAAGATCGATTTGTAAACTGGGGCCTGAACGACAAAGCAATTATGATCCAAAATCATAGCTGACAGCTACAGTGAAGCATTGCTGTGCCTAGTCTAACGCAGTTAAATACATTATTTCTGAAACTCTTCAGATCAATTACTGAAATTTAACGTGCTTATATCAGATCAGTGTTTAAACAGACTCACTGGGGTCCACATACTTCCATTTATGCCAGAAAATAGATGCCAGAATAGGGACAAGAACAGGTGTCTGAAATGTGCATAAAGAGAGAAGATACCAATACCAATGGCCAATACAGCACAAATTTAACTTTTGAGTAAAAGTCAGTATCTATCTGTGACATTTGTATTTGTATTTTTGCACAGTTCTTTACACTGTTTTTATTTATATCTTGAATTTTTGTATTGATGTTGATCATCGCCTTGTTTGTTTGCATTACCATAGTTTGACACCCAATAGCCGATGTATTTTTTTGTTCTGGGGTGTCGTTAAACATTCATTCATTCATTCATTCATTCATTCATTCATTCATTCATTCCTTCATGTAAAACTAATTCTGGTGTGACTGCTAACATACATTCCTTGAAACCTTTTTCTGGTATGTAGAAGTTCAAAGTAAAATTGTACAAAATAAAGAGAGTGCGTACCTCAGAAACTAGAGAGAGTAGCTTCAGTGGGTGTGGAACTTTAATATTAAGTCATTTTAAATACAAAATTTTGCAGGTGCAGCAAGAAGCTGCAGATTTAGCTCAGAGGGAAGCCGACGCGGCTCAGCGCCGGGCAGACCTTGAAGCAGACGCGTTGGCTGCTCTCCTGGCGGACCAGAACGGACAGAGAGAGGCAGACGAACGGGCGGCCGCGGAAGAAGAACGCAGACGGCAGCTGGACAGCGACAGACTCGCAGACGCCGTGGCGCGATGTGCGGAGGAACTCGAGAGACAGCGGGCGGAGCTAGAAAACGCTCGGATACAGGCGCAGCTCGAAGCCGAGGAACTGGCGAAGATAGAAGCAGAGGAAAAGTCGAGGAAGGCGATGCAGAGAATCCACGACCTGTCGTTAAGGAGACCGACGCACCGTCCGAAATATAGACCGCCCCAGAGATCGCAGTACAAGCCTCCTCGAAAACTGCAGCCAACGCCTCAGTACCCGTACGATCGGCGACCGCAGCCGACGTCACGCTACCGACCCCAGCCTACGTCACAGTACAGAAGACCTGCGCCCACATCACAATACAGAAGACCTGCGCCCACGTCACAATACAGACCTCGGCGTCCTTATCAACCGACGTCACAGTACCAGCCGCAGAGACAGCCGGTTCGCCAGCCTCAGACTCTGTGCAGGGGCGACAAGGAGGTGGAGCCCTGTAGCTCGTCCAGAGCAACTTCTTACCCTCAGAGGCAGCCGTATAGAAATGGATCCTCCCGTGCCCAGATATCCTGCTGCACGACCTCCCTGGCCATCAAGACGGCGTGCTGCTCTGCAGGGTTTTCACGCTTCTCCTCCCAGGATTGCTGCACGAGCAAGAGCGATCAGGGGACCAACGGTTCACGTGGATCGAGGTATCCCTCCTCGAATGGACGGCCCAACTGCTGTTCTTCATCCACCGCCGCGCTCACCTCGTGTTGTGTGAGTGTCAACTGGATCGCCGTCTGCTGTTGAGGTGTGTCACCTCTAGGCATCTTAGTTATTAACACTGATATAGACTAGTTAACACTGATATATGCCAGTTAACCGCGATATACCGTAAATCCTTGAATATAAGCCTGATTAGAGGCCAGGTCTGAAAGCGTGTTGGGGAAAATATACGCCTGCCTTGATTAGAGGCCGGGTTTCAGAGCTTCATTTGGGCAAAATAGAGGCCTGCCTTGAATACAAACCTGCCCTGTCAGGTCAGGCCAGGTCAGGCCAGGTCATAGGGTTTAACGTGCATATTCAGAGCAAACTGTCATGGGCGCAGGTGTCGAGGTACGCCAACACCTTCGTCCAGGACTGGAAAGGGTTTGGGAGTGGGTGGGAGAATGGACCACACCACGCTTGGCAAGTGCAAGAGAGCACTAGCAGCACGACCAGAAGCCTATCTTACATATCTAGCTTTGTCAGGTTAATGATCATGTTATATTCGTCACTTCCCATCATGGCATCAAAAGCTTATTACCACAAGGTGAGAACAACAGAAAAGAAGGACTTTTTTTGTACCTCCTCAGTGAGGTAGGAGATGTCCTCAGGTATAAAGCAACGTTTGGAAGTCTACATTAAAAGATGATATTACAACAAGGTCATGTTAGAAATGTTTTAATGCTAAAAATGGGCACCTACCTTGTACAGAAGCCTATCTTGAATAGATGCCGAGTCTCGGTGCATCACAAAAAAAAAAAATACAAGCCTGGCCTTACAGTCAAGGATTTACGGTACGCTGCAAAAATATTGAGGCGTTTTTAGTTATTAGCTATGATGCATTCTTGAAATACATATCTTAGTTATTATCACTGATACGTACTACAAATGAACCTGGGTAGTTTAGTTAGTAACCATGATATATACTATAAAATAATGTAGGTAGTAACATATAGTGTATAACAGATCATAGGTAGTTTAGTTATTAACAGAAATATATTGGATAAATTAATCTAGGTAATTTAGTTGTTAGCAGTAATATATTGTATAAAATAATCTACCTAGTTTAGTTATTAACAATAACATATTACATAACATAATCTACGTAGTTTAGTTTTTAACAGTTATACAGTATATAATAATTATTAATAGTGATATATATTCTACAAAATGTCTACGTTGTTTAGTTATTGATATATTAAATATTTTAGGTAGTTTTGGTTATTAACAATGATATATACTTAAACAAATATACTATAGGTAGTTTAGTTACTGTCCGTGATATATCAAATAAAACGTATCTAGGTAGTTTTGTTATCAATAGTGATATATTCAGCGAAACCTTTAGGTATTTGGTTTTACTAACAGAAAAATATAGATAGTTATTAACAGTGACATATTCTACAAACATCTAGTTATTTTAGTAAGCAACTTACTACCGGTGATATAAACAAAATCTAGGCTATTTAGTTATCATTAACTATATATCTTTTTTTTAAACCTGTAGGTAGATTAGTTATTAACTGTGGTATATTATATAACAAAATCTAGATAGTCTAGTTATTAACAGACATATTCTATTTGAAAACGCTCGATATTTTCTATTTTAATTTGATATTATATACTCTTCAAAAGAAGAAACGCAAAACCACATTGTCGTAACATTTGGAGAATTGATTTAATTATTGAATGGCGAGTCCGATAATAGCGTTTAGTCGGCCGATGGCATTGTTTCTCTGCGGTTCACTGAGACGTGGCATGTCCTGGATTGTCAACTGTCGGCCAGATACAGAGGCCAGGCAAGCGAACACCCTGCACTTTTATACTGTCGGTGTTCATGTTGCACGTGCAGACAACGCACGTGCAGTGGTGACATGGTTTGCACGTGGCTGCGTTTTTGCGAATATTCACATTTTGGAACTTTATTGTACAGTAGCTGCGTTTTATCGAATGTAACCGTGGGAATGTGTTTGGGACATGCAATGACCTTATATTCACAAAGCATGAACCGGTAGGAAACATAAAATCGGAGTTATAACCCATTTGTACCCTTTTGCGTTTCTTTTTTTGAAGAGTATATAAGAGAATCTGGATATTTTAGATAATTAACAGTTACATATGCTTCAAAATAATCGAGTCATCTTAGATATTTTAACAATGGTATATTCTACAGAAAGATCTAGCACTAATATATAACAGTGATATATAATGCTGCCAAATGATATAACATTGATTTATGTTGAACAAGGACACTTTGGTAATTAACAGTAATATATGCTGCAAAGGAGCGGAAATATTGTCGTTATTGACAAGTATCTGCACATGTATTCCACTAAAGGATCTATAAATGTTAAACTCTATATATTCTACGAAAAGTTGAAAACATTTTTCTAGTTAGTGATGATATATTCTACAAAAGGATATTGAAACATTAGCTAATTTCAGTCATATTTTCTTCAAAAGGATCTAGAAATATTACTTATTGTCAATATATTTTATTATAAACAGGATATAGAAGTATTTGTTACTGTCAATGTTATATTCTACAAAAGGATTTAGAAATAGTTGATATTATCAATGTTATATTCTACAAAACGATCTAAAAGTATTTCTATTGGCAATTTATTCTTAAACAAAAGGATCGAGAAATAGTAGTTATTATCAATGTTATATTCCAAAAGAATGTACAAATATTGGTTTTTAAAGGGACATTCCTGAGTTTGCTGCAATTTTTAAGATGTTATCGACTAACAGAGACTGTTTAATGATTGTAATTAAATATAAAATATATGTATCTGCATAAAATATTAGTGGATATTTATTAAACGCGTTCCTGATCGTTCTAATATTTGTACTAGGTTAAATTTCATTTTATTTCCTAAAATATTGTTATTTTTGTACGTACGAAATTATTTGAAGACAAAATCCAGTTTGTGCTTCTTACAAACATTAAGACGACCAGAAACACATTGAATATACATACACTGATATTCTAAACCAGAAAATATATTTAATATGTAAGTTTAATCGTAGAAACATTTAGTAGTCTGAAACATCTGACAATGCAGAAAACTCAGGAATGTCCCTTTAACATATAGCATTAAATGTATATCAATCAACCATGGTGCAAGTTATTATTCACAAAAAGGTAAGGATAATATTATAATCACGGCTTGTAATCGTTGGAATGCTACCAGAGGTTTCCTACGTGTGGAATATGTGATAATATTTGATATACTGTGATGTACCTATACGTGCTGAAGCATGCAGATGGTACTGATTTACAGTGATGCAAGTCTGTCCCAGGTTTTTGATAGAATAATGGATGACACGGCAATGTAATACGTGCCTACTACTATGGCTCTGCACTAGGTTTATTAAGAAGTCGAACATATGTAGAGGATTGATAACCAGTTCTCAATTGCTAACTAGTTGTTGCCTCCAGTAAAACAAAACAAAACTCTTCTCGTGAGCTTTAAGTTTATTCAGTAATAATTTAAAACGGTTTCACTCGGAACGTAAATATGATAATGGGTAACTCGTTTATCATTGTATGTGTTACCCCAGCTAGTTTTTATGTTGATCTTTTCTCTGTTAGGGCTGTCCTTGGAGTCAAAAACAAATATTGAATTTTTAAAAAGACCATAACCAGAAAAGTGCGATGCGTCACTTTCTATTAAAACATGAATGTACTTCCCAAGTTTATTTGTATATTAATCATTGGGCAGATTCCGCATTTGCTTTGCGTTTAGTTTCATAACATTATTGGTGTTTTTTACCTGTGATAATATGTTGAAACATGTACATAACTGCTATTCCATACTGGTGTAATATGCATGTATCATTGTGTAGTGTAGCTGATTAGTATTATACATTGTATATGTTTTTATCTGGTGATATGGTGGCTTAGATTAAACTGCCAACCAAACGTGTAATATAAATGAAGTGGAATCTGTCGTTTTTTAAATATGTACTACTGATGAATATTGGAGGTAAATTGTGAAATCATTTAAAGCATACCACTATGCACAACTGTATTACTGATGAATATTGGAACTAAGTACTTACTGTATTACTGATGAATATTGAGAGCAAATTGTGAAATGATTTTAAAGCATACCACTATGCACAACTGTATTACTGATGATATATTGGATGATTTTACATTGTAACTGATGAATATTGAGGGCAAATTGAAAAATCATTTAAAACATACCACTATGCACATTTGTATTACTGATGAATATTGAGGGCAAATTGTTAAATGATTTTAAACATCCCACTATGCACAACTGTATTACTGATGAATATTGAGGGCAAATTGAAAAATCATTTAAAACATACCACTATGCACATTTGTATTACTGATGAATATTGAGGGCAAATTGTTAAATGATTTTAAACATCCCACTATGCACAACTGTATTACTGATGAATATTGAGGGTAACGTGTGACATTATTTTAAACATACCACAGTAGCGTTTAGGACAAGTATCGTTTTTGTTCAACATTTTCATGTAATGAAAAGCGAATTTGAGCAAGTGGGCGATTTGCTACTCCTATCAACTTTTTTTTGTTCTTTTTTTTTTTTTTTGTATAATTATTATTTTCTGATGGGTTTTATTTTCTGTGTTGTTGATTCGTTCTTCTTCTTTTTCTTCTTTTTTTCTGCTTTTGTTTGCTGATTTGTTTTTGTTTGTTTATTTGTTTATCTTTTTTATTTGTTTTAATTGTTGTGTTTAGTCCTTCGAAACACATGCTTTGGTAAGAAAGTATTATTTTATTCATCTTTACATATTACTATACTATATGAATTCATATCATTGGTGAATGTGTATATTATTTTATTCATCTTTACATATTACTATACTATA
Organism: Gigantopelta aegis; assembly: GCF_016097555.1. Taxonomy (NCBI): domain Eukaryota; kingdom Metazoa; phylum Mollusca; class Gastropoda; order Neomphalida; family Peltospiridae; genus Gigantopelta; species Gigantopelta aegis. Next base: position 5,891,848 of record NC_054705.1, read on the forward strand.
TGAATTCATATCATTGGTGAATGTGTATATTATTTCACTTAGTATGTTTATGAAATAAAAACGTTTAAATTCCAGTGTTATAGTATGATTAGTTTATTTATAATTAAAATGGTTGGCGCTTATTAGGTTCGTTTTCAAATTACAGGGGACATTTGTACCATAAAAACTAATTACATACAAGTTAAATACTGCGACCATTACTAATTATTTCGATTCGCCTAAACGAATGAATAAATCTTTAACACTCCAGCACAATATATATACTAAAACGCAAAAGAAACGCAGGTCCTGAAAATGCGAAAGAATTGCACTTTGTAAAGCAGTATCTTTGGTGGAATTGAACCTCAACTGTGTTAAAGGACATGGCACACACCCACACCGCAGTCCCACCTGCGTGTCAATTTCATTACCTGTGTGACGTCACGAATTCTCAAAACACGTTGTTTGCACGTGCTGGATCATCCGTATCATGAATCCAGTGCAAACACACTCATTGAAATGCTTATAAAGCCTACACACCTGGATTTAATCGCATAAATTCAATTTGAGTAGTGACAGACAACAGAATCACATTTTAAAAATGCCGCGACTGACGCAACTCCAGCGAGGGATGGCCATCGGGATGTTGCAAGCCGGACAGACCCGTACTGCTGTAGCCAGACAATTGGGATGTCATGTTTCGACAATCGCACGCCTTTCTCAACGTCACCAAATCACTGGATCTGTGAACGATCGACCACGCACCGGCCGCCCGAGGGTGACAACCGCAGCCCTAGACCGGTACATCCGGGTGACCCACCTTAGGAATCGGATGCTGCCAGCAGCTAACACCGCTCACCAGGTGCGTGGTCCACGTGGTCCAGTGTCCGCCGATACCGTCCGACGCCGTCTGAGGGCAGCAGGACTCCGTAACCGCCGTCCTTATGTGGGACCAATATTGACCCCTCGGCACCGCCAACAACGTCAACAGTGGGCGCAACAACATCAAAGATGGCGACGTGGCCAGTGGCAACAAGTTCCGTTTACTGATGAGAGCCGTTACAATGTTTCCAACGCTGATGGCCGAATCCGAGTATGGCGACGTCGACATGAACGTTACTCCGACTGCTGCGTTCTGCAGGCCGACCGATGGGGCGGGGGTAGTGTGATGGTGTGGGGTGGGTTCTCATTCAACCACAGAACACAACTTCATGTGTTCAGACAACGCGTTAATGCCGCCGTGTACCAAAATGACGTCATCAACAATCACGTCGTTCCCTTCTTTGCCGCTCACCCACGTGTGCGCTTGCTGCAGCAAGACAATGCCAGGCCGCACACTGCCAGGGCAACACAGGCGTTGCTGGCTCAGCACAACATCCCAACGTTGCCGTGGCCAGCCTTATCACCGGACATGGCGCCTATCGAACACGTCTGGTCTGAAATCGGACGTCGCCTTCAGGCTCGCGGACAACCTCAGAATATGCAGGCGCTGGAGGCAGCATTGGTCCATGAATGGAACTCACTCCCTCAGGCATTCTTTCAACGGCTTGTCAACTCAATGAGGAGACGTTGCACTGCCTGTTTGAATGCCCAGGGTGGTCACACGCGATACTGACTTTGACAATGCTACAGGTCGTCTCTTTCACATTTTTAACATGGACCCCCACCCTACTTTATGACATGAAACAATAGCCAAAAAGGAATTCAATCAAACATTTCCAACACCAATGTGTGCCGAATTGGTGTAGCTCCAAAATAAATGTTGAAATCTTCATTTCGTTTTGTTTTTTTAATATTTTATATCCAATTTAATGAGAACCTGCGTTTCTTTTGCGTTTTAGTATATATATATATATATATATATATATATATATATATATATATATATATATATATATATATATATATATATATATATATATATATATATATATACTCTGTCAAAAAAGAAACGCATAGGTGATAGGGAAAGAAGAAAAGTGTTTTTTGTACAATGTTGCTGTTTGCTAATGTTCCTGGAAGGGAACAGCATGCCCAAATGCACCCTAAAACAAATTTAACGCACGTTATGGCACGTTGTGTGACAATTGCAGGAAATCGGCGTGAAATGGTCAGATTTGGGCGAATGCACGTGAAACTCGGGGAAAAGATTGGGGTAGTGATGGGTATTTAAAGCTGCAATGCTCGCAATGATGCCTCATTTGCATTTCGACGTAGACGAGTTACAAGATGCCAAGACTAAGCCTGCCGAATCGAAACATTGCAATAGGCCGCCTCCAATTAGGTGAATCGCAGTCAGCAGTCACATGCCACACGAACGTCCACCAGAGCACCATTTCACGTCTCTGGGACAGATACTTTCAGTTTTAATCAGCTGAAGACCGGCGCAGAAGTGAAAGACCTCGCATAACAACTGCAGCACAAGGTAGCTACATCCGGGTTCTGCACCTGCGTCACCGAACTGCCACAGCAACGAACACTGCTGGACGCATACCTGGTTTGAGAAGGGTGTCTGCACAAACCATTCGAGAAGCTGGTTTACGGGATAGGAGACCGTATGTTGGCCCCGTCCTGTGACGTCAACATCGACATTTACGTGTTCGCTGGTGCACGAATGTACAGGGGTGGAACTTAGGAAACTGGCGGTGAATATGTTTCAGCGACGAGTCGGGTTTTCTTCTACAGCGACGTGATGGAGAGACAACGTGTTTACAGACGCCGCAATGAACGTTTTGCCAACAACTGCTTCGCCCAAGTTGACAGATTCGGTGGAGGGAGTGTCGTGATGTGGGGAGCCATCTCATACACAGGCAGAAGTGACTTGTGTTCCTACAAGGCAACCTGACAGCTGTACGCTACCGGGATGAAATTCTTCGCCGTCACATGCTTCCAATTTTGGATCGACAGAGAGAACTCTTTCAGCAGGACAATTCCAGGCCGCATACGGCACGTGTAACAATGGATTTCCTGCAGAATGAGATAATTAATGTGCTGTCATGACAATCAAGATCGTCAGATCTCAACCCCATTGAACATCTATGGGACGAACTGGACAGACGTGTACGCCAGCGTGACCCGGAGCCTCAGACGCTTCCGCAACTGTCGCATGTGGCTACACAAGGTATGAGATTTCAGCGCCCTCGTGCGACGCTGTTTGGTGACGAAAACGCCACCACTGCCGTTAGTCCATAGCAAAAACATTGTCACATGCTCATGTCAAATGTGACTGTGATACGATCATAAATAACGAAATTATGCCACTTTGTATTAAAGAGATAATTCCATGAATATTTCGCCTATGCGTTTCTTTTTTGACCGAGTATATTATATATATATATACTCTTCAAAAGAAGAAACGCAAAACCACATTGTCGTAACATTTGAAGAATTGATTTAATTATTGAATGGTGAGTCCGATAATTACCAAATGTTGCAGGATTGTTCACAATTCACTCTAGTTCATTGTGAGTAAGTGATAGGACACACCACCAAGGTCAAGGTCATCTGGAGTCAATACCGGGTGTGGCCTCCGCGTGTGTTGACAACTGCCTGGCACCGCCTGCCCATTGAAGCAACCAAAGTACGGATAACGTCCCGGGGGATGGTGGCCCACTCGGCCTGCAAGGCTGCTGCCAGCTCGGGCAGGGTCTGGGGCTGTGGTTGTCGCTGTCGGAGGCGTCGGTCCAACTCGTCCCATAGATGCTCAATTGGGTTCAAATCCGGTGATATCGATGGCCAAGGAAGGACATTAATGTTGTTGTTCTGTAGGAAAGCCGTTGTGAGACGTGCTGTGTGAGGCCTGGCGTTGTCATGTTGGAACACTGCGTTGGCGTTGGCCATAACTGGAACGATGTGTGGCCGGAGGATCTGGTCAATGTAGCCCTGTGCATTCAGGTTGCCCTGCACGTGGACCAGGTCAGTTCTGCCAGTGTGTGAGATGGCTGCCCACACCATGACACTACCCCCGCCGAATCTGTCCACTTCCTGCACGCAGTTTGCCGCATAACGTTCACCACGACGCCTATACACGCGACATCTTCCATCATGACGTCGGAGCAGAAATCGGGACTCGTCACTGAACCACACCTGTCTCCATCGCAATTGAGGCCATTGTCGATGAATCTGGCACCACTGCAGTCGGAGTCGACGGTGTTGTGGTGTTAAGATGACACCTCGAACTGGACGTCTGGCACGAATTCCTACCTCACGTACGCGGTTCCGTACGGTCTGGTCGGATATCCTGCGCAAACCTGGTATTGCTGCGGCTGTGGAGGTGGCAGTAGTCAATCGTTCCCGAAGGTGGCGTACCCGAATGTAGCGGTCCTGCCCGGGGGTAGTGACCCGTGGTCGACCGGATCTAGGGAGGTCACGTGTTGATCCATGTTGCTGGTAACGGTCCCACAGTCTGGAGATGGTGCTTGGGGACACATGGAATGCCCTGGCAACGGCCGTTCTGGATTCGCCTACGTCTAGTCGGCCGATGGCATTGTTTCTCTGCGGTTCACTGAGACGTGGCATGTCCTGGATTGTCAACTGTCGGCCAGATACAGAGGCCAGGCAAGCGAACACCCTGCACTTTTATACTGTCGGTGTTCATGTTGCACGTGCAGACAACGCACGTGCAGTGGTGACATGGTTTGCACGTGGCTGCGTTTTTGCGAATATTCACATTTTGGAACTTTATTGTACAGTAGCTGCGTTTTATCGAATGTAACCGTGGGAATGTGTTTAGGACATGCAATGACCTTATATTCACAAAGCATGAACCGGTAGGAAACATAAAATCGGAGTTATAACCCATTTGTACCCTTTTGCGTTTCTTTTTTTGAAGAGTATATATATATATATAGGCTATTGCGTGTCAAACAATGGTAAATATATAAATTAATTGATGATCAACATGAAAATGATATAAAAAATCTAAAGTTATGTTAAAAACACAATGTAACGAGCTGTAAAAAAGTATCACAAATAAGTATATTATAATGTCGAGTTAAACACAACATGTAGAATCATCATTATACGCCTGAAGTTCGTGTATGTGTGTGGGACAGAGACAGAGAGGCGGGCGGGTAGACATAGACAGACCGACATATTTTTTTATTGTTTTATCCATTGTTTGGCCTGTCTGAACATTGAACGTTTCGAACAGAAAAGGTTATTTTATTAAATTTAAAACCATAGCATAATTTTAGCTTTATTTTGACAGCTGGTTTTCTTGCTACCATTACAGCTACTCGTAACCCTTTGATCGCAAATACACGTCGTGTCGTATGAAGTATACTGAACATCAAACTAAATGCAGATCAGAGTTTTACCATTCTGTCGTAGCGGAGGCGGAACGTATAGGCGCAGTTGTTGACGTACCCCAGTGGTAAAGTGCTCGCTTCGTGCGCGGTCGGTCTAGGATCGATCCCCGTCGGTGGACCCATTGGCCTATTTCTCGTTCCAGCCTGTGCTCCACAACTGTTGCAGCAAAGGCCGTAGTATATAATATCCTGTCTGGGATGGTGCATATAAAAGATCCCTTGCTGCTAATTAAAAAGTGTAGCCCATGAAGTGGCGACATCGGGTTTCCTCTCTCAATATCTGTGTGGTCCTTAACTATATGTCTGACTCCATATAACCGTAAATAAAATGTGTCGAGTGCGTGCGTCGTTAAATAAAACATTTCCTTCCTTCCTTCTGTCGTAACGTTCACGCAAATCAGGGTGATTGATGGTTTGTTGGTTTTCTTGAATACTTCACGTCAATGAAATAATAAACGCTATATTAGCCTACAGTTCTCTGGAATCTCAACATGTATAAAGTTTAAGTTCAAGTTTGTTTTGTTTAACGACACCACTAGAGCACATCGATTAACTGGTCATTAGCTACCGGATGACAAACATTTGGTAATTCTGACACACTTTTCAGAGGAAAGCCGCTACATTTTCCCAGTGCAGAACGGGATCTTTTATATGCGTTGTCCCACAGACAGGATAGTACATAGCACTGCCTTTAGCAAGCTATGGTGTACCGATGGGAACGAGAACAAATCAGTTGAATGGATCCACCGAGCATCTCAAGCAAGCACTTAACCGATAACTAAATGGCGCCCTCTCAATATGTATAAATACCTTCTAAACACAAGCACTTAACCGACAACTAAATGGCGCCCTCTCAATATCTATAAATACCTTCTAAACACAAGCACTTAACCGACAACTAAATGCCGCCCTCTCAATATGTGTAAATACCTTCTAAACACAAGCACTTAACCGACAACTAAATGGCCCCCTCTCAATATGTGTAAATACCTTCTAAACACAAGCACTTCACCGACAACTAAATGGCGCCCTCTCAGTATGTGTAAATACCTTCTAAAAACAAGCACTTAACCGACAACTAAATGACGCCCTCTCAATATGTGTAAATACCTTCTAAACACAAGCACTTAACCGACAACTAAATGCCGCGCTCTCAATATGTGTAAATACCTTCTAAACACAAGCACTTAACCGACAACTAAATGCCGCCCTCTCAATATGTGTAAATACCTTCTAAACACAAGCACTTAACCGACAACTAAATGGCGCCCTCTCAATATGTATAAATACCTTCTAGAAACACAAGCACTTAACCGACAACTAAATGGCACCCTCTCAATATGTATAAATACCTTCTAAAAACACAAGCACTTAACCGACAACTAAATGGCCCCCTCTCAATATGTATAAATACCTTCTAAAAACAAGCACTTAACCGACAACTAAATGGCCCCCTCTCAATATGTATAAATACCTTCTAAACACAAGCACTTAACCGACAACTAAATGCCGCCCTCTCAATATGTATAAATACCTTCTAAAAACAAGCACTTAACCGACAACTAAATGGCCCCCTCTCAATATGTATAAATACCTTCTAAACACAAGCACTTAACCGACAACTAAATGGCCCCCTCTCAATATGTATAAATACCTTCTAAACACAAGCACTTAACCGACAACTAAATGGCGCCCTCTCAATATGTATAAATACCTTCTAAACACAAGCACTTAACCGACAACTAAATGGCGCCCTCTCAATATGTATAAATACCTTCTAAAAACAAGCACTTAACCGACAACTAAATGGCGCCCTCTCAATATGTATAAATACCTTCTAAAAACAAGCACTTAACCGACAACTAAATGCCGCCCTCTCAATATGTATAAATACCTTCTAAACACAAGCACTTAACCGACAACTAAATGCCGCCCTCTCAATATGTATAAATACCTTCTAAAAACACTACATTTAACCATACTGTTCCCCTGCGCGTGCTGTAACCTCACCGTGGTGCAGGGGTGTAACAGTTTCTTTCAGAATGGCCAATACAGCACAAATTGAAGTTTTGAGTAAAAGTCAGTATCTATCTGTGATATTTGTGTTTTTGTACAGTTCTTTACACTGTGTTTATTTAATCTTGAATTCTTATATTGATGTTGATTATCACTTTATTTGTTTGCATTATTATAGTCTGACACCCAATAGCCGATGTAATTTTCGTGCTGGGGTGTCGTTAAACATTCATTCATCCATTAACGATACAGTTGAAAATGTTGTTCATGTTTCTTCTGGTGTTCAGTATACATGTCTCATTGTTTGTTTCTTGTCACTAAAACGCTTTTGTTTTCAAATTTCTTTTATATTTGGTCTCAGTTGTGACATTGCTTCTGGGTCTAGGGAGCTGTGTTTTTTTAAGACCCAACAAAACAAAATCAAACAACATAAAACGAAAAAGAAAAACGAAAATCGCAAAAAGTAAAATAACATAAATATAGTAAATAAATACACAAACCAAACTGAACTAAGGGATCATCTCGAGCTAGTCAAAAATGGTACATTTAAACTTTATAGGAATTCTTTTCGTATTCTAGTGCGTGGAGGGCAAAACAATTGTTTCCTTTGCCGCCCCCCCCCCCCCCCCCCCCCCCCCCCCCCCCCCCCCACACACACACAAACACACACCACTTAACACCACCACCACCCCTCTAATTGTTATGGTTCTCGTATTACATGTTCCAATGGGCGTAAGCTGTGTTTAGTGAACAGTTAAATCGACTTCCGTTTACAAATATCCCTGTTCCAGGTCGATGACTGAAACCAGGTGGCGCTGATTGAAATTTGAAATGTGACAGGAAGGTTCGGTTGCAGCGTTTGCACGTTCGAACTCACAACAATGTTTGTTTGTATAGGCGCAGTTGCTGAAAGTGCATGGCGTTTTAATATGGGCGTTCTGCACCATTTTGCACTTCGTGTTTATTGCTACAAAATTATTTGCAGTAGTTTTTGTTCTCGCTGTGACTGATATTGGAGAAAACCGGGGGCATTAATTATGTTATCAGTTGCAAAGTGCTTGACTGAGGAGCTATGGGATCGATCGCCCAGAATGAATTCCATACCAGTGGTCCATATGGCTGTTTTATCAAACATCGTGGTATTCACTCTCCTGAGTATTGAAACGTTAAAGGGACATTCCTGAGTTTGCTGCAATTTTAAAGATGTTATATCGACTGACAGAGACTTTTTAACGATTGTAATTACATATCAAATATATTTTTCTGCATGACATATTAGTGGCTGTATATCAAACATGTTTCTGGTCGTTTGGGCTTCTTACAAATATTAAGATGACCAGAAACACATTGAATATACACACACTGGTATTCTAAACATGAAAATATGTTTAATATGTTTAATCGTAGAAGTAAAGTTTAATCGTAGAAATATTTTATTAGACTGAAATATTTTACAATGCAGCAAATTCAGGAATGTCCCTTTAATATAAAACTTTGTTCCTTTTAACTATGAGTAGTCTAGTAGAGCACTCAACACATTTTATTTACAGTTATATGGCTTCAAACATATGGTTAAGGACCACACGGATAATGACAGAGGAAACCCGCTGTCGCCACTTTATGGGCTACTCTTTTTCGATTAGCAGCAAGGGATCTTTTATATGCACCATCCCACAGACAGGTTAGTACATACCACGGCCTTTGAAATACCAGTCGTGATGCACTGGCTGGAACGAGAAATAGCCCAATGGGCCCACCGACGGGGATCGATCCCAGATCGTCCGCACAGCGAGCAAGCGCTGTACCACTGGGCTACGTCCCGCCCCCAGTGGCTATTGGATGTCAGACATTTGGTAACTCTGACATAGTCGTATAGAAGAAACCCGCTGCCTGATTCCTTTATCAGGTAGGGCTCTTTTATGTGAACTTTGCTACAGGCAGGATAGCACATGCCAGATCCTTTGATATACCATTCGTGGGGAACTGGCGGGGACGGGAGTAACGAAAGTTAGAAGATGCATTGATTTGCTGACACCTCGGCATAACAGATAGTTATTTTGACACTTGGTTTGGAAAGGAAATGCATGTGAGTTTAACGACACCTTATCACATTTTATTGTACGGGTATTTGGTGTCTTAAAATATGGTTATTTTTTCACTGTCTAACATAAAGGAAAGGCATGTTTGTTTAATAATACCTCGGCACATTTTTAATGTTCGACTATTTGCATGTTTGTTTAATAATGTCTCAGTACATTTTTAATTTTGATTATTTGCTGTGTAACATAAAGGCAAGGCATGTTTGTTTAATAATATCTCAGCACAGTTTTAGCCTACGGCTATTTCGTGTCTCGATATATTGTTATTTTGACACACACGGTCGAGATATAATGTCACGACAGCAAGGGATCTTTCGAATGCACTTTCCTAAAGACAGAATAGCACATACCACAGCATTTGATGTATCAGTTGTAAGGGCTTGGATGAGACAATGACAAAAAAACAAACATATTAACTGAGGGTGATCGATCCTCCGACCCATCGCACCTCGAGCGAGCTCTCTACCACTGAGCTACACCCTGCCCCTGGTTGGAATGGGATAAGCCCTAATGGGTCCACTGATATTGACTAATCCTAAGAAACATCGCACCTGAATTTGTAAGAAGGGTACATTCATTTATACTTAATTTCGTTATTCTATCCAATGAAGGTTTAAGCACGCTGTCCTGGACACACAGCTGCACACAACAGTAGGTTACAGGTTAGTGGTTAGTGAGAGAGACGTCTGTGTAGTGGTCTTACACCTACCCATTGAGTCTTTAAACTCGCTAGAGCTGGTACCGGGTTACGAACCCAGTACCTACCAGCCTGAAGTCCGATGGCTTAATCACGACATCGCCGAGACTGGTAGAAAGAAAGAAAGAAGTGTTTTATTTAACGACGCACTCAACACATTTTATTTACGGTTATATGGCGTCAGACATATGGTTAAGGACCATACATATTTTTTTAGAGGAAACCCGCTGTCGCCACATATGCTACTCTTTTACGACAGGCAGCAAGGGATCGTTTATTTGCGCTTCCCACAGGCAGGATAGCACAAACCATAAACCATGGTCTTTGTTGAACCAGTTATGGATCACTGGTCGGTGCAAGTGGTTTACACCTACCAATTGAGCCTTGCGGAGCACTCACTCAGGGTTTGGAGTCGGTATCTGGATTAAAAATTCCATGCCTCGACTGGGATCCGAACCCAGTACCTACCAGCCTGTAGACCGATGGCCTGCCACGACGCCACCGAGGCCGGTACCGAGACTGGTAGAAGAGCACAAACTAACTTGTGTCAAAACAAACCTCCTCTATATAAAATATGCATCTTACTGCTTGGCGTTTGATAAAAAAATAAACAACGTTCTTGCATAGGTCATTATAACCTTTACATGTATCGTGTATACGGGAAATAACTCTAGATTGCTTAAGTATTCGGCGATTGTCGTTTCGTAAAAAATAAAAAAATAAAAATAAACTGTGTGTTTACGGGAACCTGACCCTACCTAAAAGATAGGGCTGACACTGTGGGGGTTTTTCGATTTACTATTTCTTTTTTTAATATGTACAGACCCTAGTTTGAACCCGTGGAAATGAACACTACGTTTAGCTAATCTACAAACCTGTAACATATTTGGATAAAGTTACAAATGAGTCTGTGACTTTGAAATGGTGAAATACACTCTAAAAATAGACTAAAACTCGACTCTGTAACTGTAACTTCTCAGACGCACGTGCGTTTTTAAAAGTATGAGAAATGCATTTTGTGATATTACAAACACCAGGATGACCAAAAACACTTCTAATGTATGGAAATTGATAATCTAAACCATAAAATCTAAGAAAAGTATGATTTCAGTTATCAAAAACGGCTATATAGTAAAAAATGTGCCTTAGTGTTTAAAAAACTAGGGTATGTCCCTTTAACATGAAGCATATGCCAAGGACACTCGTCATCTCCAACAGACTTACAAGTGAACAGTATGTACAGTGGCGGATCCAAAAAATCCCTTTTGAGGGGAGTGGGTGGGGGCAATGACACCTGCGCTGCGTTCAGCCTGACCGAGCAGAAAAACGTCTGCGCTTCACGTTAAAACCAAATGGCCACGTCGGGAACCAATCACATAGTTCGCGGAACGTTAGCAAAACTTTCGCTGGCTGAACTTAGGGCAGGCCGAGAGGCCACAAACGATCGTATTCTCCAATTTAAAAAAATGAACACTATTTTGTGTTTTTTAAAGATTACCTTAGCATGTTTAAACATAATAATGTTTTTGCTGAATTATTTCAATTTGGTTTTTAAAATGATAAATTCCTACGTGAAAAGAATATTTTAGACAAAAATCGATATTGAGTTACCTCAAAACATTACGATGTCCTCAAATGCATAATAGAACATTAATTAAATACATTGAATTTATATATATAATGTCTTCAATAAACACTGAAATTTCGGGACCTTTTAAAGTACGGGGATGCACGTTCACAACAACCACCCCCTGGTTCCGCGCCTGGCACTGGTTCGTGTGTGTACACTGCTGAGAAACGGAAACTCATTCAGATATCACTGTACAGTTGACGAAAACAGTTAAAGTTAAAGTGTGTTTCATTTAACGACACTACTAGAGCACATTGATTTATTAATCACGGTAATTGGTGGCAAACATTTGGTAAATCTGACAGTTTTAGAGAGAAAACCCGCTACATTTTTAGTAGCTATGAGTCTTTTATATGCACCACCCCACAAATATGATAGCACATACCACGGCCGTTAATATACCAGTCGCGGAGCACTGGCTTATGAGTACTGAACTATATCAATTTAACTGTTGCGGGGACAAGGAGAAAGGTATTTATTATCAATGTCTTAAAGTAGAGGGGCGGGAAGTAGCCCAGTGGTAAAGCGCTCGCTTGATGCGCGGTCGATCTAGGGTCGATCCTCGTCAGTGGGCTCATTGGGCTATTTCTCGTTCTAACCAGTGCACCACAATGGTATATTAAAGAAAGAAATGTTTTATTTAACGACGCACTCAACACATTTTATTTACGGTTATATGGCGTCAGACATATCGTTAAGGACCACACAGATTTTGAGAGGAAACCCGCTGTCGTCACTACATGGGCTACACTTTCCGATTAGCAGCAAGGGATCTTTTATTTGCACTTCCCACAGGCAGGGTAACACAAACCATGGCCTTTGCTGAACCAGTTATGGATCACTGGTCGGTGCAAATGGTTTACACCTACCCAATGAGCCTTGCGGAGCACTCACTCAGGGTTTGGAGTCGGTATCTGGATTTAAAAAACCATGCCTCGACTGGGATCCGAACCCAGTACCTACCAGCCTGTAGACCGATGGCCTAACCACTACGTCACCGAGGCCGGCCACAATGGTATATCAAAGACCATGGTATGTGCTATCCTGTCTGTGGGATGGTGCATATAATATATCCCTTGCTACTAATGGAAAAATTTAGCGGATTTCCTTTTATGATTATATATGTCAAAATTACCAAATCTTTTATATTCAATAGCCAATGATTAATGAATCAATGTGCTCTAGTGGTGTCGTTAAACTAAGCAAATTTTAACATCTTTAAGTATAGAAATAAGTACAAGAATATTTTTTGTTTAATGATTAATTAGTCATCGGTTATTGGATGTCAAACATTTGGTAATTTATATGCACTTTCCCACAGACAGGAAAACACACACCACAGCCTTTGACCAGTTATGGGTGGAACGAAAAAAACACGATCAGTTCAATGGATTCACTGAGTTGGTTCGACCTTGCGACGCAGGCACGTCAGGCGAGCGCTCATTCACGCACACAGAGACAACATAAAGATGGAGAAAAAAAAAACCCTGCGATATTGCAACTCAGCATTCGAATATGCGCCGCCAGCATTCCTTGTGGTCACGTGAATTCCGTAACGGCTCAACTGGTTTTCTTTGATAAGAGAGCGTAACACGGTGCCCCAGTCGGCGTGTTGTGGAAATCATCCAGTGCAGGCAGACTTATGTCTGTCATAGTGTTTACAAATGTACATGTACAGCAACTCTTAAAAAGGTTCTATTTTAACTAAGGGGGTGGCGCACATCTTATAACGATTAATATGCATGTGATTCATACTGTAGTAGTGTACTGTGTAGTGCCATGATGAAGTACAACCTCTCTCTGTCTCTGTCTATGTCTGTATCTCTCTCTCTCTCTCTCTCTCTCTCTCTCTCTCTCTCTCTCTCTCTCTCTCTCTCTCTCTCTCTCTCTCTCTCTCTCTCTCTCTCTCTCTCTCACGTGACCGGAAACTTTGGCGATTTGATTTGACTCGAGCAAGAACAAACTTATTTTGATGTTCTCATATGATGTTATTGTCGTAAACAAATATACGTTTACTAATACTAAGCATTATTTTAATCCTTTTGTTAATTTGGTAAATGTCAACAACTGTTCGGTTCCGGCGGTTGTATAATTTGCATTGATAGTTCAGCTCGAATCGTTACTCAGTAACAAGGCGACTTCTCATTGGCTGTAGCCTATGATAGCAGAATGTATTGCAATACCGGATTGATGCGGTATTATCAAAGGCACTGAGTAGTTGCTACTGTCAACCGGGCAATGCAAGTACCGTACCAATGAATTAGCGGCAACATAAAACTAATAACAACCGGGCAATGCAGGTACCGTACCAATGAATTAGCGGCAACATAAAACTAATAACAAATTAAACATGTCACTTGAGTCATAAATCCCAATTAAACAAAAGTAAATTTCAGTTTTGTGTTATTTATTTATGAACCAACTGTCAAACAAAATGCCACCGAAAAATCGTTCTACTTTAAATTTAGAACAACGAGTAGAAGTTATCAGGAAGTCAGAGAAAGATCGTTTAAGTGCTAGAAAGTATTGGGGTATTAGAATTAACAAAAGAAATCAAACTGTTACATCAGTTAATAATGAAGTTAATAATGAGATTTTATAGCGAAATAGGTTAGGGTCTCGATTGAATATTTTGGGACCTCTATATAAAGACCACCTGTCCATAACGACCACTTTCTGTTGGTCCCTTGGGTGGCTGTTATATACAAGTTCGACTGTATATATATATATATATATATATATATATATATATATATATATATATAGAGAGAGAGAGAGAGAGAGAGAGAGAGAGAGAGAGAGAGAGAGAGAGAGAGAGAGAGAGAGAGAGAGAGAGAGAGACTATATATAAAGATAAACATCTGGTTCCCTCCCCCAGACTAGAGACTGTTCCCCCTACATCAGGATTGTGCATCCTGGTCCCCATACACACACTTCTTACGGATCAGCTCGGTGTCACATTTGCACTCTCCTCTCTGCCCTGTTCCTTCGTTTCTAGATGTTTCCTCACTGAATGTTCCAGTAAACGAGATAAAGTCGGGTTCGGTTACGTCTGCTCCAAGAACTTCGACTGCTGCGTTCATTACGTCACGTAATTGAGTATCGTCTGGTTCCAGATGCAGGCGACACGGTCTTGAAAAAACAGATACCAAGCTCTTGCATGTTTTCATAACTCTCCGGTACACCCAGCCGAACCAACGAATAGACGTGACGTCATCATGGATATGATATACATAGTTATTTCTATAATAGTGTGTAAGTATATTTCAATATAGATTTTTGGGGTTCTTGCATTTTCTTGATTTTTAACTTTTGTAAACAAGTCTTTTTAAATTCTCGACGAATTCATGACCTAATTCCCAAGCATTAGATTAAGAGTCGCTGAATAGTTTGTGTCAGCAAACTGATTTGTATTATTTGGTTGAAAACAAAATCCACGCATATATTAATTTTCTGTCACCGACTGGTCATATAATTGTTAAATATGTTTTGGAAAATGTTTTAGTGTCAGTGAGTAAGTGGAAATGCTTTGTTATCAACTCTGGGTCAACGTCTTGAACCTAAGATGAAAGACTACATTCATAAGTAGAATATCGGTGGAGAGAATGTCAAGTTATCGGGCCGAATTTACGAAGCCTGTTTTTCTTATATGCAGGTGTTTAAGCATTGTAAATGTCTGTAGTTTTACACACTTGTTAGTCTAAAACATGTGTTTAAGCATTGTTAAATGTCTGTAGTTACACGCTTGTAAGTCTAAAACAGGTGTTTAAGCATTGTAAATGTCTGTAGTTTTACACACTTGTAAGTCTAAAACATGTGTTTAAGCATTGTAAATATCTGTAGTTACACGCTTGTAAGTCTAAAACAGGTGTTTAAGCATTGCAAATGTCTGTAGTTTTACACATTTGTAAGTCTAAAACAGATGTTTAAGCATTGTAAATGTCTGTAGTTTTACACACTTGTAAGTCTAAAACAGGTGTTTAAGCATTGTAAATGTCTGTAGTTTTACACACTTGTAAGTCTAAAACAGGCTCTGTAAATTCGGCCCATTGTGTTTAAAGACATCACTAGATCCTAATGATTAGTAAATCGTCGGCTAATATATTCTATGTATTAAATATTAAAAATGTGTTTTCTTTAACGACGAACATATTGAACATTGATGTATTAATTATCGGCTATTAGATGTCAACCATTTGATAATTTTTGACGTAGAGTCTTAGAGAATAAATCTGCTACATTGTTTCCATTAGGTCAGGTCAGGTCAGGCAGGTCAGGTCAGGTCATAGGTTTCAACTTGCACATTCAGAACAAGCTGTTGTTGTACACACCTGTCATGGGCGCAGGTGTGGACTTCCACCGGTTCCCCCGTCCAGAACAGGATTGTTCATTAGTAGCAAGGGATTTTTTCATTAGTAGCAATGGATATTTTATATGCACCACCTCACAGACAGGATAACACATATCACTACTTTTGATATACCCGTTGTGGTGCATTGGCTAAAACGAGAAATAACCCACAGGGTCCACCAACGAGGTTCGATCCTAGACCGACCACGCATCAGGCGAGCGCTTTAAAACTGGGCTATGTCCCCTTTTTTAGATAATCATGGCTAATAATCACATTAATATATTAATCATCGGCTGTTGGATGTCAAACATCTAGTAATTCTGACTCGTAGTCAATAGAGGAAACTCGCTACATTTTCTTTATGCAGCAAGGAATCATTGTATATGCATTTTCCCACAGACAGGAAAGCACATACCACGGCCTTTGACCAGTTGTAGTGCACTGGTTGGAACGCGAAAATTCCTCAGAGGAAAACCGCCAAATTAGCTGCACTAGCAACCAGGGATCTATATGCACTTTCTCTCAGTCAGGAAAAACACGATCATTGTAGCCGAAAATCTGCCAGCTATATTTTATAATTAGGTACCCGCACTGGCGGTCACAACAATATTTTAGAAATATCGCCCCAAGGCATCGTGGGTGGCTGGGTGGCTGATGTCCACTAGCAGTCACCCACGTGGTTCTGTGTATGCATGTACGTACAAGACGGGGGCAGGGGTTGAGAAACTGACCCCCCCCCCCCCCCCCCACACACACACACACACAGTGCTGGAGGAAATCCTCACACTCGGGCAAAATCTATAGAGATATTTGGGCCTGAAACAATTTTACCATGCATTTGCATCATTATTAGTTATAATCCAGGTAAAAATGCGTAGCTATTCGTTTTCAACCATATATAGCTGTTTGGAAGTAATGCTAGTATGAACAAATGTTGTTATCGAGATTCGAGCATTTTCATTCAACTCGGGAAGCCCATACGTCAAAGCGAGTATGTCTCATTAGCAAATTATGAAAAAAGGCCAGCAAAAAGAAGAAGAAAAAAGAAGAGAGAAAAGAAATAACACGTTGATGTTTACACGAGTATGCTTATATTTGTATATGCATGTAATAACAGGCAATATGTTAGTTATTTCATTCCACAGACTCCATACATGATATGTAACAACTAAAACCTGATATGTAATAGCTAAAACTATTGTTAAAAAGCCAACGAGGATGTAAAGATATGTACGATATAATAAACTTCAAATCAGTAACGCCAAAATCACAAATTAAATACACGAATCAAGGATTTATTTTTACACCAAGTGATTGGGAACAGTACTATTTGCTACCTTTCCAATGCGTGAATGATTCAACTTTATTATGGTTCCAATACAGATTATTTCAAAGAATTTTAGCTACTAATACATTTTTACATATGATTCGCTACGTCGATTCGAATATGTGCAATTTATGTAGTAATTATCCTGAAACCATATCACATTTATTTGTAGAGTGTAATGAGACCAAAAACTTATGGGATTCGGTACAAGCCTGGATATTAACTAAGACTGGGAATATAATTACTTTTAATAAAAATAATATCATGTTTGGTTTCATAAATAATGAAAAAGATAACTTTCTTAATTGGCTAATTATTAATATAAAATACTATATTTACTGTACAAAAATACAGAAAAAAATGTTTAGAAATCACTGCTATTAAAAACATATTGCAAACAAAAATTGAAATAGAAAGATATATTCTATTTTAAAAATGCCATTATGAAAAATTTATTAAAGAATGGTCCCCATGGCTCATCCTCTTTAATGAGTGAGTGATAGTAATATAGATATAATTAATTATTAAGAAAATATAATGTATACATATATACATGTAGCAATATTGTGACTGATTTAGTGCATGGCTTGTTTGGAGATCGCAGGGTTTCATGTCTTATTTAATTCAAAACAACTTCTTTCCTTCTTCTTATGCCATCTATATCTGTCTTGTATTTTTCTTATTTTTCTTCTTATTCTTCTTCTTCTTATTCTTCTTCTTCTAAATCCTTTTCTGATTCTCATCCTTCTTATTCGATATTTTCTCTGTTCCGGTTTAAATCTCGGATCATAACAATAGTTATATTATAGATCACTGTCCATGTTCATCTGTATTCATGAGTTGAACTTCACCCTGAATCAGTTTCTATTAGTTTTTGTTATTTTTAACACAGTTTGTTGCTGCTTAGACCATGAATACAAATGTAAAGCAGTGATTCGGGGCTCCCAAACCCGACACTGATATATGATCTGGGACAATAAATATATATTAAAAACAGAAAGAAAAGAAAACAAACAACTAAAACATAATATGTAACAACTAAAACATGATATGTGGGTAGCACTAAACAAAATAACTTCCGGATGGGTCAGAGTTCTAGGTGCACCCGACTTTTATTTCATGTAGTACAACTGTGCTTGAAACATGTTTGGGCTACCTGTAAAAACAGGTACTCGAATTTTTTGCAGTAGTCATAGACGCTACTTGTTATCTCAGAAATGAGCAGCTTGACCCCAACTTTTTCATGATTCACTTTAAGGGTGAGGTGTGGTTGTATTTTTGTCCGTGGCGTTTATGTCGATTGACACGCTGCAGGTAGATTTAGCTACATATGTTACTATTGTCGTCTATGGGATTTGATTTGGTAGTACACACCCTGTAATAACTAAAACATATGTAACAACTAAAACATGATATGTAATAACTAAAACATAATATATATAACAACTAAAACATGATATGTAACAACTAAAACATGATATGTAATAACTACAATATGATACATGTGTATATAATAAATAAAACGTGATATGTAATAAATAAAACATGATATCTAATAATTAAGATATCTAATAATTAAAACATGATGTGGTATAATTTCGACCAGTATTTAGCGCGAGATGAACGCACAGTATGGAATATAAATAAATACTTACGTCAACAACATTTAAAATTGAATTGGTGATTCAATATAATATACCAGTATCATTTTCGTCAATATTACAAATATATTTCCCAGTATTAAAGTATTTAATATCGAATTGATCAGGGTGGAAATTAACGTAGCTGTGAAGAAAAATTAATTTTACATTAAGTTTGAAAATGGACATAAATTCAAACAAAAAACAAGTGTCTTTTTTTAATGACTAGATAATATAGACTTACTTTTCATTATTAGCAAGGGATCTTTCATATCCACATTCTCACAGCCAGGATAGCGCATACCACGGCCTTTGATATACCAATTTTGGTGCACTAGCTATGAACGGGGATGGGGGTAACAAAACAAGCGATGAAAGTTTGTTTTGTTTAACGACACCACTAGAGCACATCGATTTATTAATCATCGGCTACTGGATATCAAACATTTGGTAATTTTGACATATAGTCCTAGATAGGAAACTTGCTACATTTATCCATTAGTAGCAAGGGATCGTTTATATGCACTATCCCCCAGACAGGATAGCACATACCACGGTCGTTTATATACCAGTTGTGGTGCACTGGCTGAAACAACATATACTACTACGTGGAATGTCACTAAACTTAACATAACAGTTTTTTAGCAAATATAATAATAATAATAAAATAAAAACAAAAAAATAATCTCATTTCATTTGCAGTTATTTTCGTGCTTATATCTAATTAAGCTTCAGACAGGCTGTCCTGGGCACATACCTCAACTATCTAGGCAGTCTGCCTAGAACAGCGGGTTAGTTGTTAGTGAAAGAAATAGGCCAAAGGGCCCGCAGACGGGGATCGATCCCAAATCGACCGCGCATCAAGCGAACGCTTTACCACTGGCCTGCGTCTCGCATCTCCACCGATGAGGTTCGATCCTTACATCCGTGCGCCTCTGGTTAGCGCTCTATTGACTGGGGTCGATCCAACCTTTGCATAGACTGACAGACAGTGACTAGTGGCGGACCAGGAAATAGTTTAAGGAGACCAGTAGTAAACGGGGCACATGGACCAACTCTCTGAAACGGGCACTTCATTGAAAAGTCCAAACAAACTGTTAAACAAAATACATTTTTAGAGGGGGATAGGCATAAGCGTACGAGCCAGGGGGCAGGGCAGATGAGGGCAACTGGTCCTCTGGTGCTGGAGAAAATCCACAAATTCGGGCAAAAATTATAGAGATATTCGTGCAGAATGAGCTACGTACTTCCATGCTTCTAACCACAACAGTAGTTGCAATCCATGTAAAAATGCGTCTTGATTCGTATGCAACCCAATATAACTCTTTTGCAGCAATGATGCTAATATGAATAAATGTTTTTATCCAGATTCGGGAATCTTCATTTAATTCGGACAAAAACCAGCCTGCTCCTCAACACCCCAGCCAACTCACCCCCCCCCCCCCCAAAAAAAAAACAAAAAAACATTTAATTTTTTTTTTTAAAAAGCCCGTATGTCTATCGGGATAGATTCCTGAGTCCTCTTCTTTGGATCCTTCATTTATTGAGGTGTTGAAAATCTCCGCTAACACATACAACATTCTTGTTTTCAGTTGTGTCTAAGACTGGCCTGGGTGTGGTTACCACGACAACGTGTTCCTCCGTCAGTCAGTGCTACTGCTGTAGATGGACAACCAGGTTAGTTAAAAGTTTGTTTTGTTTAACTTGTTGAAATTAATTATGTTTCAGAAAATAAATCATTAAGAAAATATCCTCCTCCCAACACACCACTGATAATTCCAGATCAGGAACAGTATTAACTTGATGGCTTTGTTTTCACAAATGTTCTACAAAGGCTGAGTGTTCAGTTACTGATAATTTGCTGCATTGTTAGATGTTTCCACACAAAAAAAAATTTCTACGACTAAACTTACATATTAAATACATTTTCTTGTTTAGAATATCAGTGTCTGTATATTCAATGTGTTTCTGGCCGTCTTAATATTTGTAAGAAGCCCAAACTGGAAATATATTTGAGGAAATAAAATAAAATTTAAGCTAGTACAAATATTAGAACGATCAGAAACACGTTTAAATATACAGCCACTAATATTTTATGCAGAAAAATATATTTGATATGTAATTACAATTGTTAAAAAGTCTCTGTTAGTCGATAACATCTTCAAAATTGCAGCAAACTCAGAAATGCCCCTTTAAACTAATAACGTTATCTATTGTTATCTTGTAGAGAGGAGACAGTTCAACAGAAATGTTCCCAGCCCCGCTATGTTCTCATGCACAGTGAGGTGTGTATCCAGTGGGCTGGGCGGCGGTGTGCACAGACCGACAGGAGGGTCTCGTAAGTACACTCAAATCTTTAACAACACAAGGACGGATCCAGGGGGAAAATGTGGGGGAGGGACTAAGGGAAGCATGGCCACTCAATGAATGTTTTGTGGAGTTTCAGTGTTGTTTTTTTATATTTTATTTTATTGTTTTCTGTGGTGTTGTGAGTTGTTGTTGTTGTCCACCCCACCCCCACCCCCACCCCCACCACCTTCACCCAAGTTTCAAGACTATTGAATGTCAAGTATTTGCTAATATTGATATATGGTCTTCAGAGAAAACCCGCTACATAGCCTCAGACCACAATTAATTACGCAATATGTTTCTATATAGCCTTAGTGGCTATAACATTTTTATTAATATCAGCAGGCCCGTGAATTTTTGTATGTACTTTTGCCTGCCTGGGGGACACATACCCTGAAAAGGACAACCCCTGTTGTCCAGACCTTTCTCCCAGGATATTGGTTTAAATAAAACACACACACTAAACTTGGCCGGTGTAAACCCATTTTACACAAAAAGCATTACTTTTGCATGGGCCAGAATTACGACAAACAAGTCTTCAATGTCAACAAGTTACACATGTTTACAAACTACATACTCTCCCCTGTCAACTTTAGTCAAATAGTTGCCACTGCATAGCTGTCTGCCATGAAATAATCACAGTCAAACTGCAGACTGCATGCGCGGACAAATTTCCGGAAGTTTTTGAACCAAAAGGGAAGATAACTGTAATCTGAGGCCACATCAATCGCGTGTGCAGGAATCGTAGAAGAGGGATGTCTGGACTGCGGTGAGAGACGTTTAGGGGGAGGGTGCGAATTATGCTTCCCAGCAAAAATGAACATAATTTGATTGAGCAGAGGGAGTTAAAATCCCACTCCTGCACACGTCCCTGTGTAACATTTTCCATTAGCAGAAAAAGGATCTTGTCTATGCACGTTTCTTCCCCATCCACAGGGCAGTACATACCAGTTGTGAGATACTGGCTGAGACGGATACCCAGTGCTGGATTATCAAAATAATGATAATCGCGATATTCATATGTTTTGTCGTCTGCCGTAGACCAGTGATACAAATTGGGAAGTTTAGTTTTTTATTTCACTGTTTGTAGTCCTAGTGTATTTTGGGGTCGGACGTAGACCAGTGATTTAAATTGGGAAGTTTAGTATTTCACTGTTTGTAGTCCTAGTGTATTATGGGGCGGGACGTAGACCAGTGATACAAGTTGGGAAGTTTAGTTAGTATTTCACTGTTTGTAGTCCTAGTGTATTATGGGGCGGGACGTAGACCAGTGATACAAGTTGGGAAGTTTAGTTGGTATTTCACTGTTTGTAGTCCTAGTGTATTTTGGGGCGGGACGTAGACCAGTGATACAAATTGGGAAGTTTAGTTAGTATTTCACTGTTTGTAGTCCTAGTGTATTATGGGGCGGGACGTAGACCAGTGATACAAATTGGTAAGTTTAGTTGGTATTTCACTGTTTGTAGTCCTAGTGTATTATGGGGCGGGACGTAGACCAGTGATACAAATTGGGAAGTTTAGTTGGTATTTCACTGTTTGTAGTCCTAGTGTATTTTGGGGCGGGACGTAGACCAGTGATACAAATTGGGAAGTTTAGTTGGTATTTCACTGTTTGTAGTCCTAGTGTATTTTGGGGCGGGACGTAGACCAGTGATACAAATTGGGAAGTTTAGTTGGTATTTCACTGTTTGTAGTCCTAGTGTATTTTGGGGCGGGACGTAGACCAGTGATACAAATTGGGAAGTTTAGTTGGTATTTCACTGTTTGTAGTCCTGGTGTATTTTGGGGCGGGACGTAGACCAGTGATACAAATTGGGAAGTTTAGTTTGTATTTCACTGTTTGTAGTCCTAGTGTATTTTGGGGCGGGACGTAGACCAGTGATACAAGTTGGGAAGTTTAGTTGGTATTTCACTGTTTGTAGTCCTAGTGTATTTTGGGGCGGGACGTAGACCAGTGATACAAATTGGGAAGTATAGTTTGGTATTTCACTGTTTGTAGTCCTAGTGTATTTTGGGGCGGGACGTAGACCAGTGATACAAATTTGGAAGTTTAGTTTGGTATTTCACTGTTTGTAGTCCTAGTGTATTTTGGAACGGGACGTAGACCAGTGATACAAGTTGGGAAGTTTAGTTTGGTATTTCACTGTTTGTAGTCCTAGTGTATTATGGGGCGGGACGTAGACCAGTGATACAAATTGGGAAGTTTAGTTTGGTATTTCACTGTTTGTAGTCCTAGTGTATTTTGGGGCGGGACGTAGACCAGTGATACAAATTGGGAAGTTTAGTTTGGTATTTCACTGTTTGTAGTCCTAGTGTATTTTGGGGCGGGACGTAGACCAGTGATACAAATTGGGAAGTTTAGTTTGTATTTCACTGTTTGTAGTCCTAGTGTATTTTGGGACGGGACGTAGACCAGTGATACAAGTTGGGAAGTTTAGTTTGGTATTTCACTGTTTGTAGTCCTAGTGTATTTTGGGGCGGGACATAGACCAGTGATACAAGTTGGGAAGTTTAGTTTGGTATTTCACTGTTTGTAGTCCTAGTGTATTTTGGGACGGGACGTAGACCAGTGATACAAGTTGGGAAGTTTAGTTTGGTATTTCACTGTTTGTAGTCCTAGTGTATTTTGGGACGGGACGTAGACCAGTGATACAAGTTGGGAAGTTTAGTTTGGTATTTCACTGTTTGTAGTCCTAGTGTATTTTGGAGCGGGACATAGACCAGTGATACAAGTTGGGAAGTTTAGTTGGTATTTCACTGTTTGTAGTCCTAGTGTATTTTGGGACGGGACGTAGACCAGTGATACAAATTGGGAAGTTTAGTTGGTATTTCACTGTTTGTAGTCCTAGTGTATTTTGGGGCGGGACGTAGACCAGTGATACAAATTGGGAAGTTTAGTTGGTATTTCACTGTTTGTAGTCCTAGTGTATTTTGGGGCGGGACGTAGACCAGTGATACAAATTGGGAAGTTTAGTTGGTATTTCACTGTTTGTAGTCCTAGTGTATTTTGGGGCGGGACGTAGACCAGTGATACAAATTGGGAAGTTTAGTTGGTATTTCACTGTTTGTAGTCCTAGTGTATTATGGGGCGGGACGTAGACCAGTGATACAAATTGGTAAGTTTAGTTGGTATTTCACTGTTTGTAGTCCTAGTGTATTATGGGGCGGGACGTAGACCAGTGATACAAATTGGGAAGTTTAGTTGGTATTTCACTGTTTGTAGTCCTAGTGTATTTTGGGGCGGGACGTAGACCAGTGATACAAATTGGGAAGTTTAGTTGGTATTTCACTGTTTGTAGTCCTAGTGTATTTTGGGGCGGGACGTAGACCAGTGATACAAATTGGGAAGTTTAGTTGGTATTTCACTGTTTGTAGTCCTGGTGTATTTTGGGGTGGGACGTAGACCAGTGATACAAATTGGGAAGTTTAGTTTGTATTTCACTGTTTGTAGTCCTAGTGTATTTTGGGGCGGGACGTAGACCAGTGATACAAATTGGGAAGTTTAGTTTGGTATTTCACTGTTTGTAGTCCTAGTGTATTTTGGGGCGGGACGTAGACCAGTGATACAAATTTGGAAGTTTAGTTTGGTATTTCACTGTTTGTAGTCCTAGTGTATTTTGGAACGGGACGTAGACCAGTGATACAAGTTGGGAAGTTTAGTTTGGTATTTCACTGTTTGTAGTCCTAGTGTATTATGGGGCGGGACGTAGACCAGTGATACAAATTGGGAAGTTTAGTTTGGTATTTCACTGTTTGTAGTCCTAGTGTATTTTGGGGCGGGACGTAGACCAGTGATACAAATTGGGAAGTTTAGTTTGGTATTTCACTGTTTGTAGTCCTAGTGTATTTTGGGGCGGGACGTAGACCAGTGATACAAATTGGGAAGTTTAGTTTGTATTTCACTGTTTGTAGTCCTAGTGTATTTTGGGACGGGACGTAGACCAGTGATACAAGTTGGGAAGTTTAGTTTGGTATTTCACTGTTTGTAGTCCTAGTGTATTTTGGGGCGGGACATAGACCAGTGATACAAGTTGGGAAGTTTAGTTTGGTATTTCACTGTTTGTAGTCCTAGTGTATTTTGGGACGGGACGTAGACCAGTGATACAAGTTGGGAAGTTTAGTTTGGTATTTCACTGTTTGTAGTCCTAGTGTATTTTGGGACGGGACGTAGACCAGTGATACAAGTTGGGAAGTTTAGTTTGGTATTTCACTGTTTGTAGTCCTAGTGTATTTTGGAGCGGGACATAGACCAGTGATACAAGTTGGGAAGTTTAGTTGGTATTTCACTGTTTGTAGTCCTAGTGTATTTTGGGACGGGACGTAGACCAGTGATACAAATTGGGAAGTTTAGTTGGTATTTCACTGTTTGTAGTCCTAGTGTATTTTGGGGCGGGACGTAGACCAGTGATACAAATTGGGAAGTTTAGTTGGTATTTCACTGTTTGTAGTCCTAGTGTATTTTGGGGCGGGACGTAGACCAGTGATACAAATTGGGAAGTTTAGTTGGTATTTCACTGTTTGTAGTCCTAGTGTATTTTGGGGCGGGACGTAGACCAGTGATACAAATTGGGAAGTTTAGTTGGTATTTCACTGTTTGTAGTCCTAGTGTATTTTGGGGCGGGACGTAGACCAGTGATACAAATTGGGAAGTTTAGTTGGTATTTCACTGTTTGTAGTCCTAGTGTATTTTGGGGCGGGACGTAGACCAGTGATACAAATTGGGAAGTTTAGTTGGTATTTCACTGTTTGTAGTCCTAGTGTATTTTGGGGCGGGACGTAGACCAGTGATACAAATTGGGAAGTTTAGTTTGGTATTTCACTGTTTGTAGTCCTAGTGTATTTTGGAACGGGACGTAGACCAGTGATACAAGTTGGGAAGTTTAGTTTGGTATTTCACTGTTTGTAGTCCTAGTGTATTATGGGGCGGGACGTAGACCAGTGATACAAATTGGGAAGTTTAGTTTGGTATTTCACTGTTTGTAGTCCTAGTGTATTTTGGGGCGGGACGTAGACCAGTGATACAAATTGGGAAGTTTAGTTTGGTATTTCACTGTTTGTAGTCCTAGTGTATTTTGGGGCGGGACGTAGACCAGTGATACAAATTGGGAAGTTTAGTTTGTATTTCACTGTTTGTAGTCCTAGTGTATTTTGGGACGGGACGTAGACCAGTGATACAAGTTGGGAAGTTTAGTTTGGTATTTCACTGTTTGTAGTCCTAGTGTATTTTGGGGCGGGACATAGATCAGTGATACAAGTTGGGAAGTTTAGTTTGGTATTTCACTGTTTGTAGTCCTAGTGTATTTTGGGACGGGACGTAGACCAGTGATACAAGTTGGGAAGTTTAGTTTGGTATTTCACTGTTTGTAGTCCTAGTGTATTTTGGGACGGGACGTAGACCAGTGATACAAGTTGGGAAGTTTAGTTTGGTATTTCACTGTTTGTAGTCCTAGTGTATTTTGGAGCGGGACATAGACCAGTGATACAAGTTGGGAAGTTTAGTTGGTATTCACTGTAGTCACTGTTTGTAGTCCTAGTGTATTTTGGGACGGGACGTAGACCAGTGATACAAATTGGGAAGTTTAGTTGGTATTTCACTGTTTGTAGTCCTAGTGTATTTTGGGGCGGGACGTAGACCAGTGATACAAATTGGGAAGTTTAGTTGGTATTTCACTGTTTGTAGTCCTAGTGTATTTTGGGGCGGGACGTAGACCAGTGATACAAATTGGGAAGTTTAGTTGGTATTTCACTGTTTGTAGTCCTAGTGTATTTTGGGGCGGGACGTAGACCAGTGATACAAATTGGGAAGTTTAGTTGGTATTTCACTGTTTGTAGTCCTAGTGTATTTTGGGGCGGGACGTAGACCAGTGATACAAATTGGGAAGTTTAGTTGGTATTTCACTGTTTGTAGTCCTAGTGTATTTTGGGGCGGGACGTAGACCAGTGATACAAATTGGGAAGTTTAGTTGGTATTTCACTGTTTGTAGTCCTAGTGTATTTTGGGGCGGGACGTAGACCAGTGATACAAATTGGGAAGTTTAGTTTGGTATTTCACTGTTTGTAGTCCTAGTGTATTTTGGGGCGGGACGTAGACCAGTGATACAAATTGGGAAGTTTAGTTTGTATTTCACTGTTTGTAGTCCTAGTGTATTTTGGGGCGGGACGTAGACCAGTGATACAAATTGGGAAGTTTAGTTTGTATTTCACTGTTTGTAGTCCTAGTGTATTTTGGGGCGGGACATAGACCAGTGATACAAATTGGGAAGTTTAGTTTGTATTTCACTGTTTGTAGTCCTAGTGTATTTTGGGGCGGGACGTAGACCAGTGATACAAATTGGGAAGTTTAGTTTGTATTTCACTGTTTGTAGTCCTAGTGTATTTTGGGGCGGGACGTAGACCAGTGATACAAATTGGGAAGTTTAGTTTAGTATTTCACTGTTTGTAGTCCTAGTGTATTTTGGGGCGGGACGTAGACCAGTGATACAAATTGGGAAGTTTAGTTGGTATTTCACTGTTTGTAGTCCTAGTGTATTTTGGGACGGGACATAGACCAGTGATACAAATTGGGAAGTTTAGTTGGTATTTCACTGTTTGTAGTCCTAGTGTATTTTGGGGCGGGACGTAGACCAGTGATACAAATTGGGAAGTTTAGTTGGTATTTCACTGTTTGTAGTCCTAGTGTATTTTGGGGCGGGACGTAGACCAGTGATACAAATTGGGAAGTTTAGTTGGTATTTCACTGTTTGTAGTCCTAGTGTATTTTGGGGCGGGACGTAGACCAGTGATACAAATTGGGAAGTTTAGTTTGTATTTCACTGTTTGTAGTCCTAGTGTATTTTGGGACGGGACGTAGACCAGTGATACAAATTGGGAAGTTTAGTTGGTATTTCACTGTTTGTAGTCCTAGTGTATTTTGGGGCGGGACGTAGACCAGTGATACAAATTGGGAAGTTTAGTTTGTATTTCACTGTTTGTAGTCCTAGTGTATTTTGGGGCGGGACGTAGACCAGTGATACAAATTGGGAAGTTTAGTTGGTATTTCACTGTTTGTAGTCCTAGTGTATTTTGGGGCGGGACGTAGACCAGTAATACAAATTGGGAAGTTTAGTTGGTATTTCACTGTTTGTAGTCCTAGTGTATTTTGGGACGGGACGTAGACCAGTGATACAAATTGGGAAGTTTAGTTGGTATTTCACTGTTTGTAGTCCTAGTGTATTTTGGGACGGGACGTAGACCAGTGATACAAATTGGGAAGTTTAGTTGGTATTTCACTGTTTGTAGTCCTAGTGTATTTTGGGGCGGGACGTAGACCAGTGATACAAATTGGGAAGTTTAGTTGGTATTTCACTGTTTGTAGTCCTAGTGTATTTTGGGGCGGGACGTAGACCAGTGATACAAATTGGGAAGTTTAGTTTGTATTTCACTGTTTGTAGTCCTAGTGTATTTTGGGACGGGACGTAGACCAGTGATACAAATTGGGAAGTTTAGTTGGTATTTCACTGTTTGTAGTCCTAGTGTATTTTGGAACGGGACGTAGACCAGTGATACAAGTTGGGAAGTTTAGTTAGTATTTCACTGTTTGTAGTCCTAGTGTATTTTGGGGCGGGACGTAGACCAGTGATACAAATTGGGAAGTTTAGTTTGTATTTCACTGTTTGTAGTCCTAGTGTATTTTGGGGCGGGACGTAGACCAGTGATACAAGTTGGGAAGTTTAGTTTGTATTTCACTGTTTGTAGTCCTAGTGTATTTTGGGGCGGGACGTAGACCAGTGATACAAGTTGGGAAGTTTAGTTTGGTATTTCACTGTTTGTAGTCCTAGTGTATTATGGGGCGGGACGTAGACCAGTGATACAAATTGGGAAGTTTAGTTTGTATTTCACTGTTTGTAGTCCTAGTGTATTTTGGGGCGGTACGTAGACCAGTGATACAAATTGGGAAGTTTAGTTTGTATTTCACTGTTTGTAGTACTAGTGTATTTTGGGACGGGACGTAGACCAGTGATACAAGTTGGGAAGTTTAGTTTGGTATTTCACTGTTTGTAGTCCTGGTGTATTTTGGGGCGGGACGTAACTCACCGGTACAGCGCTCGCTTGATGCCAGATCGGTCTGGGATCGATCCTCGTCGGTGGGCCCATTGCACCGCAACTGGTATATCAACGGCCGTGGTATGTGCTATCCTGTCTGGGGTATGGTGCATATAAAATATCCCTTTCTGCTAATCGAAAAGAGTAGCCCATGAAGTGGCGACAGTGGGTTTCCTCTCAATATCTGTGTTGTCCTTAACCATACGCCATATACCCGTAAATAAAATGTGTTGAGTGCGTCATTAAATAAAACATTTCTTTCCTTCCTAGTGTACGCAGTGCGCATTTGCAATATTAACAACAACAAAACACACGAAAAACACACGAAAAACACACGAAAAACACACGAAAAACACCCCTCCTAGATTGACAGTAATTGGCGTCTAATCCATTTTATATCAATTCTGTAGGTAAAAATGTATGTAATTATATAGGACATGTCATCAGTAGGACATGCCATTATCTGTTTTGTAGCTTTCTTATTTCTAGATAATCCAGTCCAATATGGTCTGGTTTGGTTAAAACAAATTCAAGGGGTCAGGAAATAGCTCAGTGGGCAGAACGCTCGCCTGAGGTGCATGTGTTCTCTAATTGATTTTTCCCCGTCCTAACCAGTGCCCCATGACTGGTATATCAAAGGTCGTGGTATGTGTTGCTAACAGAACGATATAGCGGATTTCCTCTGAATGTGTCAGAATTACTAAATGTTTCACATCCAATAGCCGATGATTTATAAATCAATATTTTCTAGTTTAAATGTTTAAAAAATTAGAAAGACTAAAGTCTTCGTAGCGAAATGTAGCCCAGTGGCAAAACACTCGCCTGATGCGCGGTCGGTCAAGGATCGATCCCCGTCGGTGTGCCTAATGGGCTATTTCTCGTCCAAGCTAGTGCCCTATAACTAGTGTAACAAATGGTGTGATATGTACTATCCTGTTTGTGGGATGCTGCATATAGAAGATCTCTTGCTGCTAATTGGAAAGAGTAGCCATTGCGTGCTGGCAGTGCTTTTCCTGTTATTATTTGTGTGGTGCTTAACCATATGTCCGACGCAATATAACCATAATTATAATGTGTTGAGTACGTCGTTAAATATATTATGATTAAAACATTCGTTCCTTCCATAACTTGAATATTATAATGTGTTGAGTACGTCGTTAAATATATTATGATTAAAACATTCGTTCCTTCCATAACTTGAATATTATAATGTGTTGAGTACGTCGTTAAATATATTATGATTAAAACATTCGTTCCTTCCATAACTTGAATATAATAATGTGTTGAGTACGTCGTTAAATATATTATGATTAAAACATTCGTTCCGTCCATAACTTGAATATAATAACTTTCTAGTTTGTCACGGGCGGGACGTAGCCCAGTGGTATAGCGTTCGCTTGATTCGCCGTCGGTCTGGGTTCGATCCCCGTCGTTTGGCCCATTGGACTATTTCTCGCTCCAGCCAGTGCACTAAGACTGGTGCATGGTAGGTGTTATCCTGTCTGTGGGATAGTGCATATAAAAGATCCCTTGCTACTAATCGGAAAGAGTAGCCCTTGACGTGGTGACAGTGGGTTTTCTTCCTCAAAATCTGTGTGGTCCTTAACCATATGTCCGACGCCATATAACCGTAAATATAATGCGTTGTGTGCGTCGTTAAATATATAATGACTATAACATTCCTTCCGTCCATAACGTGAATATGATAACTTCTTTCATTCTACTTATTTTCGTGCTTATATCCAATTAAGGTTCAAGCACGCTGACCTGGGCAAATACCTCAGCTATCTGGGCTGTCTGTCCAGGACAGTGGGTTAGTTGTTAGTCCAGTGTAACCTCTCTAAAGCGGACACCCTTGGGACCAAGACAAATGTCCAGTTTTATGAGAGATCCGGTTTAGAGAGGTTACGTTTTGTCCTGCTTTTTAAAAAAGGGACTCTGTAAAACGTCCGGTTATGAGTGAATTCCGGTTTACAGAGGATCCGGTCTTGAGAGGTTTCACTGCTGTTAGTGAGAGAGAAGAGGGTGTAGTGGTCTTTCACCTACCCATTGAGTCGTTAAAACTCGCTCTGGGTTGGAGTCGGTACTGGGCTGCGAACCCTGTATCTACCATCCTGTAGTCCGATGGCTTAGCCATTGCGCCACCGAGGCCGGTTATAACTTCCTAGTTTGTCTTTCGTTGCGAGAAGGCCCATCCACGTAGACTGTTGAGTAATTGTGTCACAAGTTTATCCGCCTAACATCAAGAGTATATTAGAGTAATAAACTTACGGTTTTTGTCATGTTAAGTAGATTAGAACAATAAATTAATACAATATCGTTTGTTCCTCGTTCCTTCTGAAATATGTAGGACACGGATTCTCGTGAAGTTTTGTCTTTTATCAAGGCTCATAAATCTGAACTAGGAAACCATCAACACACAGTTACCGGCCTCGGTGGCGCAGTGGTTAAGCCATCAAACTACAGGCTGGTAGGTACAGGGTTCGCAGCCCGGTACCGGCTCCAACCCAGAGCGAGTTCTTAATGGCTCAGTGGGTAGGTGTAAGGCCACTATACCCTCTTCTCTCTCACTGACCACTAACCAACTAACAACTAACACACTGTACTGGACAGACAGGCCAGATAGCTGCGGTATTTGCCCAGGACAGCGTGCTTGAACATTAATTGGATATAAGTACGAAAATAAGTTACAATGAATGGACACACAGGTCTGTCTTTGAAATTAAATTGTTTTGTTTAACGACACCACTAGAGTACATTGATTTATTGAACATCGGCTATTGGATGTCAAACATTTGATAATTCTGATATATTGTCTTAGAGAGGAAACCCGCTACAGTTTTCCATTTGTAGCAAGGGATCTTTTATATGCACCGTCCCACAGACAGGATGACACATTGCCACGGCCTTTGATATACCAGTCGTCGTGCACTGCCCGGTTCCCAGAAATAGCCCAATGCGCCCACCGACGGGGATCGATTCTAGACTGACCGCGCATCGCCGAGCGCTATACCACTGGGCTACGTCCCGCCCCCTGTTTTCTTTAACGACGCCACCAGATCACACCGATTTGTTAATTGTCGGCCATTTTGGTCATTGTCGTCCTAGTTCCATTGGATTGGAAATAATTTAACGTGCACGTTCAGAGCAGCTGTTGTAGCGCACGCCTGTCCTGAGCGCAGGTTGTGACGTGAGCCAGTTCCTTCATCCAAAACAGAAGGATAGTTTGAGAGGTAAAAACAAGGGGCCTGCACACTCAAGCCGCAAGCATAAGCTTCCGAGAAAGGAGATAGGGGAGGGTAACTGTCCGCCCCCCCCCCCCCCGCCCCCCTCCTCCACATCACCACCACCCAAAGGGCTGGGGTAAATCCTCACATTAAGGCAAAGAGGTAGAAATATTCGGCCAAAATGAGCTAGCCAGAAACCTTTTCACCATGTAGTTCCATCATTCTACCCACATTATTGGTTATAATCCATGTAAAAAAATATGTCGTGATTCGTTTGCATCCCTATAAAGTTATTAGGCAGTAATGTTAACATGAATGAAAGTTGGTATCCAAATTCAGGCATTTTCGTTTAATTCGGGCAAAAATAGGCCTGTCCTCCTACAAAAAATAGGGGATAAGACGACTATGACCGAAAAATAGTCCCTTTAGGGAGTTGGGTCTAATACGATTAGGTGTGTGCAAGACTGTCTTAGTGTGTTTAGGCGCATTATTTGGAGCAGTTTGATCTAATCGAAAAGGTTTGATTTGATATTTAGTTGGACGCGAACTGAATTCCGTTTGCAGCAAGACACATATATCTTCCATTGGTGTTTCTTGCTAGCTATTTAACATTTGCCATTAAATCTGTTCAGAATGCCCCTGCGTGTGCTGTAACCTCACCGTGGTGCAGGGGTGTAACATTCTCTTTGAGAATGGCCAATACAGCACAAAATTGAAGTTTTGAGTAATATTCAGTATCCGTAAAATTCTGTGATATTTGTGTTTTTGCACAGTTCTTTACACTGTTTTTGAATTTTTATATTGATGTTGATCATCACTTTATTTATTTGCATTACCATAGTTTGACACCCAATAGCCGATGTATTTTTCGTGCTGGGGTGTCGTTAAACATTCATTCATTCATTCATTCTGTTCAGAATGGTCACATGACTTGTATTTTACATCACGACAGGTCAGTTCAGGCCAGGTCAGTTCAGGTCAGGTCATAGGGCTTAACGTGCACATTCAGAGTAATCTGTTGTAGCGCACGCCTGTCATGGGTACAAGTGTCGACCATGGCGGAATGGGTTTGGGGTGGGTGGGAGGAGGGACCGCCCGCAGTGACAGGTACAAGAGAGCACCAGCAGCCTGCCTAGATTCGGTAGAGGGCCGGGGTGGGAGGGAGGATTTGAGAGTGGGTGTGCACTTGTGGTGCTATGGAATTTGGAATGTCCCGTAGGATTGAGGTCCAAAATATAAAGATTTGTGCAGTTTTCATGACTTAATTTGTCGCATAATTTGGATCGGTTCATAGAAAAGAAATGGAAAGAAAGAAATGTTTTACTTAACGACACACTCAACACATTTTATTTACGGTTATACGGTTATCTCCCTTTAATAATGACATTGCATGCGTTTGTTAAAGCTCGTATATCTTAAATGTGTTGTGTATTAATGAATCAGGTCTCCATTCCACGAAGCGATCTTAGCGTTAAGATCACCTTAAGGCCATAACTATATTATGCACATAAGGTGATCATAACGCTAAGGTCACATTAAGGCCATACTATATTATGCACATAAGGTGATCTTAGCGCTAGGATCAGCTTAACGCCATAACTATATTATGTACATAAGGTGATCTTAGCGCTAAGATCAGCTTAAGGCCATAACTATATTATGTACATAAGGTGATCTTAGCGCTAAGATCATCTCAAGGCCATAACTATATTATGCACATAAGGTGATCTTAGCACTAAGATTATCTCAAGGCCATAACTATATTATGCACATAAGGTGATCTTAGCGCTAAGATCGCTTCGTGTGACAGGGCCCACCTCTTGAACTAAATCATTTGCTTCATTTCACTTTCAATTCGGCTCGCACTAAGTCTTTGTGTTTTCGATTCTTCTCTTTGCCAGACGAGTGATGGACGGGACGATCGACCAGATGTGCACAGTGACTCGGCAAGTTCGCGAGTGTGCCGAGTGCTGCGTCACCGCCGGCAGCGTGGGTCAGACGACTTGCGTCACCACCGTCACCACCAGTGGGGGAGGAGGAGGAGAAACCGCCCCCAAGCCGCCGCCGCTGCCGCCACTGCCGCCACAGCAGCCTCCATTGGGCCGACCAGAACCTCAAACCGCAGGATCCCAGTATTACCGACCGAGCAAAGGGTACAGCGGCAGGGATGGTAACGCGCCGGTTGGGCGTCAAGGCTTGACGCAGACTCAGACGCTGACGCAGACCTGCTGCGTCACGACGGACCTGACGCAGTGCTGCACCGGGCTCACGGCGGCCGAGCTGGCGCTCGCCAGCTGCTGCGCTGCTCTCCAGATGGAGGCGCAGAAACAGGCCGAGCTCGCCGCCCAACAGGCGAGTCTGGAGGCCCAGAGACTGGCGGCTTTGGCTTCCCAGAGACACGCCACGACAGTCGCGCATCAGAGGTCCAAGCTGGAGTCAGACAAGCTGGCGCAGATGGAAGCGGAGCGGATCGCACTCCGCGCTGCCCACCAGAGGGCGCAGATGAAAGCCGAGGCCGAGAACATCACAGAGACGGCGAGGCTCATGAATCTTGAAGAGCAGAGGCAGTCTCACCTACAGGCCCGCAGCGCTGCGGCACAGGCGGCGAAGAGACAGGCGGAGATAGCAGCCGAGAACACAGCCATCCTCAAGGCGAAGCACACCGCGGCTCTGCAAAAGCAGGCGGAGATGGTGGAATTGGCAGAGTTCCAGCTGCAGATGGCTATCGAGAAGAAAGCCGGACTTCTCGCGGAGCAGGCCGCGGCTCTGAAGGCTCAGCAAGACCGTCTGGACGCAGCTCGGCTTCAGGTGGAGATAGAGAAACAAAAGATGGCGGAGCTGGTCGCGAAACACGAGTTAGAGCTGCAGAACATGCTGAGAGAGATTGCCGCTGCCAGACTCAAAGCTCAAAGAGAAGCTGCCCTGAAGGCCAACCTTTCGGTGGAGCACCAGAATGCGTTGGAGAGACAGAAGGCTGAGCAGAAATCGCTGGAACACCATGCGAGGTTGCAGTCGCTGCGATTCTCTCAGACAGCTGCTGAGCACCAGGCCCAGAGGCAGAACGAACAGCTGGCAGCTCTGGAGGCGGCACGCAATGCTCAGCTGGAGAAGGCGAGGAGGAACCAGTCCCTAGTGGAGCTGGAGACACAGATCGACAAGCAGGCGAAGACCGTCAAAGACGTGCAATTACAGAAGGAGATGGAAGCCCAGAGACTGGCGAGTCTGGAGGCCAGCCACAGGGCGCGGGAGGCGGAGAAGAAGGTCGCTCAATTTCAGGCCATGAAGTACGTCCAGCCGGTGCCTGAACCCGAGCCCCAGGTGCAGGTCAAGACGGAGACGGTGTGCACGACCACAGGCGGGTGTTTGATATCCCGGGCGGGAGCCTACTCCCAGAGGAGGCAGCTGGCGAGGCAGGTGGCCACGACGTGCTGCTCCATGACTGACGCCCTGAGGACGGCCTGCTGCACCTCCTCCGTGAAGAGCTCCGCCCCTAGCTGCTGCACGACCATCACGCAGGACGCCAGACCTATCCGATACCCGACCAACGGGCGCCCGAGCTGCTGTACGGTCTCCACTGTGGCTCTCACCTCCTGCTGTAGCAGCACCAACTGGCTCGCCGTCTGCTGCTAGGAGGAAGCAGTGTTCCTGAACCTGCAGGAATCCGGTGTGAGATGTGGAGTCGTAGTAAGTCCTTATAGTCGCCATGTATTCGTGTTTTTATTTCTTCAATTTCTGGACCAGTCACTGTGTTGCCTTAGAGACTAACTGTCTGCTGCTAGAGATGTGTAAGAAGAATAAATATTTCTGAACATGTAGGAAACCTGTGTGGGACACATCTGAGTCTTAGTAAATCCTTATAGTCGTCATGGATTCGCGTTTTTATTTCATCAATTTCTTGACCAGACTGTTTTCTTAGCAGCACCAACTGCTAGAGACGTGCAGAAGGAATCCATTGTATCCTTATTCCTGAACATGTGGGAATCAAGTGTGTGACAGTGGTAGTAAATCCTTATAGACTGCACAGAAGGATTCAGTATTGCAGAACATGTCGGAAACCCGTGTGTGACATAATTAAATCGTAGTAAATCCTTATAATTTTGATATATACTCGCGTTTATCTTTCTACAATGTCTGTACCAGAGACTGTGTTCTCTTATAGACAGATTGGTTCTAACCTTATGTATCAGTACCAAACTGCTGACCATCTGCCATTGTGGCATATAGATTAAAGCCACTGTCTGATGTGTATCCTTAGTCCACCATTAGAACAATATTCATAAAATGTAGTAATAAACCACTGTATGACATATCTATTGAAGTCATAATAAACCACTGTATGACATATCTATTGAAGTCATAATGAACCACTGTATGACATATCTATTGAAGTCATAATAAACCACTGTATGACATATCTATTGAAGTCATAATAAACCACTGTATGACATATCTATTGAAGTCATAATGAACCACTGTATGCCATATCTATTGAAGTCATAATGAACCACTGTATGACGTATCTACTGAAGTCACAATAAACCACTGTATGACATCTATTGAAGTCACAATAAACCACTGTATGACATATCTACTGAAGTCACAATAAACCACTGTATGACATATCTATTGAAGTCACAATAAAGCATTTTAGGATGTATTCGCGTTTACCTTTCTTACGTTTCTGGACCACCGACAGTGTTCTCGTAGCAGCAACATTTTTATTTGCGTTCGCTTGATGCGCGGTCGCTCTGGGATCGATCCCCGTCGGTGAGTCCATTGGGATATTTCTCGTTCTAGCCAGTGCTCCACAATTGGTTTACAAAGACCGTGGTATATGGTGCATATAAAAGATCCTTTGCTTCTAATCGAAAAGAGTAGCCCATGAAGTTGCGACAGCGGGTTTCCTCTCTCAATATGTGTGTGGTCTTTAACCATATCTCCGACGCCATATAACCGTAAATAAAATGTCTTAAGTGCGTCGTTAGATAAAACATTCCCTTCCCTTTCCTCTCACTAACAACTAACCCACTGTCCTGCAAAGACAGCCCAGATAGCTGAGGTGTATGCCCAGGACAGCGTGCTTGAACCTTAATTGGTTATAAGCACGAAAATAAGTTGAACTGAAATGAAATGGTCTATTCACAACGAGTATTGAGATTTTAAAGATATTTATTTTATAGCCTGTTTCAACTGAGAGACGCTTTGTTTTATATAGGCTATGGTAATGCCCCCCCCCCCCCCCCCTTTCCCCCCAAATTCGGGCAAAACAGTGGGAAAAATTCGGGCAGTTTTTATTTGGGTAAAATTTCGGGCAAATCAACCCCTCCAGCCCCCCATAATCAAAGAGTCACCATACGCCCATGCCAGTGAACAGTAGCTACATGTACGAATGCAGGTTTTGATTTTCAATTCAAGTGCTCCATGGGTTTATTGAATACGAAAATACTACTTACGTCGGATATAATAATTTTTTTTTAATTTTTTTTTTTATTATTTTTTTTTTATCCCAGTGTCCCCTTTCCTTTCTCTCTTTTGAATTCCATCTGATTTCTTCCCGATCTGGCAACTCCTCCTATCTTTCAACTGCTTTCGCTGTCCACCTCCACATCCCAGTCCTTGTCTCTCCAACCGCGACAGGTGCTTTTCTCTTGTGGCTATCTGTACCACACACCTGTTCCCCGTCAGCTTTTAGCTGTGGGCTTAGTCTAACCACTTCGGGGAGTGTTCAGTAGTTACTTCTGGCATTGTTAAGAGGCACTTGTAACCATCTACTATGCACCCCTACTACCGGCGGTCGTTAGTTAGTGCCGTGGGTCAGACCAGCTTTATTAGCGGCAGAGGACGAGGATGCCAGGTGGGTGCAGGGATATACACAGAGATTGCACCCATGGAGGAAGTTGAGACAGGTAGGCGATGGTGTGGACAGCTCAGAAAACAGAGTCGGAGGAAATTGCCAGAAAGGGTCGAAACAGATTGAAATCGTGGGAGAAATTGGACAGGTTTTTTTTATATATATACTCTTCAAAAAAAGAAACGCAAAAGGGTACAAATGGGTTATAACTCCGATTTTATGTTTCCTACCGGTTCATGCTTTGTGAATATAAGGTCATTGCATGTCCCAAACACATTCCCACGGTTACATTCGATAAAACGCAGCTACTGTACAATAAAGTTCCAAAATGTGAATATTCGCAAAAACGCAGCCACGTGCAAACCATGTCACCACTGCACGTGCGTTGTCTGCACGTGCAACATGAACACCGACAGTATAAAAGTGCAGGGTGTTCGCTTGCCTGGCCTCTGTATCTGGCCGACAGTTGACAATCCAGGACATGCCACGTCTCAGTGAACCGCAGAGAAACAATGCCATCGGCCGACTAGACGCAGGCGAATCCAGAACGGCCGTTGCCAGGGCATTTCGTGTGTCCCCAAGCACCATCTCCAGACTGTGGGACCATTACCAGCAACATGGATCAACACGTGACCTCCCTAGATCCGGTCGACCACGGGTCACTACCCCCGGGCAGGACCGCTACATCCGGGTACGCCACCTTCGGGAACGATTGACTACTGCCACCTCCACAGCCGCAGCAATACCAGGTTTGCGCAGGATATCCGACCAGACCGTACGGAACCGCCTACGTGAGGTAGGAATTCGTGCCAGACGTCCAGTTCGAGGTGTCATCTTAACACCACAACACCGTCGACTCCGACTGCAGTGGTGCCAGATTCATCGACAATGGCCTCAACTGCGATGGAGACAGGTGTGGTTCAGTGACGAGTCCCGATTTCTGCTCCGACGTCATGATGGAAGATGTCGCGTGTATAGGCGTCGTGGTGAACGTTATGCGGCAAATTGCGTGCAGGAAGTGGACAGATTCGGCGGGGGTAGTGTCATGGTGTGGGCAGCCATCTCACACACTGGCAGAACTGACCTGGTCCACGTGCAGGGCAACCTGAATGCACAGGGCTACATTGACCAGATCCTCCGGCCACACATTGTTCCAGTTATGGCCAACGCCAACGCAGTGTTCCAACATGACAACGCCAGGCCTCACACAGCACGTCTCACAACGGCTTTCCTACAGAACAACAACATTAATGTCCTTCCTTGGCCATCGACATCACCGGATTTGAACCCAATTGAGCATCTATGGGACGAGTTGGACCGACGCCTCCGACAGCGACAACCACAGCCCCAGACCCTGCCCGAGCTGGCAGCAGCCTTGCAGGCCGAGTGGGCCACCATCCCCCGGGACGTCATCCGTACTCTGGTTGCTTCAATGGGCAGGCAGTGCCAGGCAGTTGTCAACACACGCGGAGGCCACACCCGGTATTGACTCCAGATGACCTTGACCTTGGTGGTGTGTCCTATCACTTACTCACAATGGACTAGAGTGAATTGTGAACAATCCTGCAACATTTGGTAATTATCGGACTCACCATTCAATAATTAAATCAATTCTCCAAATGTTACGACAATGTGGTTTTGCGTTTCTTCTTTTGAAGAGTATATATATATTAAGATAATGAGAATGACGTCGGATATAAATATGGTATATAGGTGTACTACAAAGACTCTCTCTGTCCTAACTGGTCGACATATAATAGGTATAACAACCCATTCTTTGAATAATAAATATTACGACTACAGGTATTATGCACAGCATACTGGTTTCTTTAGAAGAATAAATTATAAATAATAAGTAATGTAATACGTTTAACCCTCAGAACTGGCATTGTGCCATGACCATAGTAAATGTAAGCAAACGTTGCATTCATTTTATGTGCGGACAACAAGCTAGGACTTTTCCCTACGATTGACACGACTGTCTAGAGTGCTGCCATTGTAACTTAAAGTAAAATTAAAGTATGTCCCGTTTATCGACACCACTAGGGCACACTGATTAAGTAATCATCGGCTATTGGATGTCAAACATATGGTCATTTTGACACAGTTATAAAGAGGAAACCCGCTACATTTTCCCATTAGTATCAAGGGATCTTTTATATGCACCATCCCATAGACAGGATAGCACATACATGTACCACGGCCTTTGATATACCAGTCGCAGTGCACTGGCTGGAACGGGAAATTGCCTACCGACCGCGCATGAGGCGAGCGCTTTACAACTGGGCTACGTCCCGCCCAAATATGCCTTAGTGTAAAGTTTGTTTTGTTTAACGACACCACTAGAGCACATTGATGTCTTATCTTATCATCGGCTATTGGACGTCAAACATATGGTCATTCTGACACTGTATTTTAGAAACCCGCTGTCGCCACATAGGCTACTCTTTTACGACAGGCAGCAAGGGATCTTTTATTTGCGCTTCCCGTAGGCAGGATAGCACAAACCATGGCCTTTGTTGAACCAGTTATGGATCAATGGTCGGTGCAAGTGGTTTACACATACCCATTGAGTCTTGCGGAGCACTCACTCAGGGTTTGGAGTCGGTAACTGGATTATAAATCACATGCCTCGACTAGGATCCGAACCCAGTACCTACCAGCCTGTAGACCGATGGCCTAACCACGACGTCACAGAGGCCGGCCATACCTTAGTGTGTAAAAACGAGGACCTGTCCCTTTAACGAACAGAAATACACATTGACTACTTGATCTTCTTCAGAGCACTGGTGTCTCTATAGTCAGCGTGTTTCTGGTCGCCCTAATGTTTGTAACAGCTCAAAGTCTCTGTAGTCAGCGTGTTTCTGGTCGCCCTAATGTTTCTAACAGATCAAAGTATCTGTAGTCAGCGTGTTTCTGGTCGCCCTAATGTTTGTAACAGCTCAAAGTCTCTGTAGTCAGCGTGTTTCTGGTCGCACTAATGTTTGTAACAGCTCAAAGTCTCTGTAGTCAGCGTGTTTCTGGTCGCACTAATGTTTGTAACAGCTCAAAGTCTCTGTAGTCAGCGTGTTTCTGGTCGCCCTAATGTTTGTAACAGCTCAAAGTCTCTGTAGTCAGCGTGTTTCTGGTCGCCCTAATGTTTGTAACAGCTCAAAGTATCTGTAGTCAGCGTGTTTCTGGTCGCCCTAATGTTTGTAACAGCTCAAAGTGTCTGTAGTCAGCGTGTTTCTGGTCGCCCTAATGTTTGTAACCGCTCAAAGTGTCTGTAGTCAGCGTGTTTCTGGTCGCTCTAATGTTTGTAACAGCTCAAAGTGTGTGTAGTCAGCGTGTTTCTGGTCGCCCTAATGTTTGTAACAGGTCAAAGTTAAAGTTAAAGTGTGTTTTGTTTAACGACAACACTAGAGCACATTGGTTTATGAATCATCGGCTATTGGATGTTAAACATATGGTCATTTTGACACAGTCAAAGAGAGGAAACCCGCTAAATTTTTTCAGTAGCAAGGGATCTTTTATGTGCACCATCCCACAGACATACAGATAGCACATACCACGGCCTTTTATATACCAGTCGTGGTGCACCGACTAGAACGAGAAATAGCCCAATGCCCACATGCCGACTGCGCATCAAGCGGACGCTTTACCACTGGGCTACGTCCCGCTTCGTAACATGAAATGTCTTTATTCATACGTACGAAATTACTGGATATCGAAAAAATTTTTATAATAAAGTAAAAAACCCAAAAAGAAACAACAATGAGAAAAACATACGCCCCCCCCCCCCCCCCAAAAAAAAAGAAGAAAAAAAAAAGAAGAAAAAAAGGAAAACAAAGAAAAACAAAGAAAAAACAAAACTTAAGAAAACAAAAATGTATTTAATATGTTATTTTAGTCAGTAAAAGTGTTCTGTCAGTCAGAAACGTGGTACAGTGACAACAGACTCCGGACAATCTCCGGCACAATTTTAACAGCTGCGACCAGAAATGAAGAAACAAACAACAACAGTAGCAGCAGCAGCAACAACAACAGAAACAAGACTCCAAGACAAACACAGGTAACACTACGGTAATGTATTCTGTTTTATTTGATTTGCTATGATTTTAAAA
The DNA here is from genome assembly GCF_016097555.1 of Gigantopelta aegis. Lineage (NCBI taxonomy): Eukaryota > Metazoa > Mollusca > Gastropoda > Neomphalida > Peltospiridae > Gigantopelta > Gigantopelta aegis. Next base: position 5,934,508 of record NC_054705.1, read on the forward strand.
ATACAACAAGTGTATATCCATGACATCAAACAGCATTATCACGCATTAGTTATGACAATATTTTAATGACCAATCTCCATCGTTTTCGAACAATAATTGACCAGGTGTTTTGGTAAATATATCAAATAGACCGATGTCAATACCTAATGAGAAGAACTGGTATATTAATAGTAGTTTTAAAAAAAATGCTTTAAAAGAACTATAGAAAAGAAACACATAACTAAACAAACATCATTGCTATGTCGTAACAATTGATTAGGACTGATTTCCAATCAGTGATATAAAAATAGACTCTTAGGGCCAAATGTATATAAAGCCTGTTTATGTCTTACACGCAAGTAACTACGTACATTCGGAAATTGAGCCTTTAAATCGTAACACTAGGACACCCAATACATGAATAGTAGAAACAAGAAGCTATGTTTTAGTCGTTCTTTGTTATGACGCATGTTTTTATCTAGGAAATCTGCGATAATAAAACGGTCGCTTGACTAATAGAAATCTGAGCAAAGATCCAATGAAATTTACTTTTACAAATGAGTTCAATAATAAATATATATATATATTTATTTATTTATACATTAGTAAATTATTAAAAGCTAAATTTAGTCATATACATTTCTGTAGCCGAAATTATAATCCTTACAAATAACTATCAAGTAAGTTAATATGTGTTTTAGCCAGCCACCACCACCTCCTCCCCGGCAACGAAAAAACACAAGCATCCAGCACTCCTTTAGTTCCAAAACAGTTTTAATGCAATTGCAAATTCGGTGTGTGTTTATTTATCGATCGATCGATGCGATAAATATATGCCATACAACGTTTAATCCGGCGTAAGGAAATATGAACAGTGGCTAATTATAGTAAAACATTTATTTATGATATATAAAATTTATAATAAAAAACTATTTATATGAATCAGTCTCTCTCTCTCTCTCTCTCTCTCTCTCTCTCTCTCTCTCTCTCTCTCTCTCTCTCTCTCTCTCTCTCTCTCTAAAAAAACAACAACAACAAAAAACAAATCAGTGAAATTCCATAAATACTGCTCGTAAATGTTACGCACAGCTTACAAATCAAATAACTGTATATTCTAATAACTGTATATTCAAATATGTAACTGTATATTAAATAAACAGTGTTTATACAACATGATATAATATCAACCTAAAATAAGCATGATATTTATAAACGAAGCTGTGTACCTAACTTGAGACTAATATACACCTGTATATATATACACACATATCGGCAAGAGCAGTATTAGGGGTGTGTTTGTTGGGTCCCTATTAACAGTTCGCCGGTGGATTTAGTGGGAGATAAATATTCTAGTGAGCGATGTCCCACACTTAAGTTCTTCTACTGGATGTCATATTATCGTTTCAAGTACAAATCTAGCTACTAAATTATATTAATAAAGGTTAAATAAAAAGCACTAATTAAACCAATTAATGAAATACATAAAATCAATTAACTGTATTTTAAAAAACTAAAACGAGTTATTAAAGTCAATAATCGATAAGTTAATGACATCGAAACATAAATCTATGAATAAAAACACTGTACAAAAGAAATATGCTGATAAAAATTAATATATTAAGTGATACATATTAGATACAGGAAATAAATCAATAATATCAGCCAGTTGTATGTACCAATTAATTAATTTATTAATGATTGCATCAATTAAATTAATTAATAATCAAATTAATTAATTAATTAATTGAAATACTGCACAGTGATCACAGGTTGCTTATTCCAACGTCCTTCTATAATACAGTGAACCATATTAGCGTATAAAAGCATACATGTATCTGTGGTTTTAGATTCAACATTTTGGAATATATATATGTATGTATGTATGTATATGTATATGTACATGCTGTCTAAATATTGCTACATATGTTTATCATTTCCGGATACTGCATCATTATAGACTCACCGAAAAAGGTTCCTTTGCACCAACTATAATGGTGTCATACCAACTGTAATTTGATTCATGTGGACCCCTCCCACGCCCACCAATAATTCTGCAAATCGACTAATAATGGTTATGAATAATCATTATATAATTTCTTGAAAGCGATATCATTTTTCCTTCTTTACCGTCAACCATATACTTTGTAAAACATTCATAGGAACCTTTTCCCGCGATTACAGTGAACCATACTAGAATTCAAAATTGCTGGGTATATAATACAACATACTAAAACTCGTGGTAGTAGCATAAATTCGTGTTATATGTATTCGTGTATTATATTTGCGTTGTGTTCTTAATTTCGTAGACTGCGCTGGTCCACAAAAATTAAACCGCCAGAAATAAACGTGACAATGCTGTATGTCTGTACAAGCAAGTATCCAGGATATATTTATCTCCGTTTCAAACAGTACAAACGAAGATTGATACAGCCATCATAAAACTAATGCGCATCCCTGCACTGTATGGATCAGTCAACGTGAAAAGCTCCATATCTCATTTCAGCTATATTCGTAATGTAACAAGATTCAGTACAAAAATATAAAATAACGCTCTTCAGACTGGCTCAGTGTTCCATAGTTTGACTCGTGCAAAACGTATTGATGTATTAAAAGTTTACATTAGTACTCTCTTATATAATCAATTGTTAATCACTGGATGAATTGCTGATGGATTTCAAACTTTGTTGATTGAACTAACAAAACTGTTAAACAACAGGTATTTCGTGTCAGGTTGTAAGGGAGTCACAAAATAACACAAGCCCATTGTTAACTGGTTGACTTCATGCTAGTATTTGACCAACAGTTGTGAGGCAGACAAAACTACCATTTCACTGTTCACTGGTTGACGAATTGAAACTCAACATGTTTCGAATTTCGCCTCGTCCACTGACTACAACGAAACTAGTAATGAAACTCCAACATGTCAAAGCATGAGGTATTACTATTCAGTTTGTAGAGGAGTCGAAACAGCCACATTGTTTACTGGTTGAAAAGTTGAAAGTGTGCTCACTTCGACTTGGATTTAATCCACTAATAAACGGAAGATAGTTTAACAATACTCCACCACATTTCAAAACACCTGCTAGTAGGAGTCATGTTCAGAGATCAAGTCGACCTAATCACGTCATTTGTTCACTGGTTGAAACGTTTAAATTGTTCGCCCTTCCACTTGGAATTAATCCACTAGTAAAGTAAACACGGTTATTAGGTGCCATGTTATGACGCAGTCGTCAATATCACCTACTTTGATCATTGACATGTACTTCAAACAACGGTTATTAGAGATGATGTTGTGAGACAATCGGCATGATCACATCCTCTGATCACTGGAACATAGTTTACCAAAGCTCTACCAGATTTAAACAATGGTTATCGGTTGTCATGTTGTGAAAAATGTCTACATTATCACCTAGTTTGTTAATTAGCACATAGTTTAACAACAGTCCATCACAGTTTTAAACAACAGTTATAGGGGGTCGTGTTATGAAGATATCGATATTATCACCTTCTTCGTTCACAGGAACATAGTTTAATAACACTCCATCACAGTTTTAAACACCAAATATCGGGTGTCGTGTTATGAAGATATCGATATTATCACCTTCTTCGTTCACAGGAACATAGTTTAACAACACTCCATCACAGTTTTAAACACCAGATATCGGGTGTTCATGATTGGCATCTGTCGACATTATTACATAATTGATCACTGGAAGATGGTTCAACAAAACTCCACTACAGTAGTAAATAACGGTTACCGGGTGCCATGGTGCGAGCCAGCCGACATTATCACGTCCTTTGTTCACCGGTTAAAGAACTGGAAGTTTGCATAAGCTGAGTCTTCTCCAGCCTCCTCCTGCCCACTCCCAGGGGATCTACTGTCCACAGGTTTCACTGGCTTCTGTTTGAAATCTTTTGTATTCTCGTAATCCTC
>NC_054705.1:5943420-5945920 GCF_016097555.1 Gigantopelta aegis
GGTTTCCTCTCAAAATCTGTGTGGTCCTTAACCATATGTCTGACGCCATATAACCGTAAATAAAATGTGTTGAGTGCGTCGTTAAATAAAACATTTCTTTCTTTTCTTTCTTTGATTAGTGAGAGAGAATTCTATGTAGTAGTCTTAAACCCCCCCCCCCCCCCCCACTGAGTCATGAAAACTCACCCTCTGTGTGGGCGTAGGTGGTGGAAATTGTGTGGAGTATGAGTGTGTGTGTGTTGGGGGGGGGGGGGTCTAGATAGACTGTTGCTAGAGAAGTTTTTAAGGGTTTTTAAAAATAAACTTCGCTTAGAGCAGAGAGGTTCGACCGCAACTCACCCACCCCCTAACACACGCCCCTGCGGTGGGAGCCGGTATCGGGGTTCGAACTCAATACCGACCAGCCTCACGGTCAGCGACTCAACCACGAAGATGCTGGTTGTGTTTGACTGACGTAGGTATTCTCCATCACACGGTATTTCGTTTGATGGATTAGCGGCGGGGTGAGTATTTAATACGAAGTATGTGTGTGTGAATCAATCATAATATATTAATATATAGCACTGCCTGTAATGCACATTCATTACACCCACGTCACTGGGTGAAGTTGGGATCGGGGGCGGGAGGTGGGTGGGGGATGCATTTAGTAGAAAAGAAGAATGATATAGCTTATATGGCAGAGGAATATACACATAGACAAATACGCGCACACACACAAAAAGAACTCCCTCCCCACTTATATACACTGTGACATACAGACACAAGTGCAAGCACAAACGCACATGCAATCAAACGCAAACACATAAACTCAAACAAAATACACAAAATCATGAACATGCACACACAGATATACACAGACACACGCAAACACACACACCACACGCAAACACACACACACACATACATACACACACACACACACACCAAATTACGAGGCCCTCTTCTATAATACATACAGTATACATGGCGACTATATTACTCAACTGTATATTTAAACTGCATTTAAACAGTAACACTATTTCTTTCCATTCTTTTTTTATTTTCATATTTTTTTTATCTAATATATTTCCTTCCTCTGGTTATTCTTGACTGTTTAAATGTAATTTAAATTTACCGTTATGTAATATAGTCGTACCCCCCCCCCCCCCCCCCAACCCACCCCTTTAGAGACTGTACGATCCTCCACTTGATAGTGTGCCCCCAACCCCTTCAAATATCGTTCCTTCGACCCTGAAAACTCTTTACTTGACTTCCATACTAAAGTTAAAGTTTTTTTGTTTTATTTTTTAACGACACCAGTGAAGCAGATTGATTTAATAATCATCGGCTATTGGATGTCAAACATTGATTTAATAATCATCGGCTATTGGATGTCAAACATTGATTTAATAATCATCGGCTATTGGATGTCAAACATTGATTTAATAATCATCGGCTATTGGATGTCAAACATTGATTTAATACTCATCGGCTGTTGGATGTCAAACATTTTGTCATACTGATTTAGTCTTAGAAAGGAAACCCGCTAAACAAAATTCCATTAATAGCTAGGAATTTTTTTACAGTATATGCACCATCCCAGACAGGATAGCACATACCACGGCCTTTGATATACCAGTCGTGGTGCACTGGCTGGAACGACAAATAGCCCAACTGGGCCCACCGACGGGAATCGATCTCAGACCGACCCGACCGCGCATAGGCGAGCGCTTTACCATAGGCCTACGTCCCGTCCCCATGTCCATACTAAGACGCAGTACAGTATGTATATTTCCCTGCACCTCCTGACATCCTTGTCCTCTGCCGTTAATAAAACTGGTCTGACCCACGACACTACCTAACGACCGCCGGCAGTAGGGGTGTATAGCAGGTGCCTCTTAACAATGCCAGAAGTAACTACTGAACACTCCCCCAAGTGGTAAGACTAAGCCCAAAGCTAAAAGCTGATGGAATGGCAGGTGTGTGGCACAGATAGACACAAGAGACAAACGACTATCGCGGTTGGAGAGACAAGGACTGGGATGTGGAGATGGACAGCGAAAGAATTTGAAAGATAGGAGGAGTTGCCTGATCGGAAAGAAATGAGACGGAATGCAAAGCAGTGAAAGGAAAGGGGACAGTGGGATAAAAAGAAAAAGAAAAAACCGAAAAACAACGCAGTACAACTGTGTTACTGTGAATGAAATATTTTGAGGTAAAACTTGATGGATAGTGCACCGCGCACGTACTGACAGACGTGTCGACGTGATCACTAACGACTGAAGGAGATCACTCACTAATAAAGACGTCGGGTGAACAAGAGAGAAGAAAGATATCAAACGTGTGACAGGTCTGACAGGTTAACCTGGGGTTTTTAATCTTGGGACAGACAGAACACATGTCAAAGTCAGATGTGTCCACTACAGGCGTGCATGAACAGTTCTCTCTCTCAAAAACATTCTTTGTCTGTCTCTCCTCTCTCTCTCTGCCTATCTCTCTGTGTCAATCTCACTTTTTCTCT
>NC_054705.1:5950920-6060920 GCF_016097555.1 Gigantopelta aegis
AGTGGGATATTTCTCGATCCAGCCAATGCAGCACGACTGGTATATCAAAGGCTGAATTTTTCCCGAAATAAAACAAAACACCCAAACCTTTATCCATGTTTGCATAACTGCCAAACAGTAATATACTAATATAGGATTGCAAACGGATTACTACGGTTTGGGTTTATTTGGTGTGTTTTTTTTACATGGATTACGACTAGTATTGTTGGTAGAATGGTGAAAATACATGGTCAAAAGGTTTTGGGGCAGTTCGTTTTGCCCGGTATTCTCTATTAATTAGTTTTGACCGAAATTTCTATTAATTATTTTTGACCGAAATTTGAGAATCTGCTCCAGCACTGGATGGATGGTTGCTCACCCACCCCTTCACCCCTTCTCTCAAAGCCCACCCCTGTCTCGTACGCTTATACAGACTTCTCTTGGGCATGTTCGTTCACTGTTGTCCGCGTTTTACTAGCACACACCCCTGAAAATTGCGGGAACGATAATTTCGTTCGCGTGTCGCTCGCTCAAATTTAGTTTTCGTTCGCGCATTGAACGGAAGACACCATTTACGTGGACATAACAGGTTATGCAAAAAGGGAAATGTGTTACCTGAATTTGTTTTTGCGTAACCGATGAATGGGTTACGCACATTTGTAATTCTCAGAGGCACGTAATATATCTATAATATATGTATGACGTCATATTTAGCAGTTATTTAGCAGTTCCTTTCTGAAGATAAGATTGAAACATGTAAAAGGATAGTTATTTCTTTAAATTATTTTTTAAATACATATATACTGTACACTTGTTTTATATATTATATATATATATATATATATATATATATATATATATATATATATATATATATATATATTCTTCAAAAAAAGAAGGGGAACTCTAATAAGAATTTACAGTTGCCAAAATTGTAAGGTATATTAGCTGTGGGGAATGGTTATATGATAATAGTGAATTAATTGGGTAAACATTACAACCGGTAGTTCAATATTTCAGTAGGTTTTATGACCACCTTAAAGGACGATTGGGGTCAGAAGTGAAATTTGAAAGTTGACGGGTTTTTATCAGTAAATCGCAAATTCAAACAATAAAAATGACTAAAAACAAAACACTAACAACTGTATGATCAACAGAATGAAGAAGATTGACAGAAATAATGTTCCACAGTGATTAATGGACCTTCTTGGAAATTGTCAAAATCGAGAATGACACCCTACGCACGTGTAGGGGGCAACTGCGTGATGCACGTGCAAACTATGGAATGTGTTTCGGTGTGTTGATAAACAGACCTGAACGTTCTTTACTAGGATGTCTGTGGTCAAAACATATGTTCGGTCTAATAGTTGATATTAACATTCATATTTCAGGTTACCCTACTTTTTTGAAGAGTATATATATATATATATATATATATATATATATATATATATATATATATATATATATATATATATAAACCATATAATTTGTTAAACATTAAACAAACACACAAACAAACACCATTCTGTTTATTGGCCTGTTTCCAGAAACTGCGCATCTAACTGTGACTATACGACAATATATTACAGGTCCTCTATGAGCTAGATACGGTACATGTAGCCCAAAGGGGAAGTTATGTTATTGTCTGTTCTAAAGGTCGTCTCACAATAAGGATGATGCGATGAGACAATACGTGTATATTTGTGACCTATTATCCAGGTCACGTCTCAGCTGCTTCGACTGTCTGTTCGGAGTTGAGGTTAATGGGTTAACTGTGAAACAGGGAAACACGCTACCGTTTAACGGCTATTGTAGTTGTAACAAAAATGAGAAGAAGAAGAAAAAATAAAAAGGTAAAATGTATAAGGTAAAATAAGACAAAATTAAATTAAATTAAATTTAATTTAATTTAATCAAATTAATTCAATGCGTATGCAAGAATGAATGAATGGATGGATGGATGGATGAATGAATGGATGGATGGATGGATTGACGGATGGATGAATGAAACACCTGAGAAAAAGGGAAATAGAGTATCCTGTGTGATATTTGAATATCCTTTTATACAAAATCAAGTATCTGTGTCTAACAATTAACTTTTCTCTCTCATTTTTCTCTTGATTTGTTTTTGTTATTGAGTGTGGGTACTTTGCTACTCAAGCACGGTTGTCGTGGACCCAACCTCAAACTTCGATCTAGATGTGTGTGGATGGTTGTGAATAATGTTTGAGATGCTTCCATCAGAGAAATGTCCGAGCACGTTTGTCGTGGGACACAACCTCTGACTTCTCTCTAAACTTATATCCAAAAGGTTTTTACATACTTGCTGTTAGTGTTTAACGTGCACATTCAGAACAAGCTGTTGCAGCACACGCCTGTCCTGGGCACAGGTGCCGGCCTCAGTCGGCTATTCCGTACAGGACAAGAAGGGGTTGGAGGGGGGGGGGGGGGGCTGCACTGACTGGTGCAAGGGAGCACCAGCAATCCGACCGAGGCCGGTAACAGGCGGATGTTTGCTGTTAATGTAATAATTCGACTTCTATAACAAGCCCGACTGCGCGATTATGACTGTGAGCTGTAACCTACAGTTACGCGCCGGATATAACTGACGGACGTCACGGAGTATTAACTATTCTCCGTTTGTCAAATCGAAGATGATCGTTATGCACTCGTAACTCGGATGTTACACAAGTACTTTTCCCATTAATGAAATAGTCGGCCGTCTGTAGGTAGTACTAAACCAAGTAACATCCGGCTGGGTCGAAGTTCGAGGTGCACCTCACTTATGAGCAGTTAAAACCATAAGTCCTGCCATTGGTGATAAATGTGACAGTGTTTGCTGTGATAAAATGTCGGTTCATATGGCCAGTAGATTCCTGTAATTTAATTTGAACTAGTAACTACCATTGTGCTTGAAACATGTGCTGGGTCCTACTAATATAACATGACAATGTTTGTACGGGACTATGGTAGTCATAGACGATACCCGATATGTCTGAAATGAACAGCTTCACCCCCCCCCCCCCCTCCCCCCCCACACACACACGTTTTTCTGATTCGCTTTAAGGGTGAAGGGTGGTAGTATTTATATCCGTTTTAGTCACATATGTTAATATTGTCGTCTATGGGATTTGATTTGGTGCTATACACCCTGTAGCCGCGTGCCGGCAGCCAATCCACGACAGGTATTTAACCCCAGGAGACAAAATCACAATATCAGGCTGTAAAATAACCATTTCCTTTGCAACCCAAAGATGGTAACAAAATTTTTTTTAGTACAGGAAGAATAAAAAGGTGTGTTTTGTTTAACGACACCATGGAGCACATTGATTAATTAATCATCGGCTATTGGATGTCAAACAGTTGCTAATTCTGACTCGTAGTCATCAGAGGAAACCCGCTACATTTTACTTAATGCAGCACGGGATCTTTTATATGCACTTTCCCACAGACAGGAAAACACATACCACGGCCTTTGACCAGTTGTGGTGCACTGGTTGGAACGAGAAAAAGGTAGAATCACTCCCTTCTTTCCATTTCTTTATGAGGAACACTGTTTGAAAGAAACGTTAAAGCACATTGGTTTATTAATCATCGGCTATTGGTGATTCTGACATATAGTCTTAGAGAGGAAATCCGCTACGTTTTTGATATTAGTAGCAAGATATGTTTTAATGCACTTTCCCACAGACAGGACAAAACGAACCATAACCTTTTGATATATCAGTCGTGGTGCTCTAGTTGAGACGGGAAAACCCCCAAAGAACTCGTCCTGTGCGACGATTCAATCCTTAGACCGAAGCACATCAAGCAAATGTCTCATAAATTTGTTTTCCATTACAATAAAAGTTGCATTTATTTTACCATCTGTAGCCTTTTAAAGATGACTTCAGATGAAGCGCAAGAAATGCACAATGCCTAAGAAACTACTTTATGTAAGTTCATGCCATGTTTTTAGGGAAAATAAACACATCTTGTATTGGCTCTTGCTCGTTAGAGAATTAGTTACAAATTCTGAGTTCACACTGGAACGAATATTCCTTTAGCCAATTTTCAAATATGTAGAGCATTTCCTTGAAAATTATTAAAATGTAGATAATTTAACGGAAACAAATATTATCGAAAGACCAAATGTGGCAGCTATTTAGTTAAAACAAAAAAGAGCCATTGGCTAATATGACAATGGACAGTGTGTCTTGCACCTAACTGACGTGTTTCCATCTATCTCTCGGGTAAATTAAACAGATAAAGGAGGAGAACAAATGTCACACGTGTGGCCATGTTTATTTAAAATAATAAAACACTTTACATAGAGGTGCACAGAGAAAAACCTAACACCTATTAAACATCTGGACACCCATATCATAACTTTTAATACTAAAATATTATTTTTATGATCTTCACATAAAATTGAATCACATCCTTTGTGTAACAGGATGATCCTGTAAACTTCACTTCGCTTCACTTACGCTTTGGAATGCAAAGGACATAGCCATGAATAATGTATGTTATTGTTCACGTTGGAGTATTTGATGACTGATAGTGTTATAAGGAATGTTTTAGCAATAAAACAAAATCATAACCTACACAAATGTTATATTACTTCCTGTCTTTCTTGTAGTAACAGCGACGGATGATTGGGGGCGGGGGAGAGCTTAAAGGGACAAGGGGACGATGAATCGCAACAATTTTAAAACAATGCCAAGAATTTCATAAAAGGCACTAAAGATGCATTTTTGAATATATTTGTATTAATAAAGCACTCGTGCATTGTCGTGTAAAATTGTATTTTAAAAAATGGTAGAAAAACATATGAGTAGTATATCAAAAAGTTTCTTTAAAGTTTCTTTTCTTTAAAGGGACAGTCCCTAGTTTTTAAACACTAAGACATATTTTTCACTATTAGAGCCGTTTATGATCACTGAAAAAACAAAAATACTTATATTTTATTGTTTAGATTATCCATTTCCGTACAACCGTAGTGTTTCTGTAATCCTGGTGTTTCTAATACAACAAAATGCATTTTTCATATTTTTAAAAACGCACGTGCGTCTGAGAACTAACGGTTCTTGTGTCGCGTTTTAGTCTATTTTTAAAGGGCATTTCAACGTCACAGATTCTTGTTTCACTCTGTTGTATTCAAATTTGTTACAGGTTTATAAATTAACCAAACTTAGTGTCCATTTTCACGGGTTGAAAGTAGAGTCTAGGTGAAAATATGCCGTAGTGTTTGAAACTAGGGTCTGTCCCTTTAACGACACTACTAAAGCGCTTTTATATGCAGTTGACTACACGCATATATACGACGATAGCGAATAAAATACGAGTTAGTAAACAAAACTGAAGAGGTAGCATTTGAGGGTTATATAGACGATTGTAACACATACATGTACACATACTCTAAGATGGCGAAAGTTGTAAATCCATAAGGCATACGGTTTTTTTAAATCTAGGATTTCATAAAGAGAAGAGAAAAAGAAGAAAGACGTACAAGACGAGACATGGTTACACGCAAGGTGTATGTTTGTTTTTCTTGTTTTCTGCTATCTGCAAACAAGCCATAAACTACAACGAAATTAAGCCAGTATCTTATATTTTGGTTACTCTTTATCATTAAATAAATTAGCCCATGGAGCCCATTGTTTATTAAATGGACATTCCTGAGTTTGCTGCAATTTGTAAGATGTTATCGACTAACAGAGACTTTTTAGCGATTGTAATTGCATGTCAAATATATTATTCTGCATACAGTATTTGTTGCTGTATATTAAACGTGTTTGTGTTTGTTGTTTTTTTGCCTTTACCATAGTTTGACACCCAGTAGCCGATGTATTTGTCGTGCTGGGGTGTTGTTCATTCATTCATTTATATTTAATTTTATTTCCTAAAAAAAAAAAAAATTTCGTACGTACGAAATTATTTGAAGACAAAATCCAGTTTGGGCTTCTTACAAATATTAAGATGACCAGAAACACATTGAATATACAGACATTGATATTCTAAACAAGAAAATATATTTAATATGTAAATTTAATCGTATAAATATTTTATTAGTCGGAAACATCTTATAATGCAGCAAACTCAGGAAAGTCCCTTTAAACATTTTGTTTCGACAGATTTTAACAGGTTTGATTTGTAAATTCTTCTCTTTTTTTTGTATCTTACTTCCATAAACATAATATTTTATGTTAATAATTAACCAATTAAGAAAGTTAGATTTTTCATTATTGATCATACCAAAGATGACATTATTTTTATTGAAATTAATTATAATATTATTATCCAGTTTTGTACTGAAACCCAAAGGTTTTGAAACTCATTGCATTCGACAAATAGATGTGGTATGGTTTCTGGATGGTTGTTACAAAAGCTACACGTGTTTGACTCAACATAGTGAATAGTATATAAGAACGTGTTCGTGGTAAAGTTCGATGAACAATATACAACCAGTAACAGATGAGCAAGCTAAATAATATAAGAGTTTGCGAGGAAAAGTGGACATTTTACACGTTTGCAACTGAAGAGACGTAGGGGTGGGACGTTTGCAACTGAAGAGACGTAGGGGTGGGACGTTTGCAACTGAAGAGACGTAGGGGTGGGACGTTTGCCAAAAGTAAAGCCCTCTCCTGGTGAGCGATCAGTACAGGATCAGTACAGGATCTATCTCGGCCCATTGGGCTATTTCTCAATGTAGCCAGTGCACCACGACCGATATACCAAAGCTCATGGTAAGTGCTACCCTGTCTGTGGGATGGTGCATATAAAAGATCCCTTGCTACTAATGGAAAAATATAGCGTGTTTCCTTAAGACTATACGTCAAAATTACAAAATGTTTGACATCCTATATCCGATGGTCAATAAACCAATGTGCTCTAGTGGTGTCGTTAAACAAAACAAAGCTTTAACTAATTTAGTCACGCATCTATAATGAGATACTACAATGCCTTAAAGGGACAGACGCTAGTTTTTAAACACTACGACGTATTTTTCACAAATAAAAAACATTTTTAATCATTTAAATTAGGAGTACTTTCATTTTATTATTTAGAATATTCATTTTCGTACAACTTAAGTGGTTCTGGTGATCCAGGTTTTTGTAATATCCCGAAATGCATTTCTCATAATTCTAAAAACACACGTTCGTCTGAGAAGTAATAGTTATTGAGACAGGCTCTAGTTTTAGACGATATTTTCAGGTTTAAATATCACACACTTCAGCTTTTCTCTGTTATAACCTTATCCAAATGTTTCGCAGGTGTGTAAATTAACCAAAGTTACTGTCCAGTTTCGCAGGCGTGTAGATTAACCAAAGTTACTGTCCAGTTTCAAAGGCGTTTACTGTCCAGTTTCGCAGGCGTGTAGATTAACCAAAGTTACTGTCCAGTTTCAAAGGCGTGTAAATTAACCAAAGTTACTGTCCAGTTTCAAAGGCGTGTAAATTAACCAAAGTTACTGTCCAGTTTCAAAGGCGTGTAAATTAACCAAAGTTACTGTCCAGTTTCAAAGGCGTGTAAATTAACCAAAGTTACTGTCCAGTTTCACAGGTATAATAAAACTACGTTCTGCGCCTTTACGATGTCCAAACCTATTATAATGGTTATAGATATAATATAGTGGTTATAAACATATTATAATCGTTATAGATATATTATAGTGGTTATAAACATACTATAATGGTTATAGATATATTCGTATTCGTAGCAAGATAATGCAAGTAAATTGTACTTTTAATAATGTAACCATATTTTACTTGTCAAAAACATTTAGGTTTTTTTACAAATCGCTGTACACAGCACAACCGGAGGTTCAAAGTCCTCTCGAGTCGTGACTTTATTTATCTAAGGTGGTCAGAGAGTGGGATAACAATGATATCAGCAGGACTGTGAGTAACCAACGAATTACTGCGAAACAGACATCCAGGAAAACATTCATGGACATCCGCCATGTCAAATTTGCAATATTTAAAAAAAACACTATAGTTTGCTGTTGTTATTATTATTATAATATTTCCCCGCATCAGTATAGCACTGTCTAGATTGGAATGTATGAAGAATGAGGCATTAGAAGCAAATCCCGACATATTTGGACACTTAAAGGTGTATTCCAGGCCATCACATGCGCGTAGTATAGGAGTGAAATCATTAAAATGGTATTTAAAAGTTGGCCAAAAGTACAACTCCTGTTTTGTTATATTACTTCCGTGTATATATAATACTTAAAGACCTTTGTTTGAGAAAACCACACTTGTAATTTCGTCCCGGTTATATTTCTGTACGACTGAACCATGGGAATGATTTAGAAGATACAATTGTGCAGTAAAACATCTTTAAAGAAGGGGCAGGTTTATAATGGGAAATCAAATAATGAAATAAGAATGAAAGGGTTCACTTAATTTGGAAGTTTTCAATATGGAATAGAAAAGAGGCCAAGAACAAGAGAAAGGAAGAGTAAAGTTTGTTTTATTTAACGACGTCACTAGAGCACATTGATTTTTTATCTTAACATCGGCTATTGGACGTCAAACATATGGTCAGTCTGACACTGTTTTTTAGAAGAAACCTGCTGTCGCCACATAGGCTACTTTTTACGACAAGCAGCAAGGGATCTTTTATTTGCGCTTCCCACAGGCAGGATAGCACAAACCATGGCCTTTATTGAACCAGTTATGGATCACTGGTCGGTGCAAGTGGTTTTACACTTACCCATTGAGTGGCGCACTCACTCAGGGTTTGGAGTCGGTATCTGGATTAAAAATCCCATTCCTCGACTGGGATCCGAACCCAGTACCTACCAGCCTGTAGACCGATGGCCTTAACCACGACGCCACCGAGGCCGGTAGAAAGGAATAGAGTGAAAGTTTAAGGCTTTACACGATCTTCGTTCTGTGGAGTGCAGTCCACAATATTAAATCCCAAAGTCAACAATGTTAACATAATTATTTGGCTAAATCTGTTACATTCCCATTTGACCTTTCCAGAAAGGGACAATGCTGAGTCTGTAGTGATTGTAAGACATTTCGGATTAATGCTAGTCTCAAACTACAACCTTGTTGGCCAACTTTCTGCTGTCACAACTTTATTCTACGACTGACCAGTTGTTAGTCTGATCGCTCTTACAACTCGATTTTCGCCGTATAACCCATCAGTTGTTAATCTGAGCGCGCCCGTCGTAAGTCGGGAGTTGGGGGAAATTACAACGCAACCGTCGAGTTGGCCAACTTCGTCGTGACAGTTGACAGTTGACAGTCTGAGCCTAGCACCAGGGAACCTTTTTGGTTCTCAGCCCGGTACCGGCTCCCACACAGCGAATTTTAACGACTCGATGGGTAGGTGTAAGACCACTACACCATCTTCTCTCTCACTAACAACTAACAACTAACCCACTGTCCTGGACAGACAGCCCTGACAGCTGAGGTGTGTGCCCAGGACAGCGTGCTTGAACCTCAATTGGACATATGCACAAACATAAGCTAAAATGAATGAAATGAACGTATAAGTAATCGGAATAAAATGATCCTAGGTTAGTTGTTTTGCAAAAAACAGGAAGCTTCCTGAACTGCGTTATAGTTTCGCTGAAAAACAACAAAACAAAACAACAATAAAAAAACATAATAATAAAAAACCTGTCACGCTGATAGCTTAATGTGTTTTCCGCTAACGTATATTTTTATGTGATTATAATTGGCCATGACAGAAAACATAAAACAAAATGTGAAATACCTAGAGATGGTTATTTGTTGTAATTCTAAACTTAAATATTAAACATTACTCGAGGTTGTAAATGGATGCCTCAATAGCTCAAAAGGTATCGTGGCAAGTCTGCAAAGTTGCGGGCGATTCGGTGCCATAGGTTCGAGTCCCAGCAACGGCATGGGACAATTTGTGCGGCCAGAAAGGATTTAATTATCCCCTGCGCCAGTGCGTTAATATCTATGTATGTAACAGTCAACCTCGATATACATACAATATATAGATATTCACACATCAATACATACATACATACATACATACATACATACATACATACGAACATGAATGCATGCATGCATATATATAACTTTTCGAAGACAAGTCAGTAGATTTCTTTAATCAAGTGAACACAATTTGATATTAATTTAAAGGTCTTTTTTAACCATGCGCCACCTAACCTAACACACGCTAACGTTGTGTCGACTTTTCCCAAATACACCTACATCCCCCCCCCCCCCCCCCCCCCCCCCCCCCCCCAACACAGGTAATACGGATAATCTCCCGGTTATGACATCCGAAAACAGTGATATTTACACTTTAGGTAATTTAGCTTTACATGAGTACAAATAGTATCAGATCAATTTACACGTTAACAACCCTAATCGCAAATTAACGTGAGTATATTACGTTAAACGCAAACTGAAATAGGTCAAGATGGATTAAAGATTAACAGTATTCAATCAGTACCCAATCAATCACACCAAGTAGTCATGTAAGAGCGAGCTACTATTAAGTTGCTGTTACGTTTCCCTCCCCGAGGCAGTATGACTCAAGTGAGCAGGTACACATGTAAACGGCAGACACGATTTTTTATATAATGTAGTGAATCTATTTTCCAGTTTTGGTAGTGTGACAAAACGTCCTGTCTGGGTTGAGATACACTGTCCATAAATTCACTTGGCCTCTGGTTTTTGTTTGTTTTTGTTTTATTTTTGTTTTATTTTTTATTTTATTTTATTTTATTTTATTTTATTTTATTTTATTTTATTTTATTTTATTTTATTTTATTTATTATTATTATTATTATTATTATTATTATTTTATTTTTATTGTTTTATAGGGGGTGGGTTTTTTTTTGGTGTTTAAGGATATATATTATATATCTATATATATATATATATATATATATATATATATTATATATATATATATATATATATAGATATAGGATAGATAGATAGATAGATATATATATATATATATATATATATATATATATATATATAGATAGATATATACATTTTTTTTAAAAAAATTTTTAATTAATACATTTATTTAATCTCTTTCTGAAATTGATAAATTCACTTGATCTTTACAAAAAATTACTTGGTATCTGATTTTTTGTTTAATTAATAACTCTAATTAACTTGCAATCTAATTAAAATTAGCTCCACTATTACATGTGGATCTAACAGCAGCCAGTTGGAGCTCATGTCCACCAATCAAAACCTTACTTGCAGAATCATGCCAGTGAAACATGTATACCCTCAGGATAATTCGGAATGTTTTTAACTTATTTTTAAATCACTGGCATGATTCTGCAAGTAAGGTTTTGATTGGTGGACATGAGCTCCAACTGGCTGCTGTTAGATCCACATGTAATAGTGGAGCTAATTTTAATTAGATTGATTAACTTGGTCTATTTTTCGTCTTTTCATAATTAATAAAGTCACTAAACGAATGTTTTTCAAATTAATAATTAAATACACTTGACCTCATATTTGTTTTGTTTCTATCTCTGTCTCTTTCTGTCTCTGCCCCCCCTCCCTTTCTTTCTTTCTCTCTCTCTCTCTCTCTCTCTCCTCTCTCTCTCTCTCTCTCTCTCTCTCTCTCTGTCTCTGTCTCTGTCTCTGTCTCTCCGTATCTCCGTATCTCTCTCTCTCTCTGTTTGTCTGTCTGTCTGACTGTCTGTCTGTCTGTCTCTCTGTCTGTCTCTCTGTCTATCTATCTATCTATCTATCTATCTATCTATCTATCTATATCTCTATCTATCTATCTCCCACTCCCTTTCATTTGATTTATGTGGGGGGTTTTGCTGGGTTTAATTAATAAATTCACTTGACGTCTACTTGTTTTCTTATTTAATAAATTCACAATAAACACGAGGCAAGTCTACGTGCCTGTACCGTACGTATTAGTAATCTTATATTCCCACCATTGCGATCAGAATTGTGAATCTAGGTTGTTTGCTCAAGTGGTTTTAATTCTGTGACGAGAACAAGCGACAGAAAATGTAGTCATACAAACATTTTACTGGGTCATAAGAGAAAGCTTTAGCATGGCATCACCTTCTACCCATTACGTCCCTCTTGGTCCGCCATAGGCCGCCGCTATAATAATTTTGAGACATTGGAAACAGGATCCAATATGGCCGGGGGATTGGCAAAACAATAAAGGAAGGAATATTCAAGGGCGAATCCGGGAAAGGCAGGACAAAAAGGGCATCTTCTGGGCTGTCCATTTTCAGTAAATGATAATAAAATCTTTATATGATAGTAACCAACGAAAATACTGCGGATTGAAGGCGGTGTGTGTATGAGTGTGTGTGTGTGTGTGTGTGTGTGTGTGTGTGTGTGTGTGAGAGAGAGAGAGAGAGAGAGAGAGAGAGAGAGAGAGAGAGAGAGAGAGAGAGAGAGAGAGAGAGAGAGAGAGAGAGAGAGAGAGAGAGAGACAGAATGTGTGTTCGATGGTGGTGGTGTGTGTGTGTGAGAGAGTGAGAAAGTGTGTGTGTGTGTGAGAGAGAGAAAGTGTGTGTGTGTGTGTGTGAGAGAGAGAGAGAGAGAGAGAGAGAGAGAGAGAGAGAGAGAGAGAGAGAGAGAGAGAGAGAGAGAAAGTGTGTGTGTGTGTGTGAGAGAGAAAGTGTGTGTGTGTGTGTGTGTGTGTGTGTGTGTTATAGTTGGTTTTAATTACAGTAATGTGACATCATATTACTTTATTACACATGTATTATACGATAATCTGCCGTTAACCCTAACTACAACTTGTGTACATAACCTGCTTGTCATATATGGCATTTTGTAACGGACTGTTCTGTCCGCCACCCCAGGACACCCCTCAGAATCTGTTTAACACATTCTTGAACCAGTGACTGTTATATTAGATATAATTAAAGTAACTACTGTATCCAAAATACATGAATAAAGTATACAATTCATAAAGTTATTATATACAAATGTTTAACATATTTTACAGTGGGAATGAATGAATGAATGAATGAATGAATGTTTAACGACACTCCAGCACGAAAAATACATCGGCTATTGGGTGTCAGACTATGGTAATGCAAACAAATAAAGTGATGGTCAACATCAATACAAGAATTCAAGATTTAAATAAAAACAGTGTAAAGAACAGTGCAAAAATACAAATATCACAGATAGATACTGACTTTTACTCAAAATTTCAATTTTGTGCTGTATTGGCCATTATCAAAGAGAATGGTGAGGTTACAGCACGCGCAGGGGTATTTTACAGTGGGAGAGAGACCGAAAGAAAGAAACGAGAGAGAGAGAGAGAGAGAGAGAGAGAGAGAGAGAGAGAGAGAGAGAGAGAGAGAGAGAGAGAGAGAGAGAGAGAGAGAGAGAGAGAGAGGAGAGAGAGAAGAGGAGAGAGAGAGAGAGAGAGAGAGAGAGAGAGAGAAAGAAAGGGGTAGGGAGAAATGAGATTGGCAGAGAGATAAAGCCAGAGACAGAGAAATACAGAGAGAGGGAGACAGACAAACAGAAACAGGCAGACGATTATTCAATACATAATCCACAATAACATATTGTTCCATTTAAAGTAACGTCTCTGAACTGACATTTATATTTGATTCTCTGTTGCCATTTTTTACTTTGACAAGATCATTGCGTGCGCAAGATAATGTGACAGTGATATTTCAGCTGAGGTAGCCTACCTAAAAGGTCATAATATTATTACAACTCAAGTGGTTTAGCCGCCATAGCGAACACGACAGACGGGTCGTTTGTTCCAGTCGAACTGCAATGTATGACGAGTATAGTGCGTGACAAGACAAATGGCGCTTTAAACTTTACAGTTAGTTTTCATTCGGTGTAATATAGGGAGAAAAGGTTAAACAGGTTCATAACTGAGAACAAATAAGTACTTTTTTAATATTTGGGAGGGTATTTTGAATATTAAATATTATGTATAGAGTAACACTCTAACAAAAGGTTTTGATTATTGTTAGGGTATCTTTTAATGTATTTTATTGTTTATTTTGTTTTTCATTCTTTGTTTTTGTTTGTTGTAATTGGGTTTTGGTTTGTTTGTTTGTTTGTTTTAAGGTTTCTTGGGGGGTGGGGGGGGTGGGAGTGGGGGGGTGGGGGAGGGCTTGTTGGTTTTGGGATATACATTTTTTTAAATTCTTGTTAGTTTGGTTGGATTTTGGTTTTTAGTTTTGGTTTTGGGTCTTATGTTTTGGCGGACTAGGTCAAATGATATACGGGAGGTTACTAATATTTGAGTACTAGTAATAACGAGAGAGAGAGAGAGAGAGAGAGAGAGAGAGAGAGAGAGAGAGAGAGAGAGAGAGAGAGAGAGAGAGAGAGAGAGAGAGAGAGAGAGAGAGAGAGAGAGAGAGAGAGAGAGAGAGAGAGAGAGAGAGAGAGAGAGAGAGAGAGAGAGGGGGGGGTTAATGAGAGAAATACATCTAGATAAAAAGATATAGAGAAAGAAATGGTATATATATATATATAAAGATACAAAAATGAGAAGCGTATTTAGAAAGACACCGAAAGAGACAGAAACAGAGACAGAAAGATAGATCAAGAGATACATGTAGAGACACAAGGAATAAAGTAGTCAAACTCAGTTTGACAGAAGAGACATCTTAACCGAGACGCAGTTGAGTAAACTATGTTTTATAACTGTAGAAAAATACCCGTGTATGAACACAAACATAATCTTTATTTTCAAACCGAAATCTCCATACGAGTCGTAAAATTGTCGCTGCAAAATAAACAACACCTAGGCTGTAATATATTCGTTAAATAAATAAACCTACCTGTTCACAGCTAACGCCACCCAGGATGGCGACAAGTACTCCTATAGCGGTAAAGCACAGCGTACGGGTATCCATTCCGTCCCCACAAGTCTTAAAAACACACAAATAAAACAAATAACACGCGACAGATAGACAGACAGAAGAAAACAAAAAGTCACAGTCAAGTTAGGGATCCGGGACGTCTAAAACAATAACCATAATGACTCGTTAATTCCGATCTTCTCCGAAAACGTCTACCGAACGAAAACTGTCACCAGGAAGTAAATTACTGGCGACGAAGGTTACCCTACATGTGACGTTGTTCAGAGGCGCACTTCGGACCAGGAAGTTAGTCGATTGGGCTGAGTTATAGGGTCATTGTTAGCGGTGTTAATGTGGGAGAGAGGTACATACAGAATGTGGCCCTTCGTGTACGGTATCGGGCGAACAGTGATTTGTATAGTCCTATACATGATTCGACCGAGTTGGTTGCACTATACCAATTAATTTCCGGCTGGGTCGAAGTTCGAGGTGTACCGAACTTGTGATAGAGAAGTTAACACCACAAGTCCTGTGATTGGTTATAAATGTGAGTGTGTTGGTTGTAAAAAAAATTAGTTTCATCTGGGCTAAAAATGTATGCAATTTTATTTGATGTAGTACCACCGTGTCAAGTAGCCTTGTGCTTGGAACATGTATGGGGTACCTGTAAAAAAAAGTACTAAAATTTTGTGCGAAACTAGGGGTGTTGCAGAAACATCTGGTTATACCGAAAATGAGCCATGAAAGGTACCATTTTCTGCAGTTAATACTTTGAGGTAGGGGTTGTAGTACTGATATTTATGGGTCACAGTTTGGTTGATATATTGCATATAGTGTTTTTAAACACAAACGTTAACATGGTCGCCTATGGGATTTGAATTGGTATAGTCCAACCAGTTGAAGTGTCTCTGTTGTTAGTATGGAGACTTAAATAGGCTACTATTATGCATGTAGATTATACACGGGTGTAGGAAGGTGCCATAAAGTGTCGGGAGGGGCACACTTTTATATTTACACACTTCTACACTATTATAAAGCAAATATAAAGCAAAATATCTAAAAAGTAGGGGCCACATGCCTCTTTAACCCCCCACCCCCACCCCCCGTTTCCTACGTTAAAAAAAATGAAAACAATGAAATTATATGATTGTCGCAAAATGTAGGGGGTGCCCGAGCCCCTGCCCCTACCCACGCTTATCGGGACAAACCTGAGTTTCCTGCAATTGTTAACATGTTACCGACTAACAGATACTTTGTAACGACTGTAAATACATTTTAAATATTTCTATGCATAAAGTATTAGTGGGTGTATATTAAAGGGACATTCCTGAGTTTACTGCAATTTTTAAGATGTTATCGACTAACGGAGACTTTTTAACGATTGTAATTACATATCAGATATATTTTTCTGTATAAAATATTAGTGGCTGTATATTAAACGTGTTTCTGATCGTTTTAATATTTTTACTAGGTTAAATCTCATTTTATTTCCTAAAATATTATTTTATCGTAAGTACGAAATTAATTGAAAACAAAATCCAGTTTGGGTTTCTTACAAATATTAAGACGACAAGAAACACATTGAATATACAGACACTGGTATTCTAAACAAGAAAATATATTTAATATGTAAGTTTAATCGTAGAAATATTTTATTAGTCGGAAACATCTTACAATGCAGCAAACTCAGGAATGTCCCTTTAAATGTGTGTTTTGATCGTTCTAGTGTTCGAACGAATTTGTAGCCTACTAGGTTAAACTTCGTTAAACTTTGTTAAACTTCATTTTATTTCTTAATACAAATATTTCGTAATACTATTATGGCGTATTATTTTCATAATTTACAGTAATATGCGAAATTGTTTTGTTTGTTTTGTTTAACGACACCACTAGAACACATTAATTCTATTCATCGGCTACTGGATGTGAAACATTTGGTAATTCTGACTCGTAGTCATGAGAAGAAACTATGCATGTTTTCCAATACAACAAGGGATCTTTTATACGCACTTTCCCCACAGACAGGAAAGCACATACCACGACCTTTGACCAGTTGTGGTGCACTGGTTGCAACGAGACCCCCCCCCCCCCCCCCCCCCCCCCCCCCCCCAGTCAGTTGAATGGACCAACCGAGGTGATTCAGTCCTGCGACGCAAGAACTTCACGCGAGCACTCAAACGACTGAGCTAAATCCCCCCCTCCCCCAAATTGTTGGGTGACCATGTCTAGTTTGGGCTGCTTACAACTTACAAGTATTAAAGGGACATTCCTGAGTTTGCTGCCATTTTTAAGATGTTATCGACTAACGGAAACTTTTTAACGATTGTAATTATCTATCAAATATATTTTCCTGCATAATATATTAGTGGCTGTATATTAAACGTCTTTCTGATCGTTCTAATATTTGTACAAGGTTAAATTTCATTTTATTTCCTAAAATATATTTTTCTCGTACGTACGAAATTATTTGAAGGCAAAATCCAGTTTGGGCTTCTTACAAATATTAAAACGACCAGAAACACATTGAATATACAGACATTGATGTTCTAAACAAGAAACTATATTTAATATGTAAGTTTAGTCGCAGAAATATTTTATTAGTCGGAAACATCTTACAATGCAGAAAACTCAGGAATGTCCCTTTAAGATGACGAGAAACACAGAATATATAATACAGGCACTGATATTCTAAACAAGAAACTATATTTATTATGTAAGTTCGATCGTTAAAATATCGGAAACAATGCAGCAAACTCCGTATAGTCCTGTTTAAAGGTCATTGTTGACGCTGTGAATAGTATTGTGTTATCGTGTAGCATCTGAGAGAGGTGTGTATGTCAGCGCCAAGTGTGCATCTATGTTGCTAATAATAATATTATATCGCGGGTCATGTTCCGATTATCATACTGCGTATATGTATATCTACACACACAGGCGCGCGCACACACACACACACACACACACACACACACATTCACGCACACATACATACATACGCATTCACACGCACACATTCACGCGCACACAGAGACAAAAATACACACATACACAGACACATATAAATGCATGCACACAAACACACACACGAGTATATATATATATATATATATATATATATATATATATATATATATATATATATATATGTATGTGTGTGTGTGTGTGTGTGTGTGTGTGTGTGTGTGTGTGTGTATGTATGTATGTATGTATATATTTATATATTGTACTCTTCAAAAACATTAGGGGAATTCTAATAAACATTTACAATTGCCAAAATTGTAAGGTATATTAGCTGTGGGGAATGGTTATATGATAATAGTGAATTAATTGGTTAACCAGTAGTTAGTATTACAATAGGTTTTATGACCACCAAAGATCTTGAAGGACGATTGGGGTGACAAGTGAAATTTGAGTTACGCCCGCCCCCGAGCTACTTACGGCATTCCTTCGTCAGATTTTCTTCTTCTTCTTTTTTTTTTTTTTTCGTTGAATGATATATATATATTTTTAAAACAGTTGTAAAGAGAATCAATGTAGCACATATGACCAACATATCAGGGACTACAAGTGCAAACACATTGAACAATACAAGGATGTTACTGATGACCCACTTCCCACCTATATTCTGTGACACAGTTCCTGTGAAACTCAGCGTTTCGCTGCTATGTCTGTCTTGATTATCAGAAATCGTAATTCCCCATATTAATCTCATAATCAAGACATTGCACAACCGGATGTCACAGCGGATGATGGGGGCGGCAGTTGGGGGAAGATACATTTCAATGAACTATTCGATACGCAATCATCAATGTAAAAATCCCGGATGCAGGCCCTTTAAATTGAAAACAACAAGCCCATTGTGTACTCTGAAATCGGACTTCTGTGTTCCTGGTTAAATGGACTATCCCACTTTTACTGCCATTGTAACATACAAGTTTGTTTGTTTTGGTTAACGACACCACTAGAGCACATTAATTTATTACTCATCGGCTATTGGATGTCCAACATTTGGTATTTGTTTTACATATGAAGAGTTTAGGCGCAAAACACAATATATCCATTTTTAATTTTCAGTAAAAATTAATTTTTTAATAGGCGTATATCGCGTTTTGATGAAAAAAACGGAATTTATCCAATACAATTTCATAAGGATCAATCACGTTTTGCGGCAAATCAGCGGGCCTACGATTAGCTCTTACTGACATACAATAATGGCTTTAACAAAAAACAAGAAAGAAAATGGTTTACATCGCGTTTTGCGCCTGAACTCTTCATATTGTCCCACAGACAGGATGACACATACCACGGCCTTTGATGCACCAGTCGTGGTGCACTGGCTGGAGCCACTGTAACATGTTCACAATTAACCTATCCTTTTTTATGACCAAACTAACGTATTAAAGATATGTTCTTGTTTAGAACATCTGTTTATATATAAGCAAAGCGTTTGTAGTCGTCCTAATATTTGTATTTCTCGTTTCAGCCAGTGCACAACGACTGGTATATCAAAGGACGTGGCAAGTGCTATCCTGTCTGTCGAATGGTGCATACAAAATCATCTTGCTACTAACGGGGTAAAAATGTAGCCCGTATCCCCTTTCAGACTATGGTATATCAGCATTAAAAAATGTAAGTTTGACATCCAATTATAGGCGTACGGGCTCCCATCTTTTTGTCTTTTCTTCTTTCTTTTTTTTTTTCTTTCATTCTTTTTTTTTTTTTTTTTTTTTTGGGGGGGGGGGGGGGAGGCTATATTTTGTCCGAATTAAACGAAACTGTCCAAATCTGGATAACAAATGTGTTTGGGGTTTTTTCATGTTAGGATTACTGTCAAACAGCTATATAGAATTACAAACTAATCACTACGCATTTTTATATGGATTGCAAATAATTTTGAACGTAGAATGATGAAAATAAATGGTAAAAAGGTTAGCACATTTTGCCTCCCCCACCTCAGTCTCGTACGCTCATTCATCCAATAGCCGATAGATCAATGCGCTCTAGTGATGTCGTTAAACAGAACAAACCTTAACTTTTTTCCTAATATGTGTAGTAGCCAAGCAGGATTTTCCCTTCCAATAATTTCGTACGTACAGAAAATATATGAAGAAAATGAATGATGACTGCTACAAAGAGTAGCACCCGACCACAAACGCATTGGATATACATACATATTATATTTTAAAAAACAAATTTATTTAATATGTATTTTTATTCGCAAAACAGGGCTCGAACTTAACGACGGCACCGACGGCAATTACCGTCGTTGATATAAATTGCCGTAGGTAGAGAGCATCACCGATGACCCCTTTGTGCCGTCGGTAAAGCTCCTCAACAATGGAGAAATGTATACATCTGGTGAACATTATCTGGCAATATTTAACATCTGCACGTTTACAAGATGTCTACATGTAACAAGATAGCAAAAGTCTCTTTAAAAAAAAAATGACATAGGCAGGCTCAAAACTGCCGTCGGTGGACTGTTTCACACATTTCAATTCTTTTTAAAATTGCAGTGGGAGACAAATTCTTTAAGTTCGAGCCCCGCAAAACACCCAACCGACTTTGTACTTAGAAACAACTTACAATGGCTGTAAAAGTGAGGACAGTCCCTTTAATATAATGTAATCCTTGATGAATTAAACAGCTGCCTGACAGAGTGTTTCAGATATTATGTTACGCTTTCAAATGTTATTGCCATTTTAACAGGATACCCAAGGGCAAGCTGTTGGATAAGGAAGGAAGGAATGTTTTTATTTAACGACATACTCGACACTTTTTATTTGCGTTAATAAATTATAGCGAGAGTCATATTATGATTAAGGACAACGATAGAGTAAACCTGTTGCCGAGACGCAATGGGTACTTCTCTGAAATAGTGTAAATATGTCCTATAAGTTAAATAGACAACACCCAATATCTCTGTATATAGTGAGCTGAGCCGTATGCCAATGTTTATTAGCAGATATGAAAGAATTATTAAATATTGGTTAAAGATAGTTTCGAATAGAAACTCCATTTTATATGAGGTTTACAATATTTTAAGAGTAGACGCAAATAATAATATTTCATATAACGGATTGAACTGGGCGTATGGTGTTAAATGTCTGTTGGATAGTCTTGGTCTGTCAGATGTCGGGTGGAGTCGAGATCAAGTGTTGCCTTACTTACCTTTTATTAAACAACGAATAATGGATCAATACTTACAAAATGGAACGATCAACATCATTTTATTTCTAAATTAAACCATTATAATAAGTTCAAACATCAGAGATTTTGTATATTATGTAATATGAAAGTTATAGAAGATGAATACTAGTATCACTTTGTGTTAGTTTGCCCAATGTATAGGGATTTAAGACAACAGTATTTAAATAAGATTTACAATAGATGGCCAAATATCCAAAAGTTTTATAGGCTAATGTCTTGTGATACCCCTAAAATGGTTATTAATTTAGCAAAATATGTACATCTTGCTATGCAGAGACGCCAGTTATTGTTATAATTGGTTTCCTATCTGTTCCTCACAGCTTTATACTTTCATGTATTTTCTTCAACTTGCCTTCTTACTTACTGAGTCACTGACTCTACATTTAATTTGTATTTTTCATTGTATGTTTGCTATAAGTGTTATGTAATACTTTATGCAATAAACATGTTCAGTGTTCTCATTCATCCATTTCAACTTATTTTCGTGCTTATATCCAATTAGGGTTCACGCACGCTGTCTCGGGCACACACACACACACACCTCAGTTTTCTGGACAGTGGGTTAATTGTTAGTGGTTAGTGAGAGAGAAGAGGGTGTACTGATCTTACACCTACCCATTGAATCATTAAAACTCGCTCAAGGTGGGAGCCGGTACCGGGCTGCGAACCCTGTACCTACCGATGGCTTAACCACGACACAACCGATGCCGGCAATTCTTTCCGAAGGGATTTTTTATATACAGCATCCTACTTACAGTGTACTACATATATATCAGCCTTTGTTACACCAGTTATGGAGCACTGGCTGGAACGAGAAATTATGTACTTGTGGACAACGCACCGACGGGGATCGATCTTAGACGTCCCACTCCCTTGGATTAAAGGGACATTCCTGAGTTTGCTGCAATTTTTAAGATGTTATCGACTAACAGAGACTTTTTGACGACTGTAATTACATATCAAATATATTTTTCGGCATAAAATATTAGTGGCTGTATATTAAACGTGTTTCTGATCGTTCTAATATTTGTACTAGGTTAAATTTCATTTTATTTCCTAAAAACTATTTTTTTCGTACGTACGAAATTATTTGACGACAAAATCCAGTTGTGG
This sequence comes from Gigantopelta aegis, assembly GCF_016097555.1. NCBI lineage: Eukaryota > Metazoa > Mollusca > Gastropoda > Neomphalida > Peltospiridae > Gigantopelta > Gigantopelta aegis. The sequence continues at coordinate 5,973,002 of NC_054705.1, forward strand.
CTTCTTACAAATATTAAGACGACCAGAAATACATTGAATATACAGACACTTGATATTTAATATGTAAGTTTAATCGTAGAAATATTTTATTAGTCGGAAACATCTTACAATGCAGCAAATTCGGGAATGTCCCTTTAAGAAGTGCACAGTCCAGAGACCACACAAGAAGATACTAAACGAGCATCCGTGGGAGACCATATATACTAACTGGAACTGTTTTCAAACATACGTCACGAGCGAAAGCGAATATTGTACGATATAATGTAAACAGTCTTCTGTACAAGAATAGTGTTCTATTTATTACAACACTCATTACAGAACACACATCTACTCCCAACCCGAGGCATGGGGAGGCACAGAACTAAAACCAGGGGAGATAACGTCGCTTACCAAATCTTATCGGTCATGATCTCCCTAAAGACGCATTTCACATTGTGGGAGATTGGGCTTTTCGACATATTGTTTCCCATTAGCAATTTACATGACATGACAGCACATACCACGGCCTTTGCTATGCCAGTCGTGAGGCACTGGTTGGGATGGGGTAAAACTCAGGAGTCCTACAAGATTTGATCCTATGACTTAAAGGGACACGCCCTAGTTGTTAACCATTACGCCGTTGTTTTTCGCTATTAAACCCATTTTATCACAAATAAAATTGCACTTTACTTACCGTTTATTATTTAGAATATACATTTCCATTCACTTGAAGTATTTTTTGGTAATCCTGGTAATCCTGGTGTTTGTAATACCACAAAATGCATTTTTCGTATTTCATAAAATGCCACGGGCCTCTGAGAAAAAAACCGTTGAGCAGACAAGATCTAATCTATTTTTAGAGGGGATATTCCCATTTCAATGTCACAGACGTTGGTATACCACGTGACCATTATCATTTTGGTTCGGTTTGTTTTCTCGTGCACGGTTCGCGCAATCAACATCCGATTTGTTGTCGTTTGCTTGTTGCTCATTTGTGAGATATTTCTTCACAGTTCGTGAACATTTTCAGTAACTATAAAGTTCAGACAAGTAAGTATCTCAATACAAAACGTTACAAACCCTTAAAACCAATAATTTTGCTAAGTCTTACGATATCTGGAGAGGGGATACAACCAGGACAGAACAGTTGGAACATGTCCAGGAGAGGTGCAAGGAACGCACCCAAGTCTGTGCGCACTCTGTGAAATTTGTCGTGACGTAGGCATTGTTGTGTTTCGAGCGACATCTACCGGTGACATCAGAATACTAACTTTCAAAATTATTTCATGCAATTGGGACATGGGGATTCCGATGGTATTTATCGATATAAACCTGCTTTTCACTCCATTTGATAAAAACGTGATCTAAGTGTGTTACAGGTTTGTAGATTAACCAAATTATAATTTATTTTCGCTGGATGGAACTAGGGCGTGCGGCTTTAAGCCCGTAAAACAAAAGTTAGTTCTAAGCACACCACTGGAGCATATTGATGAATTAATCACTGGCTATTGGATGTCAAACAAAAGTTAGTTCTAAGCACACCACTGGAGCATATTGATGAATTAATCACTGACTATTGGATGTCAAACAAAAGTTAGTTCTAACCACACCACTGGAGCATATTGATGAATTAATCACTGGCTATTGGATGCCAAACAATAGTTTGTTCTAACCACACCACTGGAGCATATTGATGAATTAATCACTGGCTATTGGATGTCAAACAAAAGTTAGTTCTAAGCACACCACTGGAGCATATTGATGAATTAATCACTGGCTATTGGATGTCAAACAAAAGTTAGTTCTAACCACACCACTGGAGCATATTGATGAATTAGTCACTGGCTATTGGATGCCAAACAAAAGTTTGTTCTAACCACACCACTGGAGCATATTGATGAATTAATCACTGGCTATTGGATGTCAAACAAAAGTTAGTTCTAAGCACACCACTGGAGCATATTGATGAATTAATCACTGGCTATTGGATGTCAAACAAAAGTTAGTTCTAAGCACACCACTGGAGCATATTGATGAATTAATCACTGGCTATTGGATGTCACACATTGGAAACCCGCTACACTTTTCCATCAGTAGCAACGACTATTTTGTATGCACCATCTCACAGGCAGGATAGCACATACCACAACCTTTGACCAATTGTGGTTCACTTGTTGGAACTAGAAAAAAACCAATCAGTTGAAAGGATTCACCAACGTGGTTCGATCCTGCCACGCAAGCACCTGAGCAGGATTTCTGCCAGTGTAAAATGGGTATACCGCAATACCCAATTTTGTTTGCAGATTTTTTAAAATAATTTTTTGGAGTTGACATTTTAGACAAAATTAACGACTCCAATCAATACTGTACGACTTTCTTAAAGGGTCATTCCTGAGTTTGCTGCAAGTTTTAACATAGACTTTTTAACGAGTGTAATTACATATCAAATATATTTTTCTGCATATAAAATATTAGTGGCTGTATATTAAATGTGTTTCTGATCGTTCTAATATGTGTACTAGGTTAAATTTCACTTTATTTCCTAAAACATATTTTTTCGTACGTACGAAATTATTTAAAGACGAAATCCAGTTTGGGCTTCTTACAAATATTAAGACGATCAGAAACACATTGAATATACACACCGATATTCTAAACAAGAAAATATATTTAATATGAAAGTTTAATCGTAGAAATATTTTGTTAGTCGAAAACATCTTACAATGCAGCAAACTCGGGAATGTACCTTTAACCCTAACCCACTTTTCTGAGTTTGCGGTTGCATTCAACACACACACACCCCTGCGCGTGCTGTAACCTCACCGTGGTGCAGGGGTGTAACATTCTCTTTGAGAATGGTCAATACAGCACAAATTGAAGTTTAGAGTAAGATTCGGTGTCCGTAAAATTCTGTGATATTTGTATTTGTATTTTTGCACAGTTCTTTATACTGTTTTTGTTTAAACCTTGAATTTTTATATTGATGTTGATCATCACTTTATTTATTTGCATTACCATAGTTTGACACCCAATAGCCAATGTATTTTTCGTGCTGGGGTGTCGTTAAACATTCATTCATTCAACACACACACACACACACACACACTCGCACACTATTATAGCGCCATTTCAAACATTCATACATTTCTTTCTGGCAGAAACACTGACCTGAGGAGAATATCCAACCGACTGACCTAAATCCCCGCCCATAAAACATAAATTAAGAAATGTTTAAGAAAATAATCCCAAAACCCAAACAACAAGAGAAAACAAGAAACGTTCATTATACGAAAATATTTTATTCATATTCACAATGCAGGCGTTTTTCATACTCTCTCTTACATGTACACTGAGAAGTGTACTCACACATGGACTAAATAGCGTATGTTTTCATATGCACACATGCATTTACATAATTACACACACATTGTGTGTGTGTGTATATATATATATACACATATACTGAACAAAATAAGAAACTTCCGCTAACTTTGCTTGAACATAACTTGATGAAAACAAACCGGGGGAATATGCGTTTAAAGAGTGTTCCATGATGCATCGTTTGGTGCAAAAATCATGTGTGTGTACACGTGCCCAATTAAGACGATTTAGACGATGACGTTGCGTTAAAACGCATCCGACGTAAGGACGTCGTCCATGTAAACCGTTTTCCCGCAGACGATTACGAACAGTTTGCCCACTGATTCGGTTATTATGAAGCCCAGCTGTGTTAGCAGCAGTAGCAGTGGCAGTTTGGAATCGATTGCTCAAATGCGTGTTCATGATATAGCGGTCTTGACCACACATTGTAACACACAGACGTCCACGACGTGGCAAGTCGTTGGTGCTTCCTGTCGTTCGAAATCTTACGCGAAGATTTCGTATCGCTCGACTAGAACTCCCAACATGCCTTGCAACGTCTTCTGTCGACATGCCAGCATCAAGCATGCCAATCGCCCGTTCGCGTAAATTATTGGGTATTCTTGGCATACTAAAAATGCTACAATGTAAAAAACGTTAATTTTTTTTACAAATTTTGAAGCGTTTTTGTTCACTTGACAATAATGTCAGTAAGACAAGTAAAACAAATTGACCGAATACTACACGGGACATGTCGAACCATGCATGCACGTGCAAATTGAATTTCACGTTGTCGACGATTAACAGTGAAAAAAATAATCGATAAAATTCATGAATCCTGATAATACAGCTCAAGGCTAATACTACCTATATAATTTCATTACACAATGAATTCTTTAAAACAACAAATACTATATGTACAAATGTACACTGAACTCGAATGGCCTGCAAGCATCAGTAAATGGTATAACAGTATTCGATGGTTGTTAGAAGAATTCCAAGTTCGACTGAATATATAATTACAAAGCCTGGTAATACGACTAATACTGCATGCACTACTACTAATAACAACACTGATACAACTAATTAAAAAATAATACTAACAAAAATAATATATAAAAAAAAGAAAATTGAAATGACACCATCCACCCCCAAAAAATAAATTTACCCCCCCCCCAAACAAAAAAAAAAACCCACACAAAAACAAACCAAATCACCACCAACAACCTCCCCCCTCAAAAAAAAAAAAATAATAATAATAATAATAAAAATAAATAACAAAAAAAAACCCCACAACAACCCCAAAAACCACCAAAGAGTAACCAATTATAAATTAAAATAAATAAATAAAAAGACTACCCTCAAAATTAAAAAAATTAAAATAAATAAAAAGTGTTTTCACATTATAATTAAAATATACAAAACAACTATTTACATGCAAACTGATTGACAAATGTCATGTTTCACACCAATTGGGCTTCATACAAACAACCAAAATGTTTTTTTAAAAATTAGTTTATAAAATTCTGTAAAGCTTCAAAATATACATCATGATTTAAAAAACATACAAGCTACATGCACAATCACCTAACATGTATATTAATTGACTGATGATATGTTATTAATCTCATTTATATCACTATTTGTTCTTTTTCCAACTCTGTTTTAATACTTGTAAGTCAATTATTAAACAATTAAAAAACTGTAAACTATTTCTTTTTACAATCTCTTTATAAAACATTAAAAAACCCATCTGCTAATAGTATTATAATTTTTTTAAATAATGACTAAAAGATTGTACAATTTTATATAAAAAATATATATATATTAAAGGCATATTGTCACAGACCACTGACCTATTTAATAGTCTAACAAAGTATTACCTGAACAAAAAATAATTTGATCTGTCCCTAAATGTACTTTATCCAACCATCTTCATAAATGTCATACTCCATTTATTAATAACATTTTGTAAAATATAATTGAATTATGGCAATGGTCCATAATTCAAAAACTAAAATTGCCGAGAGGGATGACATGGATTTCACTCCATCATGGTTCAGTTACGGTGATGCGATATCTAGATTTGGTTTCCAACAATTAATGCAATTTTTTTTTTTATTATCCATTTTTAGGGAAATATGGTCCTTAAATCCATGACAGTATGCCTTTAAAGAGTACTACCCCAAGTGTGTATACATTTTAAAAGAATTTCAGCAAATAAAATACTTTTACATTAAAATGACAATTTACTTACATTTCTTGCTTAGAATATGAATATCTCTACAATCAATGCATTTCTCAACATTGTAATGTTTTGCAGTATTTCAATATAAATCTTTGTCAAAAATAGTTTTGTACTAGAAATTTACTTCTTCCAATGGCTAAAACAGATTTCAAATAATGTGGTCAACAATATTCTAAATGTATTTTTATCTCTAAAATTAAAACATACTGTGTCCCCTACTTGAAAACGAAGATGTATAGGGCTTTTTTTTCCTACTCTTAATGTAAAAACGATTAAAATCTGGTTTGTCTTAGCTTAGTAACTGGTTTAATGTGTCCATACACCACTAGGGTTTCGAACACGCCTATCCCGAGTCCGGCCTCCGATAGGATCGAGGGTCTGACTTAGGACAGGAATAACCAAATAAATACGGTCAAGTTTGAAATTTTGAATATTAACACCAAAAGTATAAAAAAAGGGGAAAATTGGGGTTAATAAATTTTGGCTGTGCCCTTAAAGAAAAATATTAACATTCCTAACCCTTTATAAATTATTGTGTCCACCCCCATCCAGACTACAGATTGTGCCCACACCCTTCCCTCCTCTAGATATCATTGCTACGGACCTGGGAATTCACTGCCATTAACACAGTTAACTTCCTGATACTGTGTGGATGAGGGTTTTGGTTACAGTCACTCTGTTCTGTTAGTGTTAGTGTGATCTCTTATTTCCTTCCATCAATATATGTTGTACAACGAACATACAGTGACACATTTCTAAACGGACACCCATGGTCAATATACAAAAAGTCTGGTTTTGTTCTCTATATAGTTTTAAAAAGTAACTATGAAACATTTTCCGTTTTGAGGGAAATCCGGTTTATTGAGAGCCCAGTTTTGAGGGAAATCCGGTTTATTGAGAGTCCAGTTTTGATGTGTTTCACTATATATGTTGTACAACATGATATTATTATTATTCAATATAGCCTCAAGATCGAAACACTGATTTGAATGCTTTCCCTAAAACAGGACAGCACATGCAACTTTTGATATACCAGTCGTAAAGCACGGCTTAAATATTTCCATAAAAAACAAACAACACAAACAATATCTAGCCGCTGGAATTTGCAGTGTGCCATTGCAAAAAGCAAAAACAGCTTTTGAAAAATTGATCTGCATTATCAGGTATTTACTTTGTTATTAGTTGTATTATACTGCTGTCACAACATAATCGAATTATTGAGGGTTGAAATATTGACCTGCCAAGAATGGAGTACTGGTATCATTTTCGTAATAATCAAGGGCCTAATTCACTTAACTCTCGCAACTTTGTGATCTCGCAGTGCAATGCTAACAGACTTATTGCGAGACCAATAGTTTCGTTCGTGTTTCACTCGTGCAAGTTTAGTTTAAGGAAGGAAGGGAATGTTTTACTTAACAACGCACTCAGCACTTTTGTTTTTTTACGGTTATATGGTGTTGAACATATGGTGAAGGACCACATAGATATTGAGGGAAGAAACCCGCTGTCGCCACTTCAAGAGCTAATCTTTTCGATTAGCAGCAAGGGATCTTTTATATGCAACATCCCACAGACAGGATAATACATACCACAGCCTTTGTTACACCCGTTGTGGAGCACTGGCTGGAACGAGAAATAGCCCAATGGGTCCACCGACGGGGAAAGTTTAGTTTAATATAACCCATTTTACCTTTAGATAGATAGATAGATAGATAGCTAGTTTAACGTGCCCATATACCACTAGGGTTTCGAACTTGCCCATCCAGAGTCTGACCTCCAATAAGATCGGTGGCCTGACTCATTTTACCTTTAAGATATAATTTACAAGTAGGATTTACGCTGGATGCCAAGAATTAATAGCAATTTTGCGAATTTAATAAGAAATTCAAGTAACATTTAACTGTTTAAGCAGAATTACTTTTAAAATATCTAAACACATAAAAACAACAAATGTTTTCGCCTGAGCTTTTTGGTGAATTGGTAATGACATATATTCACCTAATTCCACTTAAAATCACATTTTGACGATTTGGCGAATAACAGCGTAAACTCTGATGACATGGTTATGACTAGTTACGCAAAAACAAAACAATTTACCTCAAGCTGTTTTTATGTACATGTATAGTCCATAAATGGTTTGTGCCAAGTTTCAGTTCTCAGAAGCCTGTATGTCTGACATATAATAAAACATGCTAAATGATATGTAATAACATACTCGTATACTACCACAAGACATCAGCATTTTCGTTTATGCTGAATTTCCCTCCTTATGGATGACATATATCATGCAATAATATATACACTGTTAAAGAATACAAAACTCTCTTTAACATACCAGTGGTGGTATTGGTTAGAATGGGACAAAAGGTGTAAATTAATAAACTGTAAACAACAATGATGCCGGTTCACGTGATTGAACTCACTCACTAAAACCACAGTCATACCTCTATCATTTAACATAAATTACTAATGCAAAACACACATAAATTCAAAGTTAAGAAAAATATATACTTGTATATTATACATGTATCAGTACACTTATTACTGACCTTTTGGACTGAGCTTGACTTTTTAAGATTGTCTGTTAGGACTATAACATCCACACGTTGTGTGAATCGGCAAAGTAGTTCACACATAAAGTGTGATGAATGAGCAAACTCGCGTCACTACATCTGGTCCAATGGGATGAGATTAAGTTGTAATGAATGAAACAGAAATTTAATTATCGGTACCGGGTATATCAAATTATAATAAAAAACATTCTGAGAAAAATGGTCGATAATACCTGATCGTAAGACTTTCCTGGGGCCAGTTCAACGAAGCAATCTTAGAGCTAAGATCACCTAAGTGCATAAGATAGTTATGGACTTAAGGTGATTTTAGTGCTAAGATCGGTGATCTATATAGCAGGGGTGGGAATTGGTGAACTGTAAAAAAGAGGTAATCTAAAGTGGTTCAGGAAATTCTTGAAATCCTAGGTTAAAATCTGTGCCATCTGACACCCCTGATATAGTTACTGTGGCTCCCAGTTTAGTTCAAATACATTACTGTCAAAACTGTGTTATTAATACTATCAAAATACTGAACACTGCCATCATTATTTGTGTTCTTCATAGTCAATACTTATCTTTCAGATAACATACATTTTCAGTCATGTTTTGTACTAGCAGATTAAGAACATGTTGTTCGACAGTCATCGTAGAAAAAAATGGGAGGTGCATAATTAAGGTATCTGTGTAAATATTTAAAAAAACAGACAAAACAACAACAAAAGAATTTTGCTTTGTTTAACATCACCACTAGAGCACATTGATTAATTAATCATCAGCAATTGGATGTCAAACATTTAGTAATACTGACTTGTTGTCATCAAGAGAAAACCTGCTACATGTTTCCATTAGCAACAAGGAATCATTTACATTATTACCATCCAACAGACAGGAACAAAAAAACACACAAAAAACCCACCTCTCCCCCCCCCCCCCCCCACACACACACAAAAAAAACCCCACACCAACATATCAGCTTTCACTAAAGCCGGACAAGGTCCAGTGACTTTATAATCATGACCTGGCCAATGAGAACAGATCTGTCTGAACAAAACCACATTTAATAGGCTCATCTTGCAAATTGCACAACCAATGACCAAACTGACAGTGGACAAAACCCCAAAAAATGTGCAGGCTACAGGAAAGTTGAGAGTTACATTAAAATTTTCATAAAGTTTTTGGCGTAAAACTTAAATCTACAAAAAAAATATATATAATAAATAAAAAATAAAAAAATAAACATTTGTTTTGTTTAACGGCACCACTAGAGCACACTGATTTATTAATCATCGACTACTGGATGTCAAACATTTGGTCATTCTCACATATAGTGTTAAAGAGGAAAAAGGAGATTGTTTTGTTCAAAGACACCACTAGAGCACATTGATTTATTAATCATCGGCTACTGGATGTCAAACATTTGGTCATTCTCAGATAATAATAAGTCTAACAGAGGAAGCCTGCAACATTTTTCCATTAATAGCAAGTCATCTTTTATATGCATTTCTCATGTCAGCACATACCTTAACGTTTGATAAACCAGAAACCAAGAAATCACTTTCATCTCTGCACAACAAAAAGGAATGATGCACCATGTGGGAAAAAGACACTGAATGCACTATTCTAAATACTAAAATAATAAAAATATGCTTAATACATTGTACATGTTTACACCGAATTGAGGACGGAAAAAGAAAAAAGAAAGAAAGAAAGAAAGAAAGAAAAAGACAGAATGTAAAATAAATATATAAGCTCTTGATTTTGGCGTTACATTTTGATCTCACTTTGTTCAGACTCTGACTAGACAAAACAATGATATTCTTCACTGGGCATCTCATTTTCTGGTTCCAGATTATTCAGAAAGATGGCGACCAGTATATGTTATGATTACATTAAAAAAACACCCACAACAGTTATGCATACATTTTGACCTTTCCTGTGAATAAAGGCATAATTAATTCTGCATCGATTAATGACTGAACCATTGCTGTATGGTTATATCAACAAATGGTTTGAATATGACTGGTTTTAACACACACTCTTTCAAGTTCATAGCATATAGCCTTTACAGAAATGTTTTATGATACAAAAAAATAATAAAAAATCCACAAATGTCAAGGCCCATTTGTTGTAACTTATCACTGGGCCATTGTATATTCCAAGCCCTGCAGTGGAATAATGTTTGTCGTTTGGTTCACGTTCTGCAGAGTTGGACTGCACAACCATCTCGAAGACAGTAGAAGACGTTGAAGGTTCACATATTTCACTGGCGTAAAGAGAAATAGTCACCAGATTTCAACACCACATTTGGAGACACCGTTTCATAGGAAAACCATAGTTAGTGTTTGAAGAATAAAAAAACGCACAAACTTTTCATGGTGTTGAACTTAAAGAGGTTTTACCTATTGTTAGCCAAATATTGAATGATGCATTTAATTTTGAATTATAACAAGAAATTGGTGGAAATAAATGATAAAATAAATAAATAAATAAATAATGGAAATAAATGATAAATAAAATAAATAAATAAATAATGGAAATAAATGATAAATTAAATAAATAAATAAATAATAGAAATAAATGATAAATAAATAAATAAATAAATAAATATATAAATAAATAAAATAAATAATAACAATAGTAATAATAAATAAATACTTTTTTTTTAAATATGATCTAAAAATTTAATTTAGGAATTTAAAACACAAAAGTTAACCCTCCTCCCACCCACCCACCCCAAAAAAATATAAAGAAAAAGCAAAAAAAAAAATAATAATAACACTCACTTTAGTTATTTTTCAATTATTCTGTTATACACATAATATGGTCACAACATTATTTAAAAAATCAGACATATTTGCTAACTATAGAATTTCCCTCAGCCTAAATAGCATCTCTTAACATACGAAACAGTGGCTATAGAAATCTGGTATCAGAATCGACATATTGAGTTCTCCTTTAGTTTGGTCTGTGGAATGATAAAAAAAAGATTATCACAAATGACTCTTATATCAATTCTCGCAAGCCAGCCATCACTGCCGCGCTGACCCCACCGGCGATGGGCAACGTCACTAACCATGCGAGGATTATGTTCTTGAACAACTTCCAGTCAACATTTTCGTTGGACCTCACTCGCCCCACCGACACAATGGAGCCCACTTTACAGTGGGTTGTGGAGATTGGAATGCCAGCATTCGACGCGACCAGAACCGTTAGGGCTGCTCCGATTTCTATACAGAAACCACTGAAATCAGAGAAGAAAACAAGAATTTTGAGAGTACTGTTATTTGAGCAATATATGTCCCATACCTGGCCCCAAAATGTTTTATATCTCCTAAGCTCAAAGACCATATCTCTGTCAAAAAGCATTCTCAGTGTACCGCTAAAGCAAAACATGTCCCCTACCGGCCCCAGCCAATTTGTTTTATCTGCGAAATTCAAGGGCCATAACTCTGTCAAAAACCATTCTGAGAGTAATGCTAAAGCAATATACTGTGCTCAACAAATGTTTGTAACGCCTTAGTTCAACAGCTATACCTGTCAAAACGGGGTAAATCGCATCATAAGGCTATATGCACAACATTTTATACAAAATCTTGTGGCATTATGGAAAAAAAAAAACGTCTGAAAAAATATCTGGGACAGACAGAAAGATGGAGACAAAACCAATAGGGGACTAACAAGTTAAATTTAAAGTTATATTCCTCGCTAGATACCAGTATATTACAGAACCACTCACCTGGATGGAGTTATCTTGGACAAGTCTTCTCCTATAGTGTAGGACACCTCACCTAGATCCTCCCTAGATACCAGTATATTATAGAACCACTCACCTGGATGGAGTTATCTTGGACAAGTCTTCTCCTATAGTGTAGGACACCTCACCTAGATCCTCCCTAGATACCAGTAAATTATAGAACCACTCACCTGGATGGAGTTATCTTGGACAAGTCTTCTCCTATAGTGTAGGACACCTCACCTAGATCCTCCCTAGATACCAGTATATTACAGAACCACTCACCTGGATGGAGTTATCTTGGACAAGTCTTCTCCTATAGTATAGGACACCTCACCTAGATCCTCCCTAGATACCAGTATATTATAGAACCACTCACCTGGATGGAGTTATCTTGGACAAGTCTTCTCCTATAGTGTAGGACACCTCACCTAGATCCTCCCTAGATACCAGTATATTATAGAACCACTCACCTGGATGGAGTTATCTTGGACAAGTCTTCTCCTATAGTATAGGACACCTCACCTAGATCCTCCCTAGATACCAGTATATTATAGAACCACTCACCTGGATGGAGTTATCTTGGACAAGTCTTCTCCTATAGTATAGGACACCTCACCTAGATCCTCCCTAGATACCAGTAAATTATAGAACCACTCACCTGGATGGAGTTATCTTGGACAAGTCTTCTCCTATAGTGTAGGACACCTCACCTAGATCCTCCCTAGATACCAGTATATTATAGAACCACTCACCTGGATGGAGTTATCTTGGACAAGTCTTCTCCGATAGTGTAGGACACCTCATTGAGAACCTCCCTAGATACCAGTATATTATAGAACCACTCACCTGGATGGAGTTATCTTGGACAAGTCTTCTCCTATAGTGTAGGACACCTCATCTAGATCCTCCCTAGATACCAGTATATTATAGAACCACTCACCTGGATGGAGTTATCTTGGACAAGTCTTCTCCTATAGTGTAGGACACCTCACCTAGATCCTCCCTAGATACCAGTAAATTATAGAACCACTCACCTGGATGGAGTTATCTTGGACAAGTCTTCTCCTATAGTGTAGGACACCTCACCTAGATCCTCCCTAGATACCAGTATATTATAGAACCACTCACCTGGATGGAGTTATCTTGGACAAGTCTTCTCCGATAGTGTAGGACACCTCATTGAGAACCTCCCTAGATACCAGTATATTATAGAACCACTCACCTGGATGGAGTTATCTTGGACAAGTCTTCTCCTATAGTATAGGACACCTCACCTAGATCCTCACTAGATACCAGTATATTATAGAACCACTCACCTGGATGGAGTTATCTTGGACAAGTCTTCTCCTATAGTGTAGGACACCTCATCTAGATCCTCCCTAGATACCAGTATATTATAGAACCACTCACCTGGATGGAGTTATCTTGGACAAGTCTTCTCCTATAGTGTAGGACACCTCACCTAGATCCTCCCTAGATACCAGTAAATTATAGAACCACTCACCTGGATGGAGTTATCTTGGACAAGTCTTCTCCTATAGTGTAGGACACCTCACCTAGATCCTCCCTAGATACCAGTATATTATAGAACCACTCACCTGGATGGAGTTGTCTTGGACAAGTCTTCTCCTATAGTGTAGGACACCTCACCTAGATCCTCCCTAGATACCAGTATATTATAGAACCACTCACCTGGATGGAGTTATCTTGGACAAGTCTTCTCCTATAGTATAGGACACCTCACCTAGATCCTCCCTAGATACCAGTATATTACAGAACCACTCACCTGGATGGAGTTATCTTGGACAAGTCTTCTCCTATAGTGTAGGACACCTCACCTAGATCCTCCCTAGATACCAGTATATTATAGAACCACTCACCTGGATGGAGTTATCTTGGACAAGTCTTCTCCTATAGTGTAGGACACCTCACCTAGATCCTCCCTAGATACCAGTAAATTATAGAACCACTCACCTGGATGGAGTTATCTTGGACAAGTCTTCTCCTATAGTGTAGGACACCTCACCTAGATCCTCCCTAGATACCAGTAAATTATAGAACCACTCACCTGGATGGAGTTATCTTGGACAAGTCTTCTCCTATAGTATAGGACACCTCACCTAGATCCTCCCTAGATACCAGTAAATTATAGAACCACTCACCTGGATGGAGTTATCTTGGACAAGTCTTCTCCTATAGTGTAGGACACCTCACCTAGATCCTCCCTAGATACCAGTATATTATAGAACCACTCACCTGGATGGAGTTATCTTGGACAAGTCTTCTCCGATAGTTTTCATCACTCGCCTGCCCAGGATGCACAGACCAACGGAGATCCCGACTCCACCGAAAAACAGGATCCAGATCGGGGTGGGAGCCTTCTGGGCCACGCTGCCCTCCGTGGCTATTATCCACAATGCAACAACCGGACCAATCGCATTGCTGAGAAGAAAAACAAAAAATCATTTTAAGGAGGGTTTACATACCAGTATTTGATATAACTCATCTCCTGAGCCACATAACAACAATTCAATTGATGTCACATCTATTACACTATACAGACATCACATTGGTCCAGACATAGTAATAGAATTTTGTTAATTTCTGTTTGAACAATAAAATTATTTTGTTTGGGAATGCCACATTATATTGGTTCAAGAACAAAAAAAAACACAAATAAAGTATCCAAAATAAAATATAAAAATGTGTGTGTCAATATTAATAAGTATGTTTCAAATTTAATTGTCAGGAGTGTCTTGGGTTTTTTTAAAGATTGATCTGAGTATGAATCCCCCCCCCCCCACCCCCTCAAAAAAGAAGAAGACAAAAGCTTTAGAATTTGAGTATACTTTTTTTTTGATCATACCAACCTAAAAGAAATAAATAAAATTTAGAAAGAAAACAAATATTAGTATATTATAAAATATATTTGCAGGAATAAAAATCCCAACAATAAAGTAAAGTCAAGCCTTTTTTCCGATATACCAGCCATATTCATCAAAATAACAAACACTGTTACTAAATTAATTGTAATTTTGCAAAAGGCTGAAACATAAAAACTGGGGGTCTTTTATTTCCCAAAAGAACGACAACAATTATTTACAAGAATCAGAGGGATTCCCATTATAAATAAATAATCAGCTACTATATGTCACAACCACAGAGCTTACAGGGCTTCTTCGGTAAGACTTAAAGAGTTATTTCCCTTTATACTGCACTCGCATCAGTCGTGTGTTTACAAGCACTCGCATCAGTCGTGTGTTTACAAGCACTCGCATCAGTCGTGTGTTTACAAGCACTCGCATCAGTCGTGTGTTTACAAGCACTCGCAATTTGACTGGTGTTATGTCTTCTATATTATCACAGTCATCTAACATTCGGCACAAAAGCTAATAATTCCTGAACATGTATTTGATGATTTTCAGTACTCCCTGATCAAAATGACATAAAAATACAGTAAAAAATTTGATAAGAAACCAAAACAAAACAGGTTTTGATAAATGATTTACCTGACATCGTTTCCGCCATGAGCGAACGAGCCGAACACCGCCGTGAGGACTTGTAGGAATGAGAACAGTTTGGCCGTCTCGGGCTTGTCCTCAATTGAATCACGATGCTTTTCTTTCGGGTCGTCAACCTGCACAATTAAAAATAGAGTGAATGAATGAAGGAAGGAAGGAAGGAAGGAAGGAAGGAAATGTTTTATTTAATGACTCACTCAACATTTTATTTATGGTTATATGGCATCAGACATATGGTTAACGACCACACAGATATTGAGAGAGGAAACCCGTTGTCGCCACTTCATGAGCTTCTTTTCGATTAGCAGCAAGGGTAGTACATACCACAGCCTTTGATATACCAGTCGTGGTGTACTGACTGGAATGAGAAATAGCCCAATAGGCCCACCGATGGGGATTGATCCCACACCGACCGCGCGCTGAACCACTGGGCTATGTCCCACCCCGAATGAATGAATGAATAAGGGATGGATTGACCCCCCCTCCCCCCCCAAAAAAAAAGAGTTAAAAGTTTGTTTTGTTTAACAACATCAGTAAGGGACTTTGATTTATTTATCATTGGCCAATTATTTTTAAACATTTGGTAATTCCGACATGCAGTGATAAACCGGCTACATTCTTCCATTAGTAGCACGGGATCTTTTATATGCACCATCCCAACAGACAGGATAGCACATACCACAACTTTTGATATACCAGTTATGGTGCACAGTGGTTGGAATGAGAAATAGCCCAATGGGCCCACAGAGCTTGATCCTAGAACGATGATGTATCAAGCAAGAGCTTTACCACTGGGCTACATATCACCCCTCAGCACCTGGGGTGGTTACACCCTACCAAAATGTGAGAAAAAAGGCAACATTTCAACAAACAAAATAAACAATTGAAGGAATAAGCCAAGAAATGAATCTACAACAAACTAGCATTTTAAAAAACTATTGGTGACAAAGATTATATTATGACATGGTCAAAAGTTCATTTTGTTTAACAACATCACCAAACAATATTGATTGTGCTGGATATCAAACATTTGGTAATTCTGACATACAGACTTGGAGAAAACACACTACATTTTTCCATTCGCAGCAAGCACGGTTTATGTCAGACAGTAAAACAGGTATGGCACCATACCCACAATTTCTTGCAGATTTTTTTTTTTTTTTTCTAGTTAACCTTTTGACAAAATTAATTACTCTTATCATTACTGTATGATTTTCTTAACCCTAACCCATTTTCTTTCTGGGGGAGGTCTGTGGTTGCATTCAATTCCATAGCGCCATAGCCAAAAATTTGTTTCTGGCAGAAACACTGGTACTTATGTGAACTTTCCCTCAGACAGTACTACATACACCACAGCCTTTAATATGCCAGTTCTGGGACACTACTTTGGGGAGGAAAACTCCCAATCAGAGATTGGGGCCACTAAGTGTGTTCCGTTCTCTGACCCAAGCACCCTAGACGAGCCCTCTATATCAACCGAGATAGATCCTGCCCCCTGGTGAAAAGTTTTAAAAAGTTAAAGTTTGTTTTGCTTAACAACACCACTAGAGCACATGGTTTTTAATCACCACCTATTGGATGTCAAACATTTGGTAATTTTAACATATGGTCTCAGAGAGGAAACCTCTTTTTGCAGCAAGGGATCTTTTATATGCACCATCCCACAGACATGATAGCACATACCACAGCATTTGATATACCAGTCGTGGTGCACTGGATGGAACGAGAAACAGCCCAATAGGCCCACTGATGGGGATCAACCCCAAACCAACCATGCATTAAGCACCCCCCCCCCCCCCCCGGTGAAAAGAGCCTGAATAAAGTCTAGCCTGCTGTACTCACCTCCACCGTCATGGATTCGTCACTGCCGGCCGACTCTGAACTGAGGAAACTGGTGTCCATCTTTAGTTCTATACTGTCCTGCATGTCAGGCTTGTCTGTACATGAAACAACAGTAATTATATAAGTCATGATGATGATGATGATTTATAATAATAATAATTTAGGATGATGTTGATGATGATAATGATGTTGTTGATTGACAAAAATAATAAAGACAATGATGATGATGATGTGGATTAAAGCAAAACATTAAGGACAGCAATAATTAACGATGATAATGATAAAATAATCTGATGATGATGATGTTGCCGACTGACAATTTTTTTTTAATAATAACAATGATGATGCTGCTGCTGCTGCTGATGATAATGATGTGGATTCATTTTTTGTTTTAAATTGAGGGTGAGAAAGAGAGATGAGAAAGTGTCAATCAAGTGAATTCAGTGGGAGCAAAGGGAAGAGCTATTAGTCAAAATAGGGGGGGTGGGTGGGTGGTGGAACGAAGAGAAAGATAAGGAATGGAGAAAATAAAAGGAAGAGAATAGAAAGTGGATGAGACAAAAACGGTAAGGATATAAGATAAGAAGAGATGAAAAATGAATGAAGATAAAATGATGTGGGGTTTTTTCATTAGTGACAACAGATCACAATTGTTAATAAGTGAAAGATTATTAATATTATTGTTACGCTGTTTCTAAAATTAAATGTTAAAAATCACAGGTACTTACATTCTGGTATAAGGAGGATACTTTTCATTTCTTTATCCTGAAAGAAGAAAAAAATGAATCAAACAGAGAAACTGGACACTAACATAATGCTTGTTAAACCTTGGAGTTACATAACCTACTGGTAGTTTGATGTGTGAGAAAACTGGAATTTAAAAACAAGAACATTTAGAAATCTGTCTTTTAAAATTGCACTATTAATATTAATTTGGACTGTCAATGTTTCTGTTATTTGTCATTTTTTATTGTAAAATTTGTTTTCACTTCGTTTCTTTGTATGTGTTTTTTCTCCAATATTGACAATTTTGGAAGACACCCTCATCTACCCAGCCTTCCTACCCTCCCCCCCCACCATGCCCAATTTAAAACAATACTATAATCCTTGCAGACAAAATAATCATGCTTATCAAGGAGTTGCCTCCCTTCCCTCCTCTCATCATTTCTAGAAGAGTCATTTTGATTATTTCAAAAACGACTGGCCTTGGTGGTGTTGTGGTTAAGCCATCAGATATAAGGCAGGTAGGTAAAGGGTTCGCAGCCCGGTACCGGCTCCCATCCACAGCAAGTTTTAACATCTCTATGGGTAGGTGTTAACCCACTACACCCTCTTCTCTTTCACTAACAACTCACCCACTGTCCTGGACAGACAGCTCAAATACCCGTAGTTATGGTGTGTGCCCAGGACAGCTTGCTTGAACGTTAACTGGATAACAGCATGAAAATATGTTCAAATGAAATAAAAAGGAGAGTTATTTTTTAGTTATTTGAAAAATATGAAACTCACTCACTCAGTCAGTCAGTCAGTCAGTCAGTCAGTGAAAATTACCTTCTGGTTTGTGTTGTCATAAAAAGTAAACAATGAAATCAGTATTTCGTGGAAATGGAATGGAATGAATGAAGGTTTAAAACAACAAAGGCTATTTGGTGTCACAACACGGCCAATATATTTATAGTGAATGGATTATCAACATCAATAACATGAACAATCAATCAAAATTTGGTGGAAATTACCTTCCGGTTTGTGTTGTGATAAAACGTAAACAATCAATCAAAATGTGGTGGAAATTAACCTTCCGGTTTGTGTTGTGATAAATCGTGAACAATTAATCAAAATTTGGTGGAAATTAACCTTCTGGTTTGTGTTGTGATAAAACGTGAACAATCAATCAAAATTTGGTGGAAATTACCTTCTGGTTTGTGTAATGATAAAAGGAGATCAATTAATCAAAATTTGGTGGAAATTACCTTCCAGTTTGTGTTATGATAAAACATGCACTATCAATAAAAATTTGATGGAAATTACCTTCCGGTTTGTGTTGTGATTTCTGTCTTCTATGGAGAGTTTCTTCTCTGTTGTCTTCTTCTCCGAGCTGGTTATCTCTCTCCCAGTGATGAGATTCTTCGATGAGTTGATTGTATCGTCCGCTGATTGCGAGGCACTGACATGTGATTCTGTAACAAAACAGGGGCGGGATCAATCACCTTGGAAGTTATTGGTGTTTTATTCCAATTTTTAAAAGAATTACCATGGATGAAACAGTCCACCAATGGCGATTTTGAGTCTGCCTATGGCAATTGTTTTAAAAGTGACATTTGAAGCAAATAAACTTGTTATATGTAGACATCTTTTAAATGTGCAAACGTTAAATATTGGCGGATAATGTACACCAGATGTATACATTTTGCTATTGTTGAGGAGTTTTATGGACGGCACAAAAGTGCCATCGGTAATGCTCTCTACCTAAGGCAATTTATATCTCAACATTGGCAATTGCTGCCGGTGCCACCGTTAAGTTCGAGCCCTGGATAAGAGTTTCTTCTCTGTGCCTTTTGACCAAATTTCGAAATGACAACATACTCAGGGCTCACCCTGTACATGGCCAAATTAGTCAACTGCTAATTTTGATTAAAAGTGGCTACAACATTTAGTTTTTGGCTAATAAAATAGTCCTTAAATTAACCGCATTTTAATAATTTTCAAGGAAATACTCCACACACATGTACATACCTACAAATTGGCTCAACCAAAGTTTGTTCCAGTGAGAGCCCTGCATACTGATACCTAATAGTTTATGTGTAGTTTATAATGTGCTGAGGTATTCGTTAAACAAGCACATTCCTCCACTTTCTACAATGTTAAAACATTCAAGTGTTTAACAACACCACTAGAGCACATTGATTGATTAATCATCGGCCATTGGGTGTCAAATTTGTTATAATTGTCAAACAAAACCCACTACATGTTTTCATTAGCAGCAATGCGTCTTTTACTTGTACTTTCCCATAGACATGACAGCACAGCACATACCACAACCTTTGATATACCATATGCAATCAGAGAATGAGCCCACCCAGGGGTTTGGTCACAAGGCAGAAGCACCGATGGAGTTAGATCAATGTAAACTATGTTTCCAGTACTGTGACTGCAAAGAGGTCAAACAGACTGAGCTACCAGCGTCAACATGTATCATCACAAATTACTGAACCTGTTACCAGCAGGTTTTACTACACCAAATAAATCCCATAGGTGACCATGTTAATGAATGTGTTTAAAAACATGATATGCAATATATCAACCAAATTATAGCCCATAAAGATGAATACCACAACCCTTCCCTGAACCTATTAAGTGAAGAAAGTGGAATCTTCCATGGTTCATTTTCGAGATAAACTGATTTTTTTACAATATCACTGCTCCCGCGTGTACCGATTCTGTTTGGGTTGCTGGTGCTCTCTTGTGCTTCCTAGTGCAGGTAGTCCCTTCTCCCACCCACCCCAACCCTTCTCCCACCCACCCCAACCCTTTCTCCCACCCACGCCAACCCTTTCCTGTTATGGACAGAGGAGCCAGTCGAAGTCTGCACATGTGCCCATGACAGGCATGCGCTACAACAAATTCACTAGCCCTACTTTACTTTAAGTTAATACAATTTTACTAATAGTAATAATAAGATATGTCACCTAAAGAAGGAGAGAGAGAGCTTAAAAACACTAAGATGGGGGTGAGGACAGGATATTCATATGTAAATAAAATAGACTTAAATGCAGCATTTGACAACTTTTTTTCACTAGCCGTGGGCATGGCAATAATAGAGATTTACTAGCCCCAACATAGAATATCACTAGCCATGGGAGTGGGACTACCATAATCTAGAAGCTCTGGGTATACCGATAATACCCCATGCCTCTCTGTACACTAACCTATTGCTACGGCTGGACCAATGGGATGGAAATTATCCAGTGTATGAGGACAGGTAAGGTGTATTATAACTACTGGTATATACAGATAATACCCCATGCCTCTCTGTACACTAACCTATTGCTACAGCTGGACCAATGGGATGGAAATTATCCAGTGTATGAGGACAGGTAAGGTGTATTATAACTACTGGTATATACCGATAATACCCCATGCCTCTCTGTACACTAACCTATTGCGATGGCTGAACCAATGGGATGGAAATTATCCAGTGTATGAGGACAGGTAAGGTGTATTATAACTACTGGTATATACAGATAATACCCCATGCCTCTCTCTCTGTACACTAACCTATTGCTACGGCTGGACCAATGGGATGGAAATTATCCAGTGTATGAGGACAGGTAAGGTGTATTATAACTACTGGTATATACAGATAATACCCCATGCCTCTCTGTACACTAACCTATTGCTACGGCTGGACCAATGGGATGGAAATTATCCAGTGTATGAGGACAGCTAAGGTGTATTTTAACTACTGGTATATACAGATAATACCCCATGCCTCTCTGTACACTAACCTATTGTGATGGCTGAACCAATGGGATGGAAATTATCCAGTGTATGAGGACAGGTAAGGTGTATTATAACTACTGGTATATACCGATAATACCCCATGCCTCTCTGTACACTAACCTATTGCAATGGCTGAACCAATGGGATGGAAATTATCCAGTGTATGAGGACAGGTAAGGTGTATTATAACTACTGGTATATACCGATAATACCCCATGCCTCTCTGTACACTAACCTATTGCTACGGCTGGACCAATGGGATGGAAATTATCCAGTGTATGAGGACAGGCAAGGTGTATTATAACTACTGGTATATACAGATAATACCCCATGCCTCTCTGTACACTAACCTATTGCTACGGCTGGACCAATGGGATGGAAATTATCCAGTGTATGAGGACAGGCAAGGTGTATTATAACTACTGGTATATACAGATAATACCCCATGCCTCTCTGTACACTAACCTATTGCTACGGCTGGACCAATAGGATGGAAATTATCCAGTGTATGAGGACAGGCAAGGTGTATTATAACTACTGGTATATACAGATAATACCCCATGCCTCTCTGTACACTAACCTATTGCTTTTTGTTGTCTGGGAACCACAAAGAAGCGTATTATCAAAGCCACTATCACCCCGGACCCGACAGACAGGATTATCACTCCGTATATCGGAATCTTGTCAAAATGAAGCACTGAAAAGATAAAATAAAACAGTTTACACTAAGCAACAGTATTAAATTTATTATGACAATATACTGGTTAATTTACTGAGTTTTTGAAGTGGTTAACATAAGCTTACTCAGCTAGTTTTTTCATAGCAAAAATGCATTTCATGAAACTATTTAAAGATTTGTAATATTTTAAAACTAAATAAAGTGTATATATGTATAAAATAAATGTTACAGAAAATTAACAGTGATCATTATCAACTTCCAATTAAAAGGGGTTATCGTCAACTTTCAATATGAAAATTATTAAAGGGACATTCCTGAGTTTGCTGCAATTTTTAAGATGTTATCGACTAACAGAGACTTTTTAACAATTTTTATTACATATCAAATATATTTTTCTGCATAAAATATTAGCGGCTGTATATTAAACGTATTTCTGATCATTCTAATATTTGTATTAGGTTAAATTTCATATTTCCTAAAATATGTTTTTTTCATACGTACAAAATTATTTGAAGACAGAATCCAGTTTGGGCTTCTTACAAATATTAAGACGACCAAAAACACATTGAATGTACAGACACTGATATTCTAAAGAAGTAAATATATTTAATATGTAAGTTTAACCATAGAAATATTTTATTAGTCGGAAACATCTTACAATGCAGCAAACTCAGGAATGTCCCTTTAAGACATACAACACATCAAAATGAAGTTGTATAACATAACATAATTTACTTCTGTCGACTTATTTCAATGCCTGTTAAATTTCAGAATACTCTGATATGATCTAATTCACATTGTGTATTGAATGATTGTAAAAAACAAAAGAGTAGAAATTCATGGCACAATTCTAAAACATTACCAAATAATTACACTGAGTTGTATTAGACAATTAAACTAAAAATACAGCAATTCATGGCAATAAACTTTTGAAAACGAAGAAGACAACTTACAACGTGAACCATCATAAAATACTGAAAATGCGTTGATGAAAACCGTGAGTCCGTAGAAAACTGGAAGAAGTTTTAATCCATTCTGCAATGAATTTTTCTGAAATGGAGATAAACAAATCTTTAAAAGAAGAGAGAAACAAAGAAATGCTATACTTAACGACACATTCAACATATTTTAATTACGGCTATATAACATCTAACATATGGTTATAGAACCACACAGATACTTAGGGAGGAAATATGTGATCGTCATACCATGTAAATACAATAGTTATCCTACAGACAAGATAATACATACCAAGGTCTTTATTACATTATTTGTAAAATATGGGCTGGAACAAGAAATAGCCCAATGCAGTGCTTATAGTTTAAAAATCAATAGTGAGAAATAAACTGACCTCAAGAAATTATGTAGGAGAGCACATATTGCTTAATTTCAGTGTGGAAATGCAGAGTAAATTTGAATAAATAAGTTAGTGATATCCACATGTAATGATGTGAGCACATTTCGCCCACACATCAAATAAAAAATACTGCCAATTGGCTAATTCAAATTAGCTTCTGTCTTCAATTGGGTTGCATATTACAACACTGCTAACAATAATGAGCTACATGCAGAACTTTCTTTATATATAAAAATTTTTTAATAATTATAAAATTAGTTAATTTTTTTATTTGTCATGTAATTTAATTTCTATGTTGAGGGGCCACTGAACGTGAAGTAGCCATGTGCTTGAAACATGTAATGGGGTACCTGTCAAAAAAGTACTAAAATTTTGTGTGGAACTAGGGTAGTCATAGACGCTACCCAATATCTCAGAAATGAGCAGCTTGACCCCCAATTTTTTTCTGATTCACTTTAAGGGTGAGGGGTGATAGCATTTATATCCGTGGCATTTATGTTGATTGATACGCTCCAGGAAGGAGTTTTAGCCACATGTTACTATTGTCGTCTATGGGATTTGATTTGGTAGTATACACCCAACAGTCACTAAATTAATGGTAGTCCAGAGTATTTTAGCTTCCACAATATAGCCAAAATATCATGGACTACCACTAATTTAGTGGCTAAGGTTGATAGCTAAAATATGAACCTAGACATTCTCAGCTACACGTACATGTAAACTGAACTAAAAATGGCAGCATATTTTTATATGTTCCATAAAGGCAGTTTAAGATATCTGCTCCTGGTAAAAATATACATTTATTAAAAGTGTTTGCGATTTGCATTGTATACAATTTATAAAGTTAAGGATGCAATATTTGCAGTTTTAAGTTTGAAATTACTCACATTGTTCAATACTAGTTTCCGAATGATCATAAAGATGACAGCAGAAACGAGACCCGACATGATGGGTGAAATAAACCACGATCCAACTGAAAGAGAGAAGAAGAAATTAATATCACACACACATTCATATCTGTAATTACGTTCAGAATAACAGTGTATGAATTTAACAAGCAGATAGAAATGTTTACTTTGGAGATAACCATATGGACTCTTTAGATTTGCGGGTGTTGTTGTCTATTTGATCCCACAAATGTAATTTTTGACCGAAGGTGTTAGCTTGAGGTTAAAAATGAAACATTTGCGGACACCAAACAGACAATAAGACTCGCAAATCTAAAAACTCCATATGGTTATGTCCAATGTAAATGGAATAATTTTTCTACGGAACTAACTATATATTTGGTATTTCTTGAAAAAAATACCTGGTTACAATCTAACGGTAGACGCTTGAACTGTCAACTTGGCCAGTTCATTAGAAAGTGACGTCATTAGCCTTCCGGGTGTTATTTTCATTTGATCCCAGAAAAAAAGAATGTAATTAACCAATCAGAATACAGAACACTTGTCATCAGTTTACAAGAGGCATTACAAACTAGTGTATGATAATTCACTTTATATTATTATACAAGTATATCCTAACCGTAACCGCGCGGTACAAGTCAGTGTTTCTGCCAGAAAAAAATTGTTGAGTATGGTGCTATGGAACTGAATGCAACCACAGTCTCCAGAAAGAAAATGGGTTATGTTTAGGGTTAGGGTTTAGAAAATCATACACTAATGATAGGAGTAATTAATTGTATCAAAATGTTAAAGGGACATACCCTAGTTTTTAAACACTAGCACATATTTTTGACTATTATAACCGTTTTTGAGAACTTAAATCATAATTTACTTAGATTTTATGGTTTAGATTATCAATTTCCTTACATTTGAAATGTTTTTGGTCATCCTGGTGTTTCTAATATCACAAAATGCATTTTGTATATTTTTAAAAACACACGTGCGTCTGAGAAGTAACAGTTATGGAGTCGAGCTTTAGTCTATTTCTAGAGGGTATTTCACCATTTCAAAGTATCAGACATATATTTCACTCAATTGTAACTTTATCCAAATGTATGACAGGTTTGTAGATTAACTAATCTTAGTGTTAATTTTCATGGGTTGAAACTAGGGTATGTCCCTTTAACTTAAAACCCCCCCAAAACCTGCAAAACAAGACACCATACCCATTTTACCCTCTGGCAGAAACCCTGCAAGTAAAAGTGTTGTGGAGGTAGAGGGTGGGGATACAGGTGTATCGACAAGCATTAATATAACATTTTTAATATTGAAACAGTAACTTGGACTACGACTAACCTTGATCCCTGCAATATATACAAATGTCCGTTATTAAGAGGGATCTGGTTTAGAGAGGTTAAGTTATGTCCTGGTTTTTAAAAAGGGACTGTAAAACGTCTGGTTTTGAGGGAATTCTGGTTTACAGAGGGTCCTGTCTTGAGAGGTTTCCCTGTTTTGACATTGGGTAACTCTCATTGTGGTGTCCAAGCATTGAAATAAGTCCAGAATGGTCGTTCAGGTTACCAGGAGGTTAAGACATGTCAACGTTAACGGTAGTTTCGTTTCCGAATGTAAACATGGCAATGCATTCCGGATTTCCACGTTTCATTTTCTCGTAAAGAATTGCATCCATGTTCGTTCTCACTTATGCAATTGCAAGCAATTTCGGCAATTTGCGTTTAAGCAGGGCCCACTAGATAAAAAAAAATTCTCAAACCGATGTTTGCGAGCATCGATACAATTTTAGAATGTCCGCGTTTTAGCAGTGTCAACTAGATGCATGCCGAGTAGTTTGCATTGTGGTAACCCGTAAAAGGGTTATCAGACACAATGCTTATTTCGATGCCTGGGTGTCCAAAATAAGCCCGACTACAACTAAGGTTGACCCATGCAATAAATATGGACATTTGTTTACTCTTGAGCCAGAATATGGTCACCAAAATACCACTAACGCTGACTGCAATACACTGGGCAACTCAAGCCATATTATGGCAGCTAAAATAGTGTAGACTACCACTCATTTCAATTTATTTCCATGCTTATATCCAATTAAGGTTCAAGCACGCTGTCCTGGGCTACCAAACCTCAGCTATCTGCGCTGTCTTGCACCTACCCACTGAATTGTTAAAACTCGCTCTGGGTGGGAGCTAGTACCAGGCTGTGAACAGTGTACCTACCAGCCTTATGTATGATGGCTTAACCACGACACTACCGAGACCAGTAGACTACCACTAAGCTTGATCTCTAAAATCAGGGCCATACCCTGTGGGGGGGGGGGGGGGGGGGGGGACCAGGGAAGAGAGAGAGAGAGAGAGAGAGAGAGAGAGAGAGATTGAGAGAGAGAGAGAGAGAGAGAGAGAGAGAGAGAGAGAGAGAGAGAGACGGGGACGACAGTTGCCCCCCTGAGAATCTCACTTTTTTGTTTTACTCCAGAAAATAGCATACACATCTCAGGGTTTAATTTGTATAGCTAGTGTTTGATTTGATTATAAAAAGTAGCCCCCCCCACCCCCCCCCCCCCCCCCCCCCCCCCCCCCCCCCCCCCCCCCCCCCGTCCCCCGGATTTTGATCAGGGTACCGCCCTGGAAAGACATGTGTATGTATAGACACTTGGTAACTTGGCTAAATTACTGAATTTGTCATAGCCAAAATATCCTGAACTGCCACTAATGCTGATCACTTCAACACTATAGGATGTACGGAATGGAACTTACTGATGAGTCCGAGTTTCTTCCAGCCAATGCCGCGTGTTCCCTGGGCGACCAGACTGAAGCCGATGGTTGCCCCGACGATACTGTGAGTGGCTGAGATTGGAAGACCTGCGATAGTTGCACCTATCAACATCACACACGAGCCTGGAACACAAACAACAACACTTGATGACAAGCAGCAAAAGAAAGGAATGTTAACGATAACTCAGAATAACTTAATTATTGAAATTTGGTGACTAAGGCCATTATAAAATAAACACTAGATTTTCATTCATTCCTGCATGCCTGCCATATATTTTTTATAGGCCTTTCCCTCTCCCTACCCCCTTTAAGTGAAGCATTTCCAATGTCCTGAATATATATATAATTTTTTTTATAAATTTAGTTAAGTAATTAATTAATTTCTCTTTCATTATACTTTTAAGATTTTTTTTTTTGCAACTTTCTGAAAATTTGGAGGCAAACAAACCATTTACCGTGCCCCATTGCACATTACGAACACATTTCTGTAACTGTGTAAGGGTCCATTACTTTTAGTTTCATTTTGCGAGGGCTATGGTTAAACCTTAAACTATAGGCATTAATAAGTTCACACACATACCCGACAGTGTCAACAGACTTTCGTGGATGGATGGATGAATGGATGAATGAATTCATGTATGTACATGTATGGATGCGAGAGCGATGTAAGAGTGGGTTATTGCTAGACTTAAAACCCAATGGCCTTAGTTAATAAGGTCACAGATACCCCACAGAGCTGACAGACTTTCGTGGATGGATGGATGAATGGATGAATGAATTCATGTATGTACATGTATGGATGCGAGAGCGATGTAAGAGTGGGTTATTGCTAGACTTAAAACCCAATGGCCTTAGTTAAGAAGGTCACAGATACCCCACAGAGCTGACAGACTTTCGTGGATGGATGGATGAAGTTGCGTGTGTATGGATACGAGGGCTATGAAAGTGTGGGTTATTGGTAGACTTAAAACCCAAGATCTACCTACATAAGGAGACACATACCTGAGAGTGCCGACAGACTGCCGACCATCAGCAGGGCTTCCGATCCGTTGTACGCCGTGACGTCAACAATACCTTTCCGCATCGTGTCCGACACACGCGCTCCTGCAAACAAAATATTTAAATTATCATTTAATTTTCTGCGATACTGTAAAACTAAATATTTAAATTATCATTCAATTTTCTGCGTTACTGTAAAACAAAATATTTCAATTATCATTCAATTATCTGTGCTACTGTAAAACAAAATATTTATATTTTTATTCAATTATCTGTGCTACTGTAAAACAAAATATGTATATTTTTATTCAATTATCTGTGCTACTGTAAAACAAAGCATTTAAATTAGCATTCAATTATAATTATCTGTGCTACTGTAAAATTTAAATTACCATTCAAGTATCTGACGCGCGTGTGTGCATGTGCATGTGCGTGTGCGTGTGTGGTGTTTATTGAGATGTATATGGATGGTTGTGTGGGGACATTCTTGAGGGTAGGCATTGGATAGATGGATGGATGGGTGGATGGACTGATGGGTGGATAGATGAATGGAGGGACGAGTGGATGGAATGAATTAGAAAGGAAGAAAGCATAAAGCTATCAGAGGTATACTGATGAATGATTTACTTTTAGTTGATGATAGTGGCGTAGGAAGGTGCAAAAAAGTGGCGGGGCACACTTGTATATTTACACTTGTACACTATTATATAGCAAAATATCTGAAAAGTGGGGGGGGGGGGGCACCCCCCCCCCCCCCCCCCCCCCCCCCCCCCCCCCCCCCATCCTACGTCAATGTGATATTAATACAAATATTTTAGTTTGTTTTGATGTTTTATTGTTACGCTATTTTTTATTTACTACATTTATATATTATTCATTTACTGGGGTAATTTGTGTTGCAAGAGACGTCTAACGAAATCTGCCATCGCTATGAGATATAATTAAAAAGAAAGAAAAAAAGATGACATATATTATTTGTTTTACGATCGCAGTAAAAACGTGAGTGAAATCCCCTTCCGGAAGTTACCTCCCGTCTTTGATCTCAAGCAAACAGACGAAGAGAAGTCAAGACAGCCCGACTTGCTGACGTCTGCTAACCCGCGCCACAAAGGCGTAATGAAATTCTACAATTCTCCGTCTGCTGACAGCAGGCCTGGTATTTCATCTACACACATGACAATCAATTCACCACCCACAATAAGCCAATGGGATTGCGGTCTGGTAAGACCCCGTGAAGACCTTGCTTGGTGCGATACATTAGGCCTAGGCCGATACAGCATCGTCTGGTCGTTAACGCAATTTTCTCTTCGACACGGTTCAAGTTGTGCCCGGATTAGACACGGTGAATCATACACGCTGGCATGCACGGCACTGGATTGGAAATACTAGTAATTTAACGTGCACGTTCAGGGCAAGTTGCTGTAACTCACGCTATTCTTGGGCGCAAGTTGTAACGTAGACACGTAGGTTAGACTGACAAACGTTGTTTCATGTTCCCCCCGGGTATTATTAACTAAATGTTCTTTAATTTGTTTTTAAAAACACTTGTGGAAAAAAAAGCATACGAAACACACAAAAAAACGCATCTATAGTCTACCTTTCAAAACGTTTCTGAGTTCTTTTTTCGCTTTCGACAACAATACTACCTCTAAGTTTTACTCTGCCTTTAACGACACCACTAGAGCACATTGATATATTAATCATCGGCTATTGGATGTCAAACATAATTATGGTAATTTCGACATATAGTCTTAGAGAGGAAACCCGCTACATTAGTAGCAAAGCTGCAAGGGATCTTTTTATGCACCATTCCAGAGAGGATAGCACATACCACGACCTATGATATACCAGTCGTGCTGCACTGGCTGGAACGACAAATAACCCAATGGTTAAATAAGGCATTCGTTTCTTCTTCCAATGGCACGAGAAATCAGTCCATTCATTAGTAGTAGTACTACGAAAAACTATTTTTGTTTACGCGATTCTGTGTCTGAGATCGCAGACTGATTTAGTAAGGGAACGAGCTTGCAATAACGCAGGCAGTCGGCTGACCGCATACCGTCAGTAGAGAGAATTACTCTCAATTATATATATATATATATATATATATATATAATATATATATATATATATTACAGGTAGGCAGCACTCCGATAATTTATAACCTGAGGGGGGAGCGCCATCTCCTCATAAAGCTCTGCCATAAATGCGCATGTGCGTGCACACATACGCGTGTACGTTATGTGATCTCTCTCTCTCTCTCTCTCTCTCTCTCTCTCTCTCTCTCTCTCTCTCTCTCTCTCTCTCTCCCTGTCTTTTTGTCTCTCTGTCTGTCTCTGTCTCTCCCCACATACACAAAATGTTCGTAAACACGGGGTGACGTCATAGCCTATTTCTAAAAGAGGAAGAACCAAAGAGGACTGTATAGATAGTTGAATATAAACAAACGCCCACGAAAGTCAAAGGTTAATGACCTGTACTTTATTTCGCGGTATAGATGTCTTCCAACCTATAGTAAACATGCTACAATATATTGTCAATATACTGGCTAGATGGGTTATTTCGTATTGGAATTGCACTTTTTCATTAAACATATCGACGGAAGTCTCCGTTTAATCACATAGAAAAATTTTGCGGGTTGGAGAAACTTCTATGGGATTTCGGTCATACTCTCCAGGAAAATATATTTTACAAACAAAAAGAAAAATCGCTTTGAGCAGAGCGGGTTCTGCATAGTGTTTTGCTGCGGTAGTATTGTAAATCGTAAGGGCTGTACAAGAGTACGAGATTGGCAGCTGCCCTCTCCACACTGGAAACAAATCGTCGAATTCAGGTAAAAACGACGGGAGACATTCAGACGAAATGAGCTGCTGGCCAGAAACGGTTTCACCATGTATCTCCACCATTCTACTCACAGTATTAGTTTTAATTCATGTAAAAAATATGTAGCGATTAGTTTGTAATCCTATCTAGCTGTTTTTGTAGTATTAAATAATGCTAATATAAATCTAAAGACGTTGTTATCTAGATTTGGGCATTTTCGTTTAATTCAGGCAAAAACCAGCCTGCCCGCCTACAAAAAAATGGGAGCCCGTACGCCTATGCCCTCATCCCATCCCAACACACACACACGCGCGCGCGCGCACACACACACAGACAAACATACGCACACACACACATAGACACACGCACACTCACACACACGCGCACGCACGTAGTGATTCAGGTTCGCAAATTTTCGTTTAATTCGGGCAAACGTCACTCTATACGCGTATGTCTCTAGCTAACGCTAATTACAACAAACCTAGATCCATCATCCAGTACCATAAACCGTTCTACTTTAATAGTTAAATTATTTTATTGTTTTGCAGATTCATGGCTACGTAGACAAACTAATTCAATTATGATAAATGATCAGTTATCTAGTTGGCTGAATAAATAACTTTTCGCGACAAATTGCATGCATAAACTGTCAACTAACACCTGTATCCTGATAAAGGGTATAATGGGGCTATTCACTAGCATTGTCCGTGCAACTATGCCTTTTTATGCATGACCCGTCGGTGGGCCCACTGGGCTATTTCTCGTTCTGCCAGTGCACCACGACTGGTTTATCAAAGGCCGTGGTATGTGCTATCCTGTACGTGGGATATTGCACGTAAAAGAACCCTTGCTACTTATTGAAAGAAAAAAAATGTAGCGGGTTTCCTCTCTAAGACTATCAAAATTGCCAAATGTTTGACATTCAATAGCCGATGATTAATAAATCAATGTGATCCAGTTATGTCGTAAAACAAAACAAACTTTTTTATGCATGACTTTATAGCGCATGCATTTATTAAGTTGTAATTAAGAGAGAGAGAGAGAGAGAGAGAGAGAGAGAGAGAGAGAGAGAGAGAGAGAGAGAGAGAGAGAGAGAGAGAGAGAGAGAGAGAGAGAGAGAGAGAGAGAGAGAGAGAGAGAGAGAGAGAGAGAAAAAAAGACAACTCGTAGCAAATGGGTGGGTGAAGCAATCTAAACACGGTTACAGCCCCATTAAACGAACATTTACCGTGACGAATATATACCGTCAAGGTGTCACGTTAAAACTTTAGTAGCCATAAAACTAGAGTCAAGGACAAAAGCGGCAACTAGCAAAACGTGCGACCGTTCATGTGGAACACTGTCGGGGACGAAACAAAGGAGGCAGGGAGGGTATACTTGACGGCACAGTAATCGGCGCACAATATACCATACCACAGTACCACTAGGAGCCAGACCCCAACATTTTGGCCACCTGTATCATATGAGGGGAATAAGGCTCATAGGCGTCAGTAGCCCGAGCACTGACCGCATGAGAGCAAGACGGACATGTGAACAGCTATGACTAGAGTGTTATAACTGTCCACATGTCCGTCTTGCGCTCTTACAGTAAGAGTTATCAGGCTAAGGCGTTGGAGTTTGCCTTTGCCAACTTTCATCTCTTTTTAATACGAAAAAACCCCAAGAAGACTATTTATGGAATGCCACTCCACAACATTGTTTAATAGCTTTTATTATTATTATTATTATTATTGTTATTATTATTTTAATACAAGAGAACCAATGCGCTAAATCAATGTTTTGATCATTATGTCGCATACAATAAATAATTTCAGAAGGGTGTTCGATCGCTACCCCCCACCACACACACACGTGAGTCAAAAGAGGCGGGCGTGTGTGCGGGGGTGGGGGGTGTCTAGACTGTGGCGAGTGAAGGTTCTAGTGAGGGCCGTGTCATGTGGGGGTGCGACATGTTCATTGTTGCAAGTGTGAGAAAAAAAAGAAAGAAAAAAGGGGGTGGGGGGGGGGGGGGGAATGCGTACCTCCTGACCTCCAGCCCACTTAGAGGAATTCGCCCCTGGATCCGTTTAAGTTGAAAACATTCGGGAGAGCTAGCGTCGCTATGAGCCAATTGAAGGACAACGTGACTTGCCCGACAATAAATCGATCGAACGTTAATAGGTTTTTGTGCCATCGACAATAACTGAGATAAATCAAAACACGTCGAGTTTAGGTCACGTCGACTCGACGTCTACGTAGCTTATCCCTCCAGTGTTTTGTAGTGGAATTCAAACGTACCGTTTCGACAACACAAAAGATAGAATGTTCAATGAAAATTAACATTATCTTAGATGATTAAAAATAATTTCTGTGAATTTAAAGATGAATCAGGACATGGTTTTTGTTTTTGTTTTTGTTTGTTATTTTAATTATGTATTTAAATTTAAAAAAAAGGTTTTAATTATTTGTTGTTGTCCCCCACCACCCCCCCCCCACCCCCCCCCCCCCCCCCCCCCCCCCCCCCCCCCCCCCCCCCCCACTCCACTAGAAAAACAAAGCTTTAAAAAAATATAAATGCATATTATTATTGTGGGGAACGACTTTCCATAGCCATAGGGGCGTACACTGAGAGGACGGTTCCGAAGACACCCCCACCCACCCCCACCCCCCAAACCCTGAGGCTAAAACGTGTTTTTACAGTGCAATATTAGGTTTTCCAGGTGGATGTTCAGAGAAAATATAGACAAATTGGTCCGCTAAGTTGATATTCGAATCCCCACTAGGTCATGACCAAGCTGCGCCCTTGCCTCCCCGTCCCCCACAAACACTGAGTACGGCTCTGTAAGGAGAGGGTGTTACACATATATGAGCAAGACGAATAGAGACACGGGGAAGAGCACAGCAATCCAGTAAAATGCCTAACTTTGATCCTAAATTTTAATATCAGAAGGCTACATAGCGCTCGCCTGATGCGCGGTCAATCGGGGCCCACTGGGTTGTTTCTCGTTCCAACCACGACTGGCATTCTAAATGCCGTGGGATATGCTGTTCTGTCTGGGATGGTGCATATAAAAAGTACCTTGCTACTAGTGGAAAAAATGTAACGGGTTTCCTCTCTAAGATTATATGTCAAAATTACCAAATGTTTGACATTCAACAGCCGATGATTAATAAATCAACGTGCTCTAGTAGTGTCGTTAAACAAAACAAACTGTTTAAAGTATGCTATATGAATCAAATAACCGCCCAAAATCCCAGAGTGTCACGGGGTGACCGCGAAGGCATTATACAATTGCCATATATATTTTAACATATAGGTTAACATAATAATTACTTATTCGCTCTTCACGTGTGATCGTACATAGTCTTATTAACTGACTTGGATGGAATGGTCCGTATCTCCTACTACCTTTATCTTCAAAGGAACAGATTTTATCAGTGAGAAGAATCGCGAGGGGTACATAGAACTGTTGTTTTTTCGTTCCGACCTGTGCACCACAACTGGTCAAAGACCGTGGTATGTGCTTTCCTGTCTGTGGGATAGCACCCAAACGACACACAACAATATACCATTTTACAACTTATAATACATGTATCTGCCTGTTAAAGTGTTTCCTTCGAGAGGAAATGTGCAGATAGGCTGTATCTACAAAGAATTTTTGTAAACAGACAGCAAGGATAAATTATTAGCAATATAAAATTATTTGTATATATATATATATATATAAAAACACACACATTTTGGAGAGGTGTCTACCCAAGTACAGTAAACACAAACTGGATATACACTGAATGTGATCTGTCGTTATCTGTTTTATTTGCGACATCATAGGAATAATTTACAATTCTCAGCACTGGTTGTATCCTGCCATATTATAATTTATATATGGTTCAAATCGGTAATGAATAATAAATCACGCACTCGACTAACTCAGTAACTGACGTGCACGTCCTATTATAATTCATCCGTTAGATGCACATGCATACACAGTTAAGTAGATTTTCATTGTTTGTGTGCGTAACAATGAAACCGCTGAGTGACCTTAGTTAAATAATCTGTAATGTACGCGTGCGGTATAAAGATTTGAAAGAGCTGACTTGAACCAACATTTAAAGACACATTCTCACCGCATCATATTATAACATCATTTTACTAACGTCAAATACAAACACATCTATTGTTTAAACAAATAACAAACGTATGTTATCACCATTAATGCTGTTGTCATATGTTAGCCTTTCATACAATATACAGATCTGTTGTGTGTGTGTGTGTGTGTGTGTGTGTGTGTGCGTGTGTGTGTTTTCGTTGTTTTGTTTTGTTTGTTGTTGTTTTTCTTGGTTGTTTTGTTTTTGTTTGTTCCTTTTTTGACGGAGGTATATACATACATACATACATACACACATACATACACACACATATACACAATGTATTGAAGTATTGCGTAACACAAATAGTGGAACAGCACCTTGCTAATTACTAATTAAAATGTGACAAACGCGGATTTAAAAAATAAATAAATCATTAAAAATAATCAAAGAAATTACCCACCCCACAAAAAACCCATCTCCAAAGACAACCATCCAACACGTCATAACGTGGCTTTCTACCAGATAATAATTTGAGGGTATGTAATAAAAACAAATCCATAAGTACCCCTACAAGTTAGGGTTATGGGTTTCAATTGGTTTTTGAAACTGGACTCCATTTTATGTACTTTGACACACTTTAAACACCACTTCTCTTACTGTATAGTATTTCTACAACTCCAGAGGCCCGCCCTCCCAAGTTTGGGAGTTATAATTTTATAATATATTAATTTTTATCTCCCTCCAAACCTCCCCCAAAGTCCCTTGGCATTTCGCTTCATGTCCTTAGTCCTCCCCCTAAATGGATTTTCTGGATCCGCCACTGAACTTATTAAAATGAATCTATAAATTTCCAAGATATTAAGGTACGTATGTGTACCCTTTGTACCCTCTGGCATATAAACCCTGGTATGGGGAAGCAAATAAAAAGGTTACTAACACAAATTTATCGAAACGTTAAATGCTACATGACACCAGTGTCTATACGTGTATTCAGGAATTCTGCAAATTGCGAGAACGATCTAATTTTGCGTAACCTATTTTTTTTTTTCTCGCAAAATTTGGAACACCATTTACTTGGATATAATGGGTTACACAAAAAGGAAATGGGTTACCTGGATTTATTTCTGCGTAACCGATAAATGTGTCACGCAGATTCTCAATTCTCAGAAGCCAGTGTACTATTACCTGGGTGCGTTCATCCACATCGTACACTGTACCCGTTTTATTAAACTGTGCTACTGTACAGTGTTTATTGGCCATCAAACGAGATTTGGTGTAACGCGATGCGGTTGTATACTGACAGAAAGAAGTGAGGAGCACTTAGTATTGAAGACCAACATTAATTCACTTCTGGCGCAGTACAATGTAACTGATGTATCAAATTATCAAATAAAATGATGTAATAATTATGCGGTTGAACGTCAGTAATGTGAAGTTGAATGTCAGTAATGCGAAGTTGAATGTCAGTAATGTGGAGTTGGACGTCAGTAATGTGGAGTTGAACATCAGTAATGTGAAGTTGAACATCAGTAATGTGAAGTTGAACATAGTAATGTGAAGTTGAATGTCAGTAATGTGAAGTTGAACATCAGTAATGTGAAGTTGAACGTCAGTAATGTGAAGTCGAATGTCAGTAAGGCGAAGTTGAATGCCAGTAATGTGCGATTACGTTCTTGACACTACAGACTGTTTTTTATGTGCAGCAGTCACTATTTGCTGTCAGGGTACGCAATTTTAATTTTTTTAAAAAGACCTTAAGTGCTCCTACAAGCTGGTTATGGGTTGGAAATATTCTGAAATTGGTCTATACTGCGTAAAACAACCAGAGAAAGAAATCATCTTGGGGAAATTATGTCTCCAAGTTGAATTCTCAAACATCTGTGAAATCTGTCTGGAACAGAATACGTAAAATCAAGGGAAAGGAATCCAATAATACAGTCCGCCAATTGTCGTGACATTGCCAATGCACTGACTGACTATTTCTTTCATTACTCCTGTCCTGCTTTCAGTACAGAGGCTTTTACACCTGTTCAAACTAAAGCTGAACAGCAGTCAGACTTTATGCCAGAAAATAATTTAAAGGTATGTGACAAAATCAAAACAGATCATAAGTG
The DNA here is from genome assembly GCF_016097555.1 of Gigantopelta aegis. Taxonomy (NCBI): domain Eukaryota; kingdom Metazoa; phylum Mollusca; class Gastropoda; order Neomphalida; family Peltospiridae; genus Gigantopelta; species Gigantopelta aegis. The sequence continues at coordinate 6,010,459 of NC_054705.1, forward strand.
TCCCTACTAGGTACTTTGACAAACTAAACGGAAGTTCTCTTACTATAACTAGATTGTATCTAAAAAAAAAACCCCAAAACAAAACAAACAAAAACCCACCACAAAAAACCAACAGCCAACTCATTATCTACTACTTTCCAAGATTTTATGATACATAATTTTACCCTCCATACCTCCTGGCAAAAAACCTCGACTGTTACTATTTATGTTATGTATCATTTTGTCCCAACAGTATATTTTGATGAACGTCAAAGTGTCAAAATCCATTTTTAATGCTTGTTCATTCAATTATTCATTCATGTAATCTTTAATTGCAGATATGCGTAAAAACCAGTTTTCCGTCAATATCGAGATGCAATTCAAATTCAAATTGTGACATCACGTGTTAACGTGTGACGTCTCATGTTAACTTGTCATATTAAATTTAGCAATCATATAATTGTATAAAACAGTAATAAATTAAAATGATTTTTTCATGTCATGTAATTCAAGGTATGTTCTTTACATTTCAAAAGAAAAAGAAATGAATATATATTTTTTGTCATCATAAAACTGAGAGACTTCCCCTTTAAAAGCGATTATGTTCAGTAATTAAAAGAGTCGCTTACGCATTACCAGTTTTCTATACCAAACTATGAAAGTCGTCTGAGATGCATTATTCCAAACGCCTACCATCGTGAAACAGAAAAACGCCCTAACTCGATTTAGAAACTAATTTTATAATCAGTGGATGTAACAGATGACTTTACAGTCAGACGAGTCTTAAAGCGACAATCGCTCAACCCTCTCTGATAGCATGGATTATTTATTCCAAAGTGCACGTTTTATAGATGCAGATTCGTCTTCCTACCATACAGCATCGTTTGCCAATGTAAAATACAAACATAATTAGATTAGCTGGGGTCTCGTTTACCGCACCACCCACCCATTCTTATAACATCGTTTAACCAATACAACATACAAATATAATTACGTTCAAAGTTGTAGGCACCACCCTAGGGACACCCCTTCTTAGAACATGAAATTAACTAAAACCAATTAATGGGTTGAAATTTGACATTTCGTCTCCCCTTCCCCAACACCTATGACACTATAACCCGAATTAGGGTTTAAGCCGGACGTCAAAACGTAACAACAATTTGGCGATTTAAATCAGAAAAGCTGAAGCCAAATTTAATCAAAGAGAATTATTTTTATGATAGCTATAGGCCTACACATAAAAACAACACTCGAATTTTAAACTTTTTGGCAAATTGGTAATGATATATATATATATATATATATATATATATATATATATATATATATATATATATATATATATATATATATATATATATTCGCCAAATATCAACTTTAAAAGGAACCACAGTTTAACCCTTGCCGAATACTTACGAATCCATCCGATGTTCTAACGGAAAGGACCGAATATTAACTTAAACCGTACGCTCACTCACCTATCAAGACGGCTCCGCTTATCTCGAATATCGTCGCCAGGATACAGGCGTTTCTCAACGTCAGCACCTTCGCGCCCACCGATGTGCCGAACGAGTTGGCGACGTCGTTGGCGCCGATGCCGAAAGCGAGGACGAACGCGACGATAAAACCGACGATGACGATCCACAGCCATTCGTCGGGAATGAGAGACATTGTGGATTCACTTCGGGTCAAACGGTAGTCTGAAAGGAAAGAAATTCGTAATGAAATAGGAGCTAGCAGGTGCAGCGGTCAGAGAATACCAGAAGTTGCGTTCAGAAAACGACCTGTGATATACCAGTCGTGGTGCACTAGCTGGGATGAGAAATATCCTATCGGACCACTGACGAGGATCGATCCTCTACCAACGGAATCCACACATCAGGCGAGCGCTTTACCACTGGGCTACCTACGTCCCGCCGCCGTATTGATAAAGACATTTAACATTCCTATCTGAGTCACTCAGTGCAGAACACAAGAGGACCACACACAAAACAAATAAATAAATAAATAATAGTAAAAATAAATAAGAAAAATAATTAGTAAAAATAAATAAATGAATGAAAATAAATAAATAAATAAAATTAAATAAATAATTAAATAAATACATGAAAATAACTAACTAACTAAACAAAATAAATAAGAAGAAAATGAAAAAGAATTAAAGAAAATGTTTAAAAAAAATAATAATAAAAAATAAAGAAAATAAAACAATTTTTTCTTTTTTTATTACGTACCGACGTCCTAATACATAAAAATACTATAAAAAGACCACAGCCCTCCAAAGTCAAATAAAATATATACTATTCGCAGACTCAACATCAACAAACAAATCGGCTACATATAGTATACCTCCACACACCGCTACCTTTCTTCAATTAAACTTCACCTGGCGAAATACTAAAGATTAGATGGCAATAATTGTGAGTCACCTCATATAACTTACTTGACAATGCTGGACGCTTTCTACCAATCGACAGAGACACACAGTGATCGTGTCTAAATGTCTACTATACACAAGTGCACGGTTTCGGCAAATTAAACCCCGAACGACAACCAATGAAATGAAAGCATAAATCTTTCCTATCAGAAAATAAACAACGGGTAGCACTGGACGGAGACAGGCGATAATGCCCATTGGACACAATTACGGAGAAATTAGTAAACTTCGTATGAGTGGAGGATTTGGGGGTAGGTGAAACACCCGTACCGGTCCCACACCCCTGCCATATACCGACCCGGCTCAGATTCCGATTCGTGCGTGTGTCAAGAGTGGGGGAGGGGGTCTGGACAATTGCTGATGACGAAACACGTTTTTCCACGTATTTTAAACTTCCATTCACAGCAATATACAACTCAAAGTAGTTGCATGCAGACTCTCCCCTTGACTTCAGAGTATTTTTACATGCCCCTATACCACTAAGGTTCCCCCTTGAGATTCTTGGATCCGCGCCTGCCATTTTCACAAAAATCGTATACCAGCCTGTGAAGCTGAAAACAGATCCTTCCATCGTAAATGTGAACAGAGAAGAAAGGAATGTTGAACAAACCAGTTTACTCTTCCCAGCAGCTTGCTCGCTGTGTGATGATTACAACACTTGGCAGTGTGTGGTAAAGCGTTCGCTTGATGAGGTCGGTCTAGGATCGATCCCCGTCGGTGGACCCATTGGGCTATTTCTCGTCCAACCAGTGCTCCACAACTGGTATATCATGACCGTGGTATGTACTATCCTGTCTGTAGGATGGTGCATATAAAAGACCCCTTGCTGCTAATCGAGAATAGTCGCCCATGAAGTGGTGACAGCGGGATTACTCTCTCAATATCTGTGGTCCTTAACCAGATATCTGAAGCCATATAACCGTAAATAAAATGTGTTGAGTGCGTCGTTAAATAAAACATTTCCTTCCTTCTCTTTCCCAGAAGAGACATCACATTATAACAGTCTTTGGCATATCAGACAACACCCGATAATTAGTTGGAACGGGAAGGATGGGGAGACGATGATAAAGATGATGACGAAGACGATGAAGATGAACATGAAGAGGAGGATGATGATGACGACCGAGAAGAAGAAGAAGAAAAAGAAGAAGACTAGGATAAGACACAATAAACAAAGGACAAAAAGTCATTGCATGATTCTGCGGAAACCCTCACCTCAGTCCGTATGGAACATTTACTATTGAACAACGTTCCTTGTTCACCTTAACGAGGTTGCCTGGCCCTTGTGGGTCTGGCGTCACGAACGAGACATTACTGTATATAATTACTGTGTCCAAGGGCCTCGGCGGGCTAGAGATATTTTAGAGGTACTTTATATGCACCTCCCTAACGACACAACGACAAATATGACGGTCTTTAATAGTGTACATACAAAAGAAATCCAAATGTTGATACCAATTGTGGGATGAGGGGTTGGGGAGGGATGTAGTGAGCTCCCTCTGAAGACTACGTGTCAGAACTATCAAACGTTTGACATCCAATAGCCAATGGTTTATTAATGTATTCCGATGGCTTAACTGTAATGGGTGTATACTACCAAATCAAATCCCATATTTGACTAAAACTCCTATATCTGCAGCGTATCAATCGATATAAACGCCACGAATACAAATACTACACCGCCCCCCCCCCCCCCCCCCCCCCAGTAAACTGAATCGGAAACAAATTGGGGGTCAAGCTGCTCATTTCTGAAATAACGGGTCTAGATCCGCACAACATGTTTTAGGCAAAAGGCTACTTGACCCAGTGGCACTAGATGAAATAAAATTGCATACATTTTTTGCCCAGATGACTTTTTTTCCCCCACATCCAACACACTCACATTTATCTAAAGTTGAGTGCACCTCGAACTTTGACCAAGCCGTAAGTTATTTGGTTTAGTACTACCTATTAGTAGAACAACACAGGATGGAACGGGGAATAATACAATCTGTCCAGTGAATGATATTTGACATTACAATCGGATGCAATATTATTACCATTTCATTTTCCCGTTTGTTATTGCTAACCAAGAATCTATTACGCCTAAACACTTATCTATGATCTATTTGTTCAGGACAATTAAGTAAGAAACAATGAAGCAGACAGACAAATAAAGAGAAAGAAAGAAAAATAAACATTAACCATATCATGGCTCGAAAATGGACAGAAGAATTCTTTCTCATAATTTCGCATGCTGCTATTGCTTTTCATTAAAAAAAAACCCAAAACAACAACTAAAAAACCCCCAAAACAACAACTAAAAAACCCCCAAAACAACAACTAAAAAAACCCCAAAACAACAACTAAAAAACCCCCAAAACAACAACTAAAAAACCCCCAAAACAACAACTAAAAAAACCCCAAAACAACAACTAAAAAACCCCCAAAACAACAACTAAAAAAAACCCCAAAACATTCTACAACTATTTGGGTTCAGAGAGAGAGAGAGAGAGAGAGAGAGAGAGAGAGAGAGAGAGAGAGAGAGAGAGAGAGAGAGAGAGAGAGAAAGAGAGAGAGAGAGAGATAGAGAGAGAGAGAGAGAGAGATATAGATATGTTTACTTTAACTTGACATAAATTAGATTTAAACTACTTAAAGACCGTTTATAACAGTGCATGCGAAAACCGTTTCTTTCAAATATTCCAGATGACACTAATGTCACCGACAATACACAATTGTGTTTTTTGTTTAAGATTTTGGGTGTCTTGTCATATTCAGTGCGCAGTAGGCCTAGTTTAGACTGATGACCTGTTGAACGCATTTTGAGGAAAACAATCGGAAGTTTATATCCATGGTCAAGCAGTAACCATATTGGATTACGTCTTGTCACAACAGGACAAGCTTGTTTGTGCACGTGACTTCTCGGAGCAGACGACTGACACGCCGACACGCGATTCCATGTGAAAGTTACTTCTCTGTTGTCTCAGTGGTGGGATTTATGACGTCACACATTAGCTTTCGTTTCAGGTACGATGGCTCGTAGGATCGAATGATATCGGTGGAATTTTAAATTTTGTAATAGATACTCTTCAAAAAAAAAAAAAAAAAAAGTAGGGGAACCTGAAATATTAATGTTAATATCAACTATTAGACCGAACATACGTTTTGACCACATACATCCTATTAAAGAACGTTCAGGTCTGTTTATCAACACACCGAAACACATTTCATAGTTTGCACATGCATCACGCAGTTGTCCCGTACACGTGCGTGGGGTGTCATTATCTATTTTCACAATTTTTAGGAAGGTCAATTAATCACTGTGGAACATTATTTCTGTCAATCTTTTTCATTCTGTTGATCATACAGTTGCTATTGTTTTGTTTTTAGTCATTTTTATTGTTTGAATTTGCGATTTACTGATAAAAAAACCCGTCCACTTTCAAATTTCACTTCTGACCCCAATCGTTCTTCAAGATCTTTGGTGGTCATAAAACCTACTGTGATATTGAACTACCGGTTGTAATGTTTGCCCACTTAATTCACAATTATCACATAGCCATTCCCCACAGCTAATATACTTTACAATTTTGGCAATTGTAAATTCTTATTGGAGTTCCCCTACTTTTTTTGAAGAGTATATATTATTTTGTTATCGTTTTCTTTTGTTTCGTTTTTTTTTTTTTTTTTGGGGGGGGGGGGGTTTATTTAGTTTTTTGGGTTTGTTTGTTGTTGTTGGTTTTTTTTAGGGGGGGGCTTATTATTATTTTTTATTTTTTTTTAAATTTATTATTATTATTTTTTTTTTTTGGGGGGGTCTCGTTTCTGTCCAAATATGTTACAGTACAATATAACATAATCATATAATGAACTATTTTTAACAAGCGCCCAACCAGAGCTAAAATGTACCTCGCTGACATGACAAATCAACGTCAGTGGAAAAGTGCTTGCGTCATAGGATTCAACCACCTCCGTGGACCCATTCTCTGATCTTTAAAATACTTTGTTTTCTGTCCCAACCAGTACACCACGACTCGTAAACCAAAATCCGTGGTATGTGCTGTGGGAAAGTGCATATAAAAGACCCCTTTCTGCTAATGAAATAAATGAAGAGGGTTTCCTCTGAACACTACGAGTTAAGAGTTACCAAATGTTTGACATCCAATAGCTGATGACTACTAAATCAATTTGCTCTAGTGGTGTCGTTAAACAAAAACCGTTTTGAGAAGTAGACGAAGTTCAGTGTCCTGATACATGGAGATAAAGTTAGTTGGTTTCGCACGCCTTACACGGTCAGTATTAGTTTCTGTTCCACACCCAAGACCATCAGTGGTTGACAATATCTGTTTGTTCGAATAAAGAGGAGATTATATGTGTCACAGATACTTTGCACCTTGCCCCAGATCTAACGATTTAGGTCATGTATACATTACCGTCAGAAATTGGAGATGTTTTGCCTTTAAAGTATACATGTATTCGAAAAGGGGTTAAGTACAACACAATATCAACAATTAGAGGTATAGTAAAAAAAAAAAAAAAAAAAAAAAAAAGTTTTTTTACGACACCACTGGAGCACATTGATTAATTAATCATCGGCTATTGGATGTTAAACATTTGGCAATTCTGACTCACAAGAGGAAACCCGCTACATTTTTCCTAATGCAGCAAGGGATCTTTTATATGCAATTTCCCAAAAGATAGGTAAGCACATACCACGGCCTTTGTCCAGTTGTGGTGAACTGTTTGGAACAAGAAAAAAGAACGATCATCCGAATGGATTAGAGGTATAGTAATTACATATGTACTTTGTTGATCTGATGCCTGCGTGAGCACTCCAAAACGTTTTTTCAAGGAAGTCCATATTAGTAGATATTAAGCACGGGGAAAAGAGAGAGAGAGATAGAGGAAGGAAGGAAGGAAATGTTTTATTTAACGACGCACTCAGCACATTTTATTTACGGTTATATGGCGTCAGACATATGGTTAAGCACCATACAGATATATATAGAGAGGAAACCCGCTATCGCCACTTCATGGGCTACTCTTTTCGATTAGCAGCAAGGGATCTTTTTTATGCACCATCCCACAAACAGGATACTACATACCACGGTCTTTGTTACACCAGTCGTGGTGCACTGGCTGGAACGAGAAATAGTCTAATGAGGCCACCGACGGGGATCGATCCTAAACCGACCGCGCATCAAGCGAGCGCTTTGCCACTGGGCTACGTCTCCCCACCCACCCAACAAAAAAAACAACAAAAAAATAGGGAGAGAGAAAAAGTCCCCTTCAAAAACCAACAACAAAAATAACAAACTAATAATGATAAAAAAATAAAATCATATTTTTCTTTTCTTAAAAAAAAAGAAGAAAAAAGACAGAAATACAGGTGTTAGGAATCGCTTGGAGTTGATTCAATCAATCAACTTTTGATTGCATGATCGGGTAAAATGATACGAACATAAGAAGAATTAGAATTGAAACCAGCATGCTCCAACACTCATGTTGACAGGCATCGCCGCATGGACCTTACAAATCTCTCATTTTACCTTTGATAACCTTTTTTTCTTTCTCAAGTAATGGAAATAAAAAGCAACCTCAATATAGGTACATCGATTCCATTACCTAAACTGTACACTTATTTCCGCACACAATAGAATACGGATTGTTTATGATCGATCATTAATCATATCAACACAGCCAAACTGAATTGTCGTTAAAGTCAATCATTGGAACATCATTAACATTTAATACATGCATGCTATATGGTGGCGAAACAGTTCCCCACCACACTAACCTGTTAACCGAGTTAATAATTCAACAACTGGTGTAACAATGGCAGTGGTATGTACTATCCTGTCTGTGGGATGGTGCATATAAAATATCCCTTGCTGCTAATCAAAAAGACTAGCCCATGAAGTGGCGACAACGGGTTTCCTCTCTCAAAATCTGTGCGGTCCTTAACCATATGTCTGACGACATATAACCGTAAATACAATGTGTTGAGAGCGTCGTTAAATAAAACATTTTCTTAATGGTTAATAATTCGCAGCGATTCACACTCCTTAATTAAAAAATAAAATGGCTTTATACAGGCACACGAACAGAACGGTTTTCAGTACACCACTCAACTCGGAAGGACACTCTATAGTTATTTGTGTTTAGCAGTTTATTAACGTCAAAGTCGTCCTGCTCCAAAGCTGCAGATACAGGTAAATGTTGTCATATAGTCCGCTACATTTTTCCATTAACAGCAGAGAACCTTTTATATGCACCATCCCAAAGAAAGAATAGCACATACCACGGCCTTTGATATACCAGTCGTGATGCATTGGCTGGAGCGAGAAATGACCCATAGACCCACCGATGGGGATCGATCCCAGACAGACCGCGCAACAAGCAAACGTTTAATTACCAGTGGGTTACGTTCCGGTCACCATAGCTGAGAAGTGCACATGGGAGACGTCATAGTGCTAAACCTAACAATGTCTCCACTTAACAAACCCTACCTTAGAATTTCTACGGTTGACCTTAAAACGTGTTTCGTGGCATCGCCCTTCAAAGTTTTGTGTACTGAATACATTTATTACGGTTGTGTTCCTGCATGAATGTATTTCAATTAGTGTGTCAGTATCCTTGAACTGGATCACAACCACTAAGTAGTACTAAATGAATTACGATAATGGTATACCCGGATAGAAATATTTCAATTTAATTAATGAGTAACTCTCTTTGAATGTTTAACATCCAATAGCCGATGATTAATAAATCAATGTGCTCTGGTGGTGTCACTAAACAAAAGCAATATTTCTCCTGAGTCTTCAATCCTACGACGCAAGCTCCTTACGTAAAGCGCTTGCGTGACGTGCTTGCGATGTAGGATCGAACCACGTGAGTGGATCCATTCTCTGGTTGGGTTTTTCGCCGTCCCGACTGTGCCCCAAGTCTGGTTTAATCGTGGTATGTGTGATAGTACATATAAAAGATCCCTTACTACTAATAAAAATTAATTTAGCGGGTTTCCCGTCTAAGACTATATGTCAAAATTATCAAATGTTTGACATACAATAGCTGATGGTTAATAAATCAATGCGCTCTAGTAATGTCGTTGAACAAAACAAACTAATTCTCGTCTGTGGTACATATTCGACAAGCATTGGAAATGGCCCAAACAACAGACTAAGAGCAACAGATTGCTTCTATCTACCACTTGCAACTAGCCAGGTTATTTCGTCATTCACAACATTACTGTGGTAAGGCTATATAGTACACGTAACATACGTCAGTACTATATAGAATAACATACGTCAGTACTGTATAGAATAACATACGTCAGTGATGTATAGAATATCATACGTCAGTACTGTATAGAATAACATACGTCAGTGCTGTATAGAATATCATACGTCAGTGCTGTATAGAATATCATACGTCAGTGCTGTATAGAATATCATACGTCAGTGCTGTATAGAATATCATACGTCAGTACTGTATAGAATAACATACGTCAGTGCTGTATAGAATATCATACGTCAGTACTGTATAGAATAACATACGTCAGTGCTGTATAGAATATCATACGTCAGTACTGTATAGAATATCATACGTCAGTGTTGTATAGAATATCATACGTCAGTGCTGTATAGAATAACATACGTCAGTACTGTATAGAATAACATACGTCAGTACTGTATAGAATATCTCACACGCAGCCGATACGACACGCATCACTGATCATCATTATTACTATTATTATCATACTCAATAAGTAATTCAATAAGCCATTTTTGTACCAAGGATAAAGGAAGTAAAGTTTGTTTTATTAACGACGCCACTGGAGCACATTGATTTTTTATCTTATCATCGGCTATTGGACGTCAAACATATGGTCATTCTGACAGTTTTTTAGAGGAAACCCGCTGTCGCCACATAGGCTACTCTTTTACGACAGGCAGCAAGGGATCTTTTATTTGGGCTTCCCACAGGCAGGATAGCACAAACCATGGCCTTTGTTGAACCGGTTATGGATCACTGGTCGGTGCACGTGGTTTACACCTACCCATTGAAGGGTTTGGAGTCAGTATCTGGATTGAAAATCCCATGCCTCGACTGGGATCCGAACCCAGTACCTTCCAGCCTATAGACCGATGACCTAACCACGACGCCACCGAGGCCTGTACAAGGATAAAAAAAGTCGCGTATCTAGAAGGGTGCGACCGGCTTCGGTGGTGTCGTGGCTAAGCCATCGGACATAGGGCTAGTAGGTAAAAACAAAAGCCCCTACAAAAACTAAAAACAGAAAAACAACAAAACAAAATAACCCCTCTAACCCCCCCCCCCCCCAAAAAAAAAAAAAAAAAAAAAAAAAAAAAAAAAAAAAAAAAACCCAAAATAGAAAATAAAATAAAACACGCAACATAACACACAAAACAAACCCACCCAACGAATGGACATAATCAGCACTTGTTGTCTTATCTCGACACGTCAGAGCCACCACGACACGAAACTGCTGTCCATACCAGTGGAATATGTTATTTACGTTCTTACTGATGTTACACTCAGACAAACGAATACCATATATAATATACAGCATACGTATCACTAAACCGGCCTCGGTGGCGTCGTGGCAGGCCATCGGTCTACAGGCTGGTAGGTACTGGGTTCGGATCCCAGTCGAGGCATGGGATTTTTAATCCAGATACCGACTCCAAACCCTGAGTGAGTGCTCCGCAAGGCTCAATGGGTAGGTGTAAACCACTTGCACCGACCAGTGATCCATAACTGGTTCAACAAAGGCCATGGTTTGTGCTATCCTGCCTGTGGGAAGCGCAGATAAAAGATCCCTTGCTGCCTGTCGTAAAAAAGAGTAGCCTATGTGGCGACAGCGGGTTTCCTCTAAAAACAGTGTCAGAATGACCATATGTTTGACGTCCAATAGCCGATGATAAGATTAAAAATCAATGTGCTCTAGTAGCGTCGTTAAATAAAACAAACTTTACTTTACTTTACGTATCACTAAAGAGTTTAATGTCCGGCTTCGTGTTACATGGACTTAGGCCTACATACCAAGACCTATAAAATATACATCTATTGAAGTTCTAATTCAACTGTTTCTCAAGCGTGCAATTGCGAAATCTCATATTTAACGCTCCAGCACAAAGAAAAGATTTTTTTTCTTCAAAAAATTAAAAAAAGAAAGAAAAACAACGAAGCCAGTCCGTCCAGGCCATTCACAAACGAACTCTCTGCCACACTCACTCACCCGTGTCTTCAGCTTAGAGAAGAGACGTTTAAACACCATTAAAGGGACAAACCCTAGTTTTTAAACACTAAGCCATTTTTCTCCCCCACCTACACCATTGTTTTAACCCGTAAAAATGGACACCTTAAGTTTTATTAATTTACAAACATGTAACACATTTGAATACAACAGAGTGAAACACGAGTCTGTGACGTTGAAATACCCTTAAAAATAGACTAAAACGCGACTCCATAATCGTTACTTCTCAGAGGCACGTGTGTTTTTAAAAATATGATCAATGCATTTTGTGGTATTAGAAACTACAGGATAACCAGAAACACTTCGGTTCTACGGAATTGAATAATCTAAACAATAAAATATAAGTAATGTTTGATTTCATTAATCATAAACGGCTTTAATAGTGAAATACGTATATGCCTTAAGAGTCCCTTTAAATAAAAACTACAAAATATCGGGGGGGGGGGGGGGAGGAGAGGGATAGGCTTCATAGCTGCTGTATGTGGTTACCATATTAGATAAGAAAAGAATCAGGGGCGGGTATAGAGGAGGGGTGGTCTTTGTTTGGCGGTGTATATAATAATAAAACATATTTCACCTTACTAACATTCATAACTATTGTATGTGATATAAGATAATAGAGAAATCTGGAGCGGATACAGAGGATGGGCGACCCTGTATTGGTCCCACCTTTTGGCGACACATTCACCTTACATAGTATATTATCCTTGTACTCAAAAGTACCGCGCGCACTCACACACATACACACATGTACATACACACACGTACACACACATATGTACACACACGCACACGTACACACACATATGTACATACACGTACACACACACGTACACACACACGTACACAGACACATACACACATGTACACAGACACATACACACATGTACACACACACACACATACCCGACCGTGTCATGGCTTCTCGTTTCTAGACTATGCTCCAGACCGGTCATGGTAAGTGAACTGCTGTTCAAGACGTGTCAAAGTGCATGGACTGTAGTGTCTAATTTTAAAGCGTGTCAAACCCAGATCAACCATGTAGTGGCACTTGTGATGCGTCTTTGTTACCTACCCTCAAATTAAGTTCTGGCAGAAGTCAGACAGATGAATGCATAATACTATTAATAGCCAATCCTGAGTTATTTTTGACCGACAATAAATACTGCTTAAAACAGAACAGCATTATTATGCTCAGGCCGTTACACAACGACATTATGTCACATATGACGAACATGGTGCATAAGCTGTAGTGACAAGATAGGGTTTACAGGAGACAATAGTATAATACAAATGGAATACAGTAATAACGACAGTAGTATAATACAAATGCAATAAAATAATAATAGATATCAGATATCTAAACCTGAAAGCAAGATATTTTCCCTCCCTAATCAGGGTTTCTGCCAGAGGGCGCCATATCCCATTTCGTTTGGTTTGATGTTTTGGCGCCATATCCCCCTTTTTGTTTTTAGTTAAAGGGACACACCCTAGTTACGTTTATTTGTTAACCATTACGGCGTTGTTTTTCGCTATTAAACCCAATTTTTCACAAATAAAATTGCACTTTACTTACATTTTATTATTTAGAATACACATTTCCATTCACCTGAAGTGCTTTTTGGTAATCCTGATGTTTGTAAAACCACGAAATGCATTTTTTGCATTTTTTCACAAAACGTGTTGTCGAGAAAAAACCGTTAAGCAAGCGAGGTCCAATCTATTTTTAATGTCACAGACGTTGGTATATCACGTGACCGTTATCATTTTGGTTCGGTTTGTTTTCTCGTGCACGGTTCGCGCAATCAACATCCGATTTGTTGTTGTTCATTTGTGAGATTTTTCTTAACAATAAAGTTCAGACAAGTAAGTGTCTCAATACAAAACGTTACAAACCCTTAAAACTAATAATTTTGCTAAGTCTTACGATATCTGGATAGGGGATACAACCAGGACAGAACAGTTGGAACATGTCCAGAAGAGGTGAAACGAGGAGAGGTGAAACGAACGCACCCCAAGTCTGTGAAATTTGTCGTGACGTAGGCATTGTTGTGCTTCTACCGGTGACATCAGAATACTAACTTTCAAAATTATTTCAAGCAATTGGGACATGGGGATTCCCATGGTATTTATCGATATAAAACCTGCTTTTTCACTCCATTTGATAAAAACGTGATCTAAGTGTGTTACAGGTTTGTAGATTAACCAAATTATAATTTATTTTCGCTGGATGGAACTAGGGTGTGCGGCTTTAATCTTTTGACAAAATTATTTACTCTTATCATTACAATATGATTTTCTTAACCCTAATCCTAAACTTAACCCATTTGCTTTCTGAGAGAGCGCCCCCCACCCCCACCCCCACCCCCCACCCCCTACACACACACCCCGGTTGACTGTGGTTGCATTCAATTCCATAGCGCCATAACCAAACATTTATTTCTGGCAGAAACAGTGCTAATGGTAGTACTAAACCAAATAACTTCCGGCTGGGTCAATATTCGAGGTGCACCGAACTTTTCATAGAGAAGTGAACACCACAAGTCCTGTGATTGGTTATAAATGTGAGTGTGTTGGTTGTAAAAAATAATAGTTTCATCTGGGTAAAAAAAAAGTGCAATTTTATTTCATCTAGTACCAATGTGTCAAGTAGCCTTGTGCTTGAAACATGTATGGGGTACCTGTAAAAAAAAGTACTCGAATTTTGTGCGAAACTAGGGTAGTCATAGACGCTACCCGTTATCTCAGAAACGAGCAGCTTGACCCCCATTTTTTTCTGATTCACTTTAAGTGTAAGGGGTGGTAGTATTTATATCCGTGGCGTTTATGTCGGTTGATACGTTGCAGGTAGGAGTTTTAGCCACATATGTTACTATTGTCGTCTATGGGATTTGATTTGGTAGTATACACCCTATAGTTACAAATGGTTGCGTCCTTCGGTGCTAAAATATACGTGCGCAAAACGAGTTGTTCGTTAATTTTGATTGTGGTACATTAGTTCTTGGTAAGCGGAATGGATCGAACACCGTCTAGATACAACGATTTGCTTAGACAACGCTAACAATGTGCACATTTGTATATATTAGACGAGCGATTCTCACTTCAAAACACGGCAACATGTTGGTTTTATTTGGTCAATATAGCCGTAAATAAAATGTGTTGAGTGCGTCGTTAAATAAACCATTTTCTTCCTTCCTTTTTATTTGGTCACGATCTTTAATTTGGTGATGTGTATTGATTTGCTCACATGTGTAGGTGTTGTCACGTGTTGATTTTTTTTAGGGGGGGGGGGGTAAATCGCGTGTTTTGATTTTGTAACATCATGTTTAGACTGGATCATGTGCATTTATTTGATCACGTGTTTTGATTTAGTGACGAGTTAATTTGATCACGTGTTTTGATTTGGCTATGTGGTTCGATGGTTTGGTTTGGCTATGTGGTTCGATGGTTTGGTTTGGCTACGTGTTTTGATGTTTTGGTTTGGCTACGTGATTTGATGTTTTGGTTTGATTACGTGTTTTCTATTTGACAACTTCTTTTGATTTGCTTATGTTTGGTTTGTAAACATGCGAGAGAGAGAGAGAGAGAGAGAGAGAGAGAGAGAGAGAGAGAGAGAGAGAGAGAGAGAGAGACGGGGGGGGGGGGGGGGGTTCTTCCTGTGATAAACATAACATTACTACACGTCAGTCAGGGACGGCATTGGAATGGAAAACGTGTTCCAAATTCAGGGGACAATACTTCAAGATTGTTCCCTTCATTTTCACCTAGGTAACCGATTCTTTGGTTATCCTATTTATATTTGCCCAGCGCGGGGGGTGGGGGCTATAGGTGGTGGTGTTGTAGATTGGGTAGAGCGATGTTTTTTGGAGGGGCGCAGGGTCATGCTCCCATCGGAAAATAAATTAAAAACAAGACAATTCACTTGCGCCCGAATGCAACTAGTCAAATTTCAAAGCATTTTAAATCATCAACTATAGATTAGGGACACTTACAATCTGTTTTGTTTTTATCATGGCAGGAATCCTGTCGTATTTTTACATGAACAATGGTTGTTCAAAAAGGAAGTTTGACACCCAGTAGCCGATGTATCTTTCGTGCTGGGGTGTTGGTCAACATTCATTCTTTCATTCCAAAATTGGATTAAAGTTAACACTCTTATCGGGGCTTGAAATAAGAAGCAAAATATGGCCCAACTACTAACATGTATTTTAAAGCATTAAAATACAACCGAAACACGATACAATCGTATATAAATTAGTCTCTTGAAAAACGGCGGTTTTTTGAGAGGGTAATTTTAGCAGGTAGGTATTTAAAAAAAAATGGACAGTTTTTCTTTTCTGCCTCTAGTCCGAGTCCTGTATTATTATTATAGTTACTTTTATATACATTTATCTCAGTCGCTCGAGGTGCTTGCGTCGCAGGATCGAACCACCTCGGTGGATCCATTCAGCTGATTGGTTTTTTTCTCTCGTTCCAACCAGTGCAACACAACTGGACAACGGCCGTGGTATGTGCTCTCATGTCTATTGGTAAGTGCATATAAAAGATCCCTTGCTGCATTAGGAAAATGTGGCGGATTTCCTCTGATGACTACGAGTCAGAATTACCGAATGTTTGACAACCAATAGCCGATGATTAATTAATCAATGTGCTCCAGTAGTGTCGTTAAGCAAAACAAAATGTTTATATACATTTATATTATTGGGTTCGGATCCCAGTCGAGGCATGGGATTTTTAATCCAGATACCGACTCCAAGCCCTGAGAGTGCTCCGCAAGGCTCAATGGGTAGGTGTAAACCACTTGCACCGACCAGTGTTCCATAACTGGTTCAACAAAGGCTATCCTGCCTTTGGGAAGCGCAAATAAAAGATCCCTTGCTGTCTATCGTAAAAGAGTAGCATATGTGGCGACAGCGGGTTTCCTCTAAAAACAGTGTCAGAATGACCATATGTTTGACGTCCAATAGCCGATGATAGATAAAAAATCAATGTGCTCTAGTGGCGTCGTTAAGTAAAATAAACTTTTCATACGCCTGGCTGGGTAGCAAACGATCAGGCTTAATGTCTCACTTTCAGTGAGGGTATCGTAAATCGACACGTGAATCAATTATACTTACGCCGCTGCACCCAGTTAGCAGGGCTATTTTATACACATGCCCTAATAAAGATATCATTATTTCGGTGTACTACTGACACGTACCAAACGGTAGCAATAAAGACTGAGTGAGACTTGGGACTGGGGACATTGGCCCTAGTTGCGTCATCACTGCACACATAATAATGTGCAAGTGCAACCTCATGAATATTAATGAAAAATTCTTTGTCATGTCCGTGCAACAGATCACAAGAAAGGCCACTTTTCAAGTTTTGCATCATCTTAAAGTTGTTGGGGTTTTTTTGGGGTTTTTTTTTATATAACAACACCACTAGGGCACATTGATTAATTAATCATAGGCTTTTTGGATGTCAAACATTTGATAATTCTGACATGTAGTCTTAGAGAGGAAACTCGATACGTTATTCCTAATACAACAAGGGATATTTTATATGCACTTTCCCACAGACAGGAAACCACACACCACGGCATGTATGGTGCACTGGTTGGAACGAGAAAAAAAACCCCAATCAGTTTAATGGACCGAAGTGGTTCGATCCTGAGTCTCATCTTAAAGTGACAGATCCTAGTTTTTAAACACTACGAAGCATGTTTTACTATTAGATCCCTTTTTGATCATTTAAATTAGATTACATTAACATTTTATTATTTAGAATATCAACTTTCGTACATCTGAAATGTTTCGGGTCATCCTGTTGTTTTTAATACCTTGAAATCCATTTTTCATAATTCTAAAAACGCACATAACTCTGAGAAGTAATGGTTATCAAGTTAAGCTTAAATATTTTTATTTTTAGATAGTTTTTGACCGTTTAAACATCACAGACTTTAGTTTCACTCTATTATAACAATATTCAGATTTATTATAGGTTTGTAGATTAATCGAACTTAAGATTACATTTTCACCGACTGAAACTAGGGTCTGTCCCTTTAATAGGTCACTTATGCATCATCTTAAAGAGACGGACCCTAGTTTCTAAACACTACGAAAACTGACGCATCACCGCAGTGTGTGGTGTTCGGGGCTTCAAATGATCTCCATCTGTCACAATTATTATAGGCCTAAAATGTTAAAGTTTGTTTTGTTTAACGGCACCACTAGAGCACATTGATTAATTAATCATTGGCTATTGGAAGTCATTGTCAAACATATTTTGATAATTCCGACAGTCTATGATGAAACCCGATAATTAGCTACCAATGTATCAATGCTCTTTATCCAGGATAGGGGTCAATGGTTAGTGGGTAAGAAGAGAAGACGTGTACAAAATCTCACCACTCGGACACCGTTCCTACTAATTTAAATAGGAAACTAGGCCTACGCGCCTACACACCTACCGCTCAGATAGGACACGTATTAAAATAAATAAATAAATAAATAAAATACATAAATAAAAAAGATAAAAATAGAAAATAATAATAAAATTTTAAAAATAAAAATCACCGCCCCCTCAAAATAAAAACAAATTTAAAAAACAAAATAAACAGCAACAGCAGTGGCCTAATTCACTGAACTCTCAATTTTAGGATCTCGCAGTGCAATGCTAAAAGACTTTCAAAGATGATGCTTTGTTGTCTAGCAGAGCCAAACAGACATTTGAGAATTAGGCCCAAAACAAAGCAAAACCAAAAGAAACATTACACCAGGCCCCCACCAAAATCAAAATAAAATGTATACACACATGTATACTTAAATTAAAATAATATTAAATGAACATTTCTAGTAGAAATTAATTATTGGATTTTTTAGCCATCAGAAGATGCCATCAACGTGTGGGGGGGGGGGGGGGGGGAGGGAGTGGCTTAATTTAGAAAGTGGAAAAGTGGGCAGTGAAGGGAGGACGCAGGAAATGTTTTCGTTAGTTGACCAATGACAAATCGCCACATGGACCAACTCTGAAAAAGACACTTCGATGGAAACTATATAAACAAACTGTTAAAATAGAGGGGCATTTTAATTTTAATTTGGTACGCGGTGGCAGATCTCAACCCCCCCCCCCCAATTCCTGCCCTCCACACCCACACCCGCTCGCTTCCAAAATTACATTAATCAGTGGCGTAGGAAGCGTATGTGTGTGTGTGTGGGGGGGGGGGGGGGGACTTTTTAGCATTTATACATGTATTTATATATGTGTGTACTTCCCCCACCTTTTTTTGGCACCTTTCTACGTCCGTGTTAATTATTTATAAACATTTCAAACACAATACAAATAGCATACTACATGTACGATTAACTCTATATTCCACAAGAGTTAATTAATTTAACTCTATATTCCACAAGAGACAATTAATTTAGTTCTACATTCTACAATAGTTAATTAATTCAATTATAAATTGATAACAAACAACTGAATATGGTGTGTGAACGTAAAACATCAACCACGTGGCCGGACCTATTTCCGTTCCGACTTGTTTTCCGACGGCCAAGCGAATCAGCCACTTCACTCGTGGGTTGCGCGAAAACACTCATGCCGTGGCGAACTCGATCAACTTGGCCGCTACCGGCAACATAACGAAAAGCGCTTTGTACACAGTCAAATGTTTCTATTCACATCGAAGAATCCTTAGCGGTTATGACTGAAAAAAATAGCCACAATCGTCGAGGAAGGTTTGATCTACGTATGGGAATAATAAAAAAGATCACAAAATGCTTACTTACCATATTTTAGGAAAATAAATTCCTGATCGCGATGTTCCACACTATTCCAAATACACGTGAAGATTTGCGCGTGCGCATTTGAGGGGAAAGAACGTTTTCTCTCCGTTGTAGGTATCGACCGGCGATGCTGTGTATAGGCCTATACGTTTACTGACTGGATACTAACGGAATCGTCTGCTAGGCAGAACTGGGTTCATTTTCTAAACAGGGCTGTAACTATTACTGTTCGTAAGAGGAGCGTGGGTGGCGGACGCACCCGGCCTACATTATAAACGTTTTCCTGAATGCATTTGTGTAACACTGCCTTTAACAACCACATTTATAGCCTAAAAGACATTTTGACCGCAGAAAGCTGGTGAAACTGGGGGAAGGGTGGGGGAGAATTCTTCATTTTTGAGGGAGGCATACTTAATTAAGGCAAATACACAATGGCTAAAGTACAGAAGATTTGGGGGGGGGGGGGGGGGGAGAGAGAGGGGGTCGCTTTTTAGGAAGGACGCCCCCATGCCCCCTCGGTTATATTTGGAGGCCGGGTGGCAATCACACTGTTAAGAAAGCCAGGCGCGTTTGCAGGAATTTTAGCAAGGGGGTTTAGAGGATGGCAATCAAAGTTTATATGGGGATCCAGTCATTATCATACTCACCCGGAAAAAATATGTTTAAAAAATTAAGAAACTTTGTTTGAACGGGGGATCGAGCCCCGAAACCCGTGCACACGCGCTTGAAAACACAAAAAAGTGGTGGTTGTTCCCCCACTCCGGCTACGCCAGTGCCTTGGCTACAAACGGTAGTATATGTGTATATATGTATGTATGTATGTATGTATGTATGTATGTATCTATGTATGTATGTATGTATGTATGTATGTATGTATGTATGTATATATGTATGTATGTATATATGCATGTATGTATGTATGCATGATGTAATGAACGTGTGTATGTTGTTTTTGTCACCCACTCTTTATTTCTTTCTCTCTCTCTCTCTCTCTCTCTCTCTCTCTCTCTCTCTCTCTCTCTCTCTCTCTCTCTCTCATGTGTGTCTGTGGCTCATAGCGCTCCAATAAAGTTAATAGAAAGTAAATAATTAAACCAAACTACCATGTTTATTATTATTTTCTGTTTAGCATTGTCTTCTGTCATTATTTTTCCGCTTTCTTTCATTCTTTTTTCTTTCTTTCTACTTTTTTTCCTGTTTAGTGACGTTGAGAGGTACGTGTATTGTATTTTGCGGGTGTATCAGTTTACATACATATATCTAAAGTGGGCCAAAATTATAACTAATGTTACTTGTTTACTATTTATTACTTTTACTTTATTTTATTGGATCTAAGTGGTCTTATTTTAACAATTTTCCACATTGGTAGGTTAGTTTGGATAATCCGCTAAGAAGGCGCGCACCCCTTTTGGATATAACAAGGGCAATTACTGAATTAAGAAGATTCTATATATACCTGTTCAAACTATTCTTTCTCTAACCCCACACGTAAATTGATACATTTAAAATAATAAAACACCAGCTATTTACATTTATTAATAAATTAATTAGACTTCAGGAAAATATGATATACACAGCCGCTGAAGTATTAGTTTCATATGAAATTACTTCCTTTTATCCCGACAAAAGACTGGTTGTATAATATGGCGCCATATTTCATCCCGCAGCTTGTTAAATTGATGAATTGCTGTCGTATTACGCGCAGTTAGGTGAATTCTCGCCATTTTCACACTTAAATAAATCATAAATCTAGGTGTGTAAATTGAATGTATAAAGTAACACGTACCTTGCGCTGACACAGTGGTTTTTCTTCGCCTATGATACGTCTAGCCTATCTGCGCTTCGTTTAGCATACATGTGTTCCGAATACACAATATCCTGTCCGGCGTTTGACTTATGCCTCGTATTTCGCGCGTGGATTGAACGTTCGGGGAATTCCGGAGATTCGCTCGTTAGCGAGCCAATCGCGTGCTGCATTCGTAGTTCTTAAAATAGCCGCTTAATACACCAGGACCCATATTCACAAAATATCGTAAGCCTAATTTTACACGTAAACGTAAATCTACGACTTAAGAGCTATTCACGAAACAACGAAAACGTAAGTTACGTGTAAAGTTGGACGTAAATATAAGAGTGCCTCAGGTTGCAACTAACGCTGCACGTAAGTTGTGTACATATAATAAATCAAGCACGATCGCCGTTATTTACTATTATTTACGGAAACTAGCAGCATTTCCAATAAATGAAGCAGTTTGCTATGGCGAACGCCCACGGATTGAATATATTTTTGTTCGTGATCGAACGGATGTTTTCGACTTGGCCAATTTCTCCTGAGTTATCTTTTCCTTTTTAAGAAATGTCCTCAAGTTCGTACCAAAACGCGGTTCCCCACCGATACCAAAATGCCATGGTTCACTGTTCGCAATGTTATTGTTAGCAGACGACAAACAAAATTGCGTTTTTGCGCATTTGTTATTTACCCGGTAGCCATCGTTTCTAATGTGTTTTTATTAATTACTCCAGTGAGAATGTTAAATCGTAGATTTACGTCCAACTAAGTTCCGTTTACATTTACGACCATCTTTGAGAATAAGGTGCTTCTTGCACGTAAACGTAAATCTACGGCACACGCAAGTGCTAGTCGTAGACGTAAATTTACACATTTTTGTGAATATGGGTCCTGAAGACTACAAAATAAGAACAGATCAACTGTTCTAACCCGTTGAGGATATTCTATTTACCTCAGCTTTACTGGTGTTGTTGTTGTTGTTTGTTTGTTTGTGTGTTTGTTTGTTGTTTTATATTTCTTTTATTTTGTTTTGTGTTTGTTTCTATTTGACATTCAATAGCCGATTATAAATGTAAATAAATATGTACTAGTGGTGTCATTAAACAAAATAAACTTCTAGGCCTTGGCACGGGCGTAGGAAGGAGCCAAAGAGTGGGTGGGGCACACACACACACACACACACACACACACACACACACACACACACACACACACACACACACACACACACATACATACACATATATATATATATATATATATATATATATATATATATATATATAAACTATCGCTTCTGCTACATGCCCCCCCCCCCTCCCCCGCTTCCTACGCCAGTGTTTGGAGAGGTGTTAGTTATAAGATGTTGTGTGGCTCCATCTGGGTTTGTTCTTTGGGTTTTTTACAGCCCATCTTTGTTAGCAATTAAAACGTGTAACGAATGCATTGATGTTGAAAGACACTCCAGCACAAAGAAAAAATCGGCAAATATCTGGATGTCGATCAATGAAACCCAAAGACCGGCCTCGGCGGTGTCGTGGTTAAGTCATCGGTCATAAGGCTGGTAGGTACTGGGTTCGCAGCCCGGTACCGGCCTCGGCGGTGTCGTGGTTAAGTCATCGGAAATAAGGCTGGTAGGTACTGGGTTCGCAGCCTGGTACCGGCCTCGGCGGTGTCGTGGTTAAGTCATCGGAAATAAGGCTGGTAGGTACTGGGTTCGCAGCCCGGTACCGGCATCGGCGGTGTCGTGGTTAAGTCATCGGAAATAAGGCTGGTAGGTACTGGGTTCGCAGCGTACTTGAACTTTAATTGGATATAAGCACAAAAATAAGTTGAAATGAATGAATGAATGAATGAATGAATGAATGAAAGCCAAACATGGGCACATAACAGTGTATGGAAATGTCAAGGAAGAAGAACCACAACAGAGAAACCGTAATGGCATTCCAGTCATTATCTGTGTGTGTGTGTGTGTATGTATGCGCACGTGCATGCTCGCACGAAATGACGAAGGTAGATAGATATATAAAGTTTGTTTTGTTTGACAACACCACTAGAGCACATTGATATAATAATCATCGGCTATTTGATGTCAAACATTTGGTAATTCTGACTAGAGGAATAGAGGAACCCGCTACATTTTCTTAATGCAGAAAGGGATCTGTTATATGCACTTTCCCACAGACAGGAAAGCACATACCACGGCCTTTGACCAGTTGTGGTGCACTGGTTGGAACGAGAAAAACCCCAATCAGTTGAATGGATCCACAGAGGTGGTTCGATCCTGCGATGCAAGCACTTCAAACGATCACTCAACCGACTGAGCTAAATCCCGCCCCGTGTATATATATATATATATATATATATATATATATATATATAGTTAGATATATAGATAGATATATATATATAGATAGATACATAGATAGATAGATAGATAGATAGATAGATCTCAAATTAATGTTGTAAAATATAATTGGCACCTATGACATCGTGTTAAATTCTGTATTCGTTGCTCTCATAGAAAAATCTAAAGAGAGTAGTCTCGCGTACCTGTAACTACCACGGTCCACCCTATATTTGTAAAAGTTACTCTCAGCGACTGCCCATATCGCCCACCCCCACCAACACACAATACTTTTGTCAGCAGACTCTTGAACCTTGGAATCAACAAATAGCCAATTTCGATCTTCGCCGTTCTCTATTTTGGCAGTGTGCCAGACGTACTGAATATATTAATTTACTAGTCGAGATAAATATTGATTATATACCACAGTTATGATCAATTTTTTCTGTTGTTTACGATAATTTATTATTTATTAGTAGTAGTTTATTTGCTTCGAGCCGAGTGACTTATACGTATAGAATTGTAAACAAATGTACTAAAACATAAACAGAAACAGAAACAGAAACAAGCGGATGTATATTTGGAGGATGGATAGTTATACATGTTGCGATCTAAATGTTACGCATATTTTAAATATTTTCCAAGGTTATGAAGTTCTGTTCTATTCTGAACAGACGGTAATTGTATTAATTTAAAACAGGCAATCTGTTTAGCATATACTACACATGTAGTAATGGGCAAATAATTAAATACGATGGAAAGATAAAAATAAATCGAAATTCATCTTCAATATCACCGCGATTACAAGTTAAAGTTTGTTTTGTTTAACGAAATCACTAGACCACATTTATTAATAATCGGTTATTGGATGTGAAACATTTGGCAGTTTTGACATGTAGTCTTAGAAAGGAAACCCGCTACATGTTTCTGTTAGTAGGAAGGGATCTTTTATATGCACCATCCCATAGACAGGATAGCACATACCACGACCTTTTATATACCAACCGTGGTGCACTGGCTGGAACGACAAATAGCCCATGGGATCACCGATTGGGATGGATGCGATTACAAGAGCGATATTTTATCTGTGATCGTCCAGTTCCGTAATATCGTCCTGGTTAATGAGTGGTTATAGCGCTGAGATACTCGAACGTTTGGATAGCGCAAAGGTAACGATATCCTCAGATAGTATTCGAAAAAGGATCTTTTATTTGCGCTTCCCACAGGCAGGATAGCACAAATCATGGCATTTGTTGAACTAGTTATGAATCACTGGTCGGTGCAAAAAAAGAAAGAAATGTTTTATTTAACGACGCACTCAACACATTTTATTTACGGTTATATGGCGTCAGACATATGATTAAGGACCACACAGATTTTGAGAGGAACCCGCTGTCGCCACTACATGGGCTACTCTTCCGATTAGCAGCAAGGGATCTTTTATTTGCGCTTCACACAGGCAGGATAGCACAAACCATGGTCTTTGTTGAACCAGTTATGGATCACTGGTCGGTGCAAGTGGTTTACACCTACCCATTCAGCCTTGCGGAGCACTCACTCAGGGTT
Organism: Gigantopelta aegis; assembly: GCF_016097555.1. Lineage (NCBI taxonomy): Eukaryota > Metazoa > Mollusca > Gastropoda > Neomphalida > Peltospiridae > Gigantopelta > Gigantopelta aegis. The sequence goes on from NC_054705.1 coordinate 6,035,611, forward strand.
TGGAGTCGGTATCTGGATTAAAAATCCCATGCCTCGAATGGGATCCGAACCCAGTACCTACCAGCCTGTAGACCGATGGCCTGCCACGTGGTCGGTGCAAGTGGTTTACAGCTACCCATTGAGCTTTGCGGCGCACTCACTCAGGGTTTGGAGTCGGCCTAACCACCACGCCACCGAGGCCGGTTCGAGAAAGGTTAAGTTAGATGCCTAATACTATTACATTATGGTGAATTATTGAAACATGTGTCTGTTTCTTGTATACAATCATCTGATGAACGCATTTTTAGTCTCTTTTTTTCACTTTTCACAATTATTACACAATTACACGATCATCAACTTGCTGATCAAATCATACATGTCCAAATCCTAATGCAAATAATAAATGTTTTTCCTGGTGTAGCCAGTTGAAAGACAGCTTCTTAAAGTATATATATATATATATTGGACTAAACATTATTTTAGAAAGAAGATTGGACAAAAGAGTAGACTAGATAGATTCTCAGAAACACATACATACAGATTGAAAGACACACACAGAGAGAGAGAGAGAGAGAGAGAGAGAGACAGAGAGAGAGAGAGAGAGAGAGAGAGAGAGAGAGAGAGAGAGAGAGAGAGAGAGAGAGAGAGAGAGAGAGAGAGACAGAGAGAGAGACAGACAGACAGACAGAAAAAAAGAAGAAGAAATGGTTTACTTAACGACGCACTAAACACATTTTATTTACGGTTATATGGCGTCAGACATATGGTTAAGGACCACATAGATATATAGAGAGGAAACCCGCTGTCGCCACTTCATGGGCTACTCCTTGCTGCTAATCGAAAAGAGAAGCCCATGACGTGGCGACAGCGGGTTTCCTCTCTCAATATCTGGTGGTCCTTAACCATATGTCTGACGCCATATAACCGAAAATAAAATGTGTCGAGTGCGTCATTAAATAAAACATTTCTTTCTTTCTTTCCGATTAGCAGCAAGGGATCTTTTATATGCACCATCCCACAGACAGGGTAGTACATACCACGGCATATGATATACCAGTCGTGGTGTAGACAGAGATAGAGACAAAGAGACAGAGATACAGAGAGTAAAGTAAAGTAAAGTTTATTTTATTTAACGACGCCGCTAGAGCACATTGATTTTTTATCTTATTATCGGCTATTGGACGTCAAACATATGGTCATTCTGACACTGTTTTTTTAGAGGAAACCCGCTGTCGCCACATAGGCTACTCTTTTTACGACAGGCAGCAAGGGATCTTTTATTTGCGCTTCCCACAGGTAGGATAGCACAAACCATGGCCTTTGTTGAACCAGTTATGGATCACTGGTCGGTGCAAGTGGTTTACACCTACCCATTGAGCCTTGCGGAGCACTCACTCAGGGTTTGGAGTCGGTATCTCGATTAAAAATCCCATGCCCCGACTGGGATCCGAACCCAGTACCTACCAGCCTGTAGACCGATGGCCTGCCACGACGCCACCGAGGCCGGTGAGATACAGAGAGATGCGTGTTAGTAGCATTATGCGTTTGCACTTAAACGGGGACGGTATGCGTCCCACAGACGGGACAGCTCATACCACGGCTTTTGATATACCATTCGTGGAGGGCACGGATTGCGATGGACACAAACCCAAGCAAATAATGGGTCTACCCAGGGGATTCGATCTTCAGACCAAATAACCATAGGCAAGCGCTCTATCGACTGAGCTATAGATCCCACCCCTGAAATAAAGATAGCATTACCGTTACTGCCAGTAATACTAAATCAACTACTTAGAACCAGCGGCTTTTCACTGGTTAATGGTTTAGTGGCGGGTTGGTGTTTGTTACGGTTTGGGTAATAGTTCAATGAACTCCATGATCGACTAGCAGCTTGTTATTCGGCTGAAGAGTCTTTCAGCAATAAATACTTAGGTGAGAGTGCAGATTGGGGTGGGTGCAAGGAATACCTCTCAACACAATTTAGCCATAAATTTAAATTACATTGAAGTACATTGAGGTGAAATGAATCGAATTGAATTAATAAAATGTTTAACTTTACAGACCCCGTAGAAACCGGGGGTGGCGGTTGCGTGTGTGTATGTTGTGTGTGCGTATGCGTGTGTGTGTGTGTGTGTGTGTGTGTGTGTGTGTGTGTGTGTGTTTCTGGTGTTCCAACACATTTCTACCCTTCGGATGAAAATAACGAAGAAAAATGTAGAGGTGCATGACCACCGTGCACTCCCCTGTTACACGGCCCTTGATTTGGCCAGTTCACACATATCACCCCCGGCCTAACTTTCATCATACATACTAGCCAACGACTGGAGTAACACAGGGTAAAGGGTACATGAGGGTCATGTCCCCAATCGCATCTGCACCCCCCCCCCCCCCCCCAACCTTTTATATTTTTATGTCACCCGTAACGTTACTCATAGGCAGTGGGTGCACCCCACCCGACCCCCCAATATAGAATACCGACTGCGTACGCCAACGATGCCCACACCCCGATTCCACCCTAACTGATAACGTCCGGAGTAGCCAGAGGATGTTCGAGGTTTTGTGTTCACCACGTCAACAGCGTGGAGCGTCATTACGTGCACAGGAGTGATAAACAAAACACTCGAACACCGCCGGTCTGTATCTAGTAAACACCGACACACGCACGCACTCACTCTCACTCTCACTCACTCACTCACTCTCTCTCTCTCACTCTCTCTCTCTCTCTCTCTCTCTCTCTCTCTCTCTCTCTCTCTCTCTCTCTCTCTCTCTCTCTCTCTCATAGTTATTTAATTTATTTTTGTGCTTATATATCCAGGACAGAGGGTTAGTGGTTAATTGTCAGTGAGAAAGAAGAGGGTGTAGTGGTCTTACACCTACCCACTGAATCGTTAAAAGTCGCTCTGGGTGGGAGTCGATACCGGGCTGCGAACCCTGTACCTACCAGCCGTATATCCGATGGCTTAACCACGACACCGCCGAGGCCGGTGTTTATAGTCATTTGCCTGTTGATATATATATATATATATATATATATATATATATATATAATATCCAATTAAGGTTAAACACGCTGTTCTGGACACAAACCTCAGTAATCTGGCCTGGCTCTCCGGGACAATGGGTTAGTGGTTAGTTGTTAAAGGAACATTCCTCAGTTTGCTGCAATTTTTAAGATTTTATCGACTAACAGAGACTTTTTAACTATTGTAATTACATATCAAATATATGTTTCTGCATGAAATATTAGTGGTTATATATTTCTGATCGTTCTAATATTTGTACAATGTTAAATTTCATCTTATTTTCTAAAATATTTGTTTTTCGTACATACGAAATTATTTGAAAACAAAATCCAACTTGGGTTTCTTGCAAATATTGAGATGACCAGAAACACATTGAGTATACAGACACTGATATTCTAAACAAGAAAATATATTTAATATGTAAGTTTAATCGTAGAAATATTTTATTACTTGGAAACATCTTACAATGCAGCAGACTCAGGAATGTCCCTTTAACAGTTAATGAATAATGAAAGAGAAGTCGGTGTAGTGGCATTACACTCACTCTGATGGGATCCGAACCTAGAACCTATCAGCCGTACGACCGATTGTTTAACCACTACACTGGCACTACCGAATCTTTTCGTTTCACTTAACAAGTGTTTCAGATTTATATACAATTGATATGCTGACACACCCGTCGGTGAGAACACCATGCGTTATGTTTGATAACACATAGGTCTTTACACACGTACGTGTGTTAACAATTTCAAGACATACGACTGGCTGCTCTTAGGTGATGACCAGGTAACAAATGCCATACGTCCATTAATTAAAAAAACAGGACGATGGAAATCGATTACACTGTGACGTATAGTTAACATGGCAATCATGTGTCTGTGACGTGCAAATGGTTGTAAATATCTTTTAGTCGATAAATATGTTAAACGTTGCTTAAAACCTGGTTTTAAGGATATGTAAGAAATAGAATACCGGTAATACATTCGTGTCCGTTAGATACATTTTAAAACAACTCGTTGTGAGATAAATGGTATCTAACGGCCACTCGTGTATTATTCTCTGTGTTAGATACATTTTAAAACAACTCGTTGTGAGATAAATGGTATCTAACGGCCACTCGTGTATTATTCTCTGTGTTAGATACATTTTAAAACAACTCGTTGTGAGATAAATGGTATCTAACGGCCACTCACGTATTATTCTCTGTGTTAGATACATTTTAAAACAACTCGTTGTGAGATAAATGGTATCTAACGGCCACTCACGTATTATTCTCTGTGTCAGATACATTTTAAAACAACTCGTTGTAAGATAAATGGTATCTAACGGCCACTCATGTATTATTCTCTGTTACAAATGTTTCAGAAACCTGGTCAAGCACGTCTGTTGTGGGCACAATCCCTGATTTCACCAGGTAAAACCACTGTTCCTTATATAACAAACGTTTTTACATGCTTTGTGGAAGTGGGTAAAGTAAGAAAAGGCTAAACGGCCAATACTTCAGACTTTTTTGACAAAAATAAGGACTGAAATTCAGTAATCAATATAAAAGAAAAACATTCTGTACTCACCTCCAGGGAGAACATAAATACAAAAGCTAATTACCAACTCAGAAGATCATGCCAATGGTCATCAACAGCGATATTCAGCATATCAATACAACCAGATTAAAGTAATCTGATATGGTGCAAATCCATGCTGAATATGATGCTGATAACCACCAAGATGTCTTCTGAGAAATACATTAATTCAACATATTCATTATCTGAAAGTATACTAAGGCTAGATTTAATTAATTCCAACACTTATTTTATGTTGCATTTATCAAAAATTTGAAAATTTGAAAATTTAGGATTTTCACCCAAAAATTAGGGCTTTTTAGGATTTTGAAGCTTTAATAAGGAATATTAGGGCTGCTGTCAAAAAATAAGGAAAATTAGGAAAATAAGGGCCCGCTTGCAAGCCTGATACTTACACAAACTTTACAATCTATTCTCAAACATCTATGGGGCGGGACGTAGCCCAGTGGTAAAGCGCTCGCTTGATGCGCGGTCGGTTTAGGATCGATCCCTGTCAGTGGCCCCATTGGACTGTTTCTCATTCCAGCCAATGCTCCACAACTGGTGTAACAAAGGCCGTGGTATGTACTATCATGTCTGTAGCATGGTGAATATAAAATGTCCCTTGCTGCTAATCGAAAAGAGTAGGCCATGAAGTGGCGACAGCGGGTTTCCTCTCTCAATATCTGTGTGGTCTTTAACCATATGTCTGACGCCATATAATCGTGAATAAAATGTGTTGAGTGCGTCGTTAAATAAAACATTTCCTTCTTTCCTCCCTACTCTCAAATATCTACAGTCGGAATGTAGCCCAGTGGTAAAATGCTCGCTTGATGCGCGGCCGGTCTGGGATCGATCTCCGTCTGTGGACCCATTGGGCTATTTATCGTCCCAGCCAGTACACCACGACTGGTAAACGAAGGCCTTTGTATGTGCTATCCTGCCTGAGGGATGGTGCATATAAAATATCCCTTGCTATTAATGGAACAAATGTAACGGGCTTCCTCTCTTAGACACTATATGTAAAAATGACCAAATATTTAACATCCAATAGCCGATGATTAATAAATTAATGTGTTCTAGTGGTGTCGTTAAACAAAACAAACAAACTTTAACTCTATATCTAATAATGTTTCATGCATGCAGTTTGTATGGTGTTGTCATAGTGTTAAAGTATCGGACTCTATTCTAGTATCGAGTCTAGACTAAAAGTATTGTACACGCACGGAGCCAGTTTGTACGCTCCTGTTGATAACTATCAACAACCCTTTGTAAAGTGGGAACAATTTACCAAATGTCGTCTGTCATAATCATTATTAAAGTCAACTTATCCTTGAAAATAAAAGTCGTGACAAGAAATAAAACTACTATTACTTGTAATAAAGCGACATTGGTATCCCGGCAGAGGGCTGTAAGGGTCCTCGTAATAATAAAATACTACACCAAGAATCATAAATGTCCCTGTTATCAACCAATATTCCACATTTGAAAACTAAATATTGAAATATTGCTTCTTGAAAAGTTAAATGTAATATATTGCATCTGTAAGAGATGAATTCCACAGGTAATGTGCACCTTGCCGAAAATAACTGGCGGAGGAGGGGCGTAAAAAGCTGTTTATTCATCTATCAATGTATCCATATATCCAGCCATTCATCCATCCATACATCCACCAATCCGTCCGTCCATCCATCCAATCAATATATCTGTCAATTTGTATGTATGTATATATGTCTATCCATATATCTGTCTACATCTCTATCCATATATCCGTCTATATGTCTATCCATATATCTGTCTATCTGTATATCTTGTCTTTCAGTCTATCCGTCTATCCATATATCCTTCTATTTGTCTATCTGTCTGTCTAGGTGTCTAGCTAGCTAGCAAGCTAGTTAGATAAATAAATATTTACCCGTCTATCCATCCATCTATCATTCGTTTTTACTGTTAACTTTGTTTCGTTTTCTTTTGTGTGTATATGGGCGCGCGCGCGCGTGTGTATTTCACTATTTGATGGCTACAGGACTGCTATATATTAATATATTTCTAACAACAAATCGCGATCATGAACAACTATGTTTCCACTATTGCATAACAATGGAAATATAAATTATTTTTGGGTAATTTTCGAGTACTTCTTGAAACATTCCAGTCAAATTGTCTCTCGATTTTCTGTTTTTCCAGTCACGTTCACAGACCCCGCATCACCTCCTTTCACTGACCTTAAAAGTTCAATCGGCGCGACCAAAAGTTTACCTAAATCCTTTACAACAGACTTTAACCTTGCTCGCTTTCTCTGCTTTGATCTTTCCCAACTGCAGAACAATACCTGTGCAGATTGAGTGCCAACCTGAACAGGTGTAAGCGCTGGCGACCTTGTACCAAAAATGAAGACCTGTCATACTTTGGACACCGCTCATTCACAAATGCGGCAGAAGACTTCAAACTCGCCGGAGTCGGGTTGCCAAGGTAAAGCTGAGAGATTTCGCTTCCCATGTTATTATTTCCGCGGAAGAAACAACACCCGCGTTATTTACGTACAGGTACATTGTTTATAGCGATGTCCTCAAAAGCTGTTTTAAAAGCTGTGTCTGAACCAGTTTGAAACACCGGTGTTGTATTAAATATGCAACCCTCCGTATATGTACTCCCCAGTCGTTGTGATACACAAAGGGCGGGGAGTTACACAGCCTGTTTATGTCTTACACGCGTGTAACTACAGACATTTGCAATGCTTAAACATCTGCGTTTAAGAAAAACGAGCTTCATAAATTCGGCCCATAATGTCCATAACCTCGGTTACCATTAAAATTACAGTTTATTTTGTTCAACGACACCACTAGAGCACACTGATTAAGTAATCATGGGCTATTGGATGTGAAACATTTGGTGATTCTAATTCGTACTCATCAGAGGAAACCCGCTACTTTTTTCCTAATGCAGCAAGGGATCTTTTATATGCTCATTCCCACAGACAGGAAAGTACATACCACGGCCTTTTGACCAGTTGTGGTGCACTAGTTGGAACGTGAAAAAAAAAACCCAATCAGGTGAATAGATCCACCGACTTGGTTCGATCCTGCGACGCAAGCACCTCAGGCGATATCTCAAACCGACTGAACTAACTCCCGCCTCCGGTTAATATTAATGTGACAGCCCATATTTGTTTATAACAAAAACTACGGAGCATTTTTCACTATTAAAGCCGTTTTAGATAATTGAAATTAGACATCACTTAGATTGTATTGTTGTTTATCCATTTCCGTACACCCGAGATGTTTCTGTCTATAATGGTGTTTCTAATACCACAAAAGTCACTTTTCATATATTTCTGTAGTAAGTGCCACGAGGACGAAGTATAGTCTACATTTTGAGACTATTTCTCCACTACAACATCTCAGACTCTGGTTTCACGCTACTGTAATCCTATCCGAATAGGTTACACGTTTGTAGATTAATCAAACTTAGAGTCCAGTTTTACGAACCCAAAAACGGTATGCGACTTTACTAAGTGCAATATCACCCAATACACCTTGTTATACACACACTCCTAGACCTAAACCTAACCCAATTGTAATCTGACTGGATTTATGTTAAAATATTTAAAATTACAAATTATTAAGCATTAGTGAAAAACAGTTTTAAACAAAAAGTGTGTGCCATACGGTTTCTTGCTTTTTATGAAAATACAACCATGGTTTGTTTAAAGAATTTATCCCGGTCTTGGAAATATACTGGTACAAAACCATAACAAATAACAAAAATGTAAATACTAATTTTCTGAAGTGATATTATGTTATAAACAAATAATTTCCGTACTGTAAGTGTAATCCATCATTCAAGACATCGGCTATTTCTCGTTCCAGCCAGTGCATCACGATTGCTATCCTGTCTGTGGAATGATGCATATAAAAGACCCCTTGCTACTAATGAAAAACAAATGTAGCGGGTTTCCTCTCTAAGACTATATGTCAAAAATACCTGATCAATGTGTCCTAGTGGTGTCGTTAAACAAAACAAACTGGTTTTATCCAAGACATAGTTCTAGCTGTAAAAAAAACTGTAATTTGTCAATGCGACCGTTCTTACTTAATTAGTTTCTAGCTTGAATTTATTTAACGTAAAAGTACGCTATTCGGGATACGCACGTGCGTATTGCCCACAAAAGTCAATTTGATACCACAGATTCAGACTACCAAATTGGTGCTACTAATCAAACATTTTAGGGTATTTTAAAGTCGGGATTGATCCTGCGATCCTGTTCAACAAAGAAGACTATATCTGATGTGTTGATATCCAGAAAGTCAAAAAAGAGAGAAAAATTACAAAAGACGACAATGTTAACTGTGATATTTGTGTTTAATGTGTTGCAACTTTTGTTGATGTGGCATTTGCGGTAATTCGCGTTACGACATTTGTGGTTAAAACCTTTGTGACATTTGTTGTCGGTCGTGTGACATTCGTGGCAGTGAAACTGAGATGTGTCAATTTTGCGATATTTGTGGGCACTACACACGTTACTTTGGTTTGTGTCCAATATATGAAACCAATATATGATTGACATTTGCGCCGCTCCATCCGTGCTCCGCGAATGGCATATAGAAATCTGATATATGCTGTCCTGTCTGTGTCGTAAAACAAAATAAACAAAAACGTTTTCTTCCTATTTCATTTTCTTATTCTTTTTCTTCTTCGTTTTCTTCTTCTTTTCTTTCTGACGCCATATAATCGTAAATAAAATGTGTTGAGTGCGTCATTAAATAAAACATTTCCTTCCTTCCTTTCTTCTTCTTCTCTTTTTCGTTTTGTTCTTGGGTCACTCAGACAGGAACCCCAGTAGGTCGAACAAATGCTGCAACGCGGTGTAGGTTCGCTATAGAGTATAGGACAGAATAGTTTCCATCTTCAGGGCTTCATTTCAGTCTGAAAGCCAGACTGCTTTATGTTGGTCCTGGTAGTAGGAGCTGATCCACAGCCACAGTGACATGTTCCAGGTAGTGTCACGCCTGGTAGTAGGAACTGACCCACAGCCACAGTGACATGTTCCAGGTAGTGTCAGTCCTGGTAGTAGGAACTGACCCACAGCCACAGTGACATAGTCCAGACAGTGTCAGTCCTGGTAGTAGGAACGGACCCACAGCCACAGTGACATGTTCCAGTTAGTGTCAGTCCTGGTAGTAGGAACTGACCCACAGCCACAGTGACATGTTCCAGGTAGTGTCAGTCCTGGTAGTAGGAACTGACCCACAGCCACAGTGACATGTTCTAGGTAGTGTCAGTCCTGGTAGTAGGAACGGACCCACAGCCACAGTGACATGTTCTAGGTAGTGTCAGTCCTGGTAGTAGGAACTGACCCACAGCCACAGTGACATGTTCCAGGTAGTGTCAGTCCTGGTAGTAGGAACTGACCCACAGCCACAGTGACATGTTCCAGGTAGTGTCAGTCCTGGTAGTAGGAACGGACCCACAGCCACAGTGACATGTTCTAGGTAGTGTCAGTCCTGGTAGTAGGAACTGACCCACAGCCACAGTGACATGTTCCAGGTAGTGTCAGTCCTGGTAGTAGGAACTGACCCACAGCCACAGTGACATGTTCCAGGTAGTGTCAGTCCTGGTAGTAGGAACTGACCCACAGCCAGTGACAGTCCAGACAGTGTCAGTCCTGGTAGTGACCCACAGCCACAGTGACATAGTCCAGACAGTGTCAGTCCTGGTAGTAGGAACGGACCCACAGCCACAGTGACATAGTCCAGACAGTGTCAGTCCTGGTAGTAGGAACTGACCCACAGACACAGTGACATAGTCCAGACAGTGTCAGTCCTGGTAGTAGGAACGGACCCACAGCCACAGTGACATGTTCCAGACAGTGTCAGTCCTGGTAGTAGGAACGGACCCACAGCCACAGTGACATGTTCCAGACAGTGTCAGTCCTGGTAGTAGGAACTGACCCACAGCCACAGTGACATGTTCCAGACAGTGTCAGTCCTGGTAGTAGGAACTGACCCACAGCCACAGTGACATGTTCCAGACAGTGTCAGTCCTGGTAGTAGGAACTGACCCACAGCCACAGTGACATGTTCCAGGTAGTGTCAGTCCTGGTAGTAGGAACGGACCCACAGCCACAGTGACATGTTCCAGGTAGTGTCAGTCCTGGTAGTAGGAACGGACCCACAGCCACAGTGACATGTTCCAGGTAGTGTCAGTCCTGGTAGTAGGAACGGACCCACAGCCACAGTGACATGTTCCAGGTAGTGTCAGTCCTGGTAGTAGGAACGGACCCACAGCCACACAGTGAGTGTCAGTCCTGTAGTCCAGGACCCACAGTGTCAGTCCTGGTAGTAGGAACGGACCCACAGCCACAGTGACATGTTCCAGGTAGTGTCAGTCCTGGTAGTAGGAACTGACCCACAGCCACAGTGACATGTTCCAGGTAGTGTCAGTCCTGGTAGTAGGTACGGACCCACAGCCACAGTGACATGTTCCAGGTAGTGTCAGTCCTGGTAGTAGGAACGGACCCACAGCCACAGTGACATGTTCCAGGTAGTGTCAGTCCTGGTAGTAGGAACGGACCCACAGCCACAGTGACATGTTCCAGGTAGTGTCAGTCCTGGTAGTAGGAACGGACCCACAGCCACAGTGACATGTTCCAGGTAGTGTCAGTCCTGGTAGTAGGAACGGACCCACAGCCACAGTGACATGTTCCAGGTAGTGTCAGTCCTGGTAGTAGGAACGGACCCACAGCCACAGTGACAGTGACATGTTCCAGGTAGTGTCAGTCCTGGTAGTAGGAACGGACCCACAGCCACAGTGACATGTCCCAGTGTCAGTCCTGGTAGTAGGAACTGACCCACAGCCACAGTGACATGTTCCAGGTAGTGTCAGTCCTGGTAGTAGGAACGGACCCACAGCCACAGTGACATGTTCCAGACAGTGTCAGTCCTGGTAGTAGGAACGGACCCACAGCCACAGTGACATAGTCCAGACAGTGTCAGTCCTGGTAGTAGGAACGGACCCACAGCCACAGTGACATGTTCCAGGTAGTGTCAGTCCTGGTAGTAGGAACGGACCCACAGCCACAGTGACATAGTCCAGGTAGTGTCAGTCCTGGTAGTAGGAACGGACCCACAGCCACAGTGACTGGTAGTAGGAACGGACCCACAGCCACAGTGACATGTTCCAGAAAGTGTCAGTCCTGGTAGTAGGAACTGACCCACAGCCACAGACATAGTCCAGACAGTGTCAGTCCTGGTAGTAGGTACGGACCCACAGCCACAGTGACATAGTCCAGACAGTGTCAGCGGCTTTTAAAGACACTGTTCTGACCCTGCAGCCATTGTGTATATATTTTTGTTGCGGTACGTACGAAACTGTTGCAAGGTAAAATGTGGTTTTAAATATTGCCAACATTAGGATGACCGACACCGACAGCCTAAAGAGGAACACATCTAGAACATGTAATCTAAGTCAGAAAACATAATCTGTTAACGCCTCACCATCCCACTACGCTTTGTGGAAACCCATATGGAGATTCGAACTCAGAAACTACCAGCCTTCAAACAGATTGCCTGCAGACTGATCAACGAACACAAGCATGAACGCTTGGCGTGATTCAACCAAATGAATGCCTCCGTATGTTGCAACATCTGTCTGAATATTAACACAGGGCCAAATATTTCCTACGGTCGAGGGTAAGATAAATATTACATTGATACAATTTCCTTCTATTTACAGATCACGTGTTTTACTTGGCGTGCGCCTCTCCCGATAGTCAGTTCCAGCAACACGTGCACAAATACCTGTTTGAAGTGCGTGTACTCGGTGTCTAGGGTTTGTGTGTCCATAATATTATACTTACACTTGCACACTTGCATACCTACGTGTGTGTGTGTGTGTGTGTGTGTATGTTTGTATGTATGTATGTATGTATGTATGTATGTATGTATGTATATGTGTATATGTGTATATATATGTGTGTCTGTGTATGTGTGCGTGCGTGTGCGTGTGTGTATATATATATCTATATATATATATATATATATATATATATATATATATATATATATATATATATATATATATACGCGCACACATACATAAACACATCAAGGCGTACATACATCCATACACACATACATACATAAATATGCATACAGAGAGAGAGAGAGAGAGAGAGAGAGAGAGAGAGAGAGAGAGAGAGAGAGAGAGAGAGAGAGAGAGAGAGAGAGAGAGAGAGAGAATGGGTGGGGTTGGATGTATGTATAAGATATATAGCAATGACCAATTAATCAAAACGTTCTAGTGGTATGCTCACACAGAACTAAGTCTGCAACTCACATATAAGACGATCGTTCTTTATTTCGGAGGCGGTTGGCTATCATTATTTGTCGCCTACTATACCAACACGCGTGACGGAATCTACCCTCAATAGGTACAACGTGTTCTTTCGTTTCCGCTTTTCTTTGTTTTTTGTGGTGTTTTTTTGCAAGTGTTTTTTTTGCTGTTGTTGTTGGGTTGTTTTTTAAATGTCACACCATCTCCAGCTATCACTCACATCCCCGTCGTAATAAGAATCATGTGTCAGTGCGATCCATCCGGGAATCCAATATGTGTTTTTTCCGGTGTCCAAATCCAACTGTCGCTTCCAAACCATTCAACGGTCTGTTTACTATACACGACTTTCATTGTCTACCACAGAAATCAACGTTTCTGACATTTCGTCGTTTCTTAGGCTATTCTCACCGAGGTTTTTTTGTGTGGTTGTTACAATTATGTGTTTTGGGTTGTTTTTTAAATGTCACACATCTGGCGATCATTCATAGTCGTAATAGATTATGTGTCACATCCATCCGGGGAATCCAATATGTTTTTTCCCGGTGTCCAAATCCACCCCCCCCCCTTCCAGCCCATTTGAAGTGCTTATCCTAATGAACTGTTGGTGGTTATTTTCAAATTCACTTCGTCCACATTAGGGGTATTAACACCTAGGTTTTTTCAAATTGCCCGTAAAAAAAAATGTGTTTGTTGAGAGAGAGAGATTGGCGAGAGAGAGAGAGAGGGAGAGAGAGATAGCCCCCCCCCCCCCCCAGAGTGAGAGAGAGAGAGAAACTGTGGTGGAGAGAGAGAGAGAGAGGAGTACCTTTAACTTGCCCCTGTACCACTAAAGTTTCGAGTATGTCTGTCAGGGGCCAGGTCTCTGGATAGCCAGTGGTCTCGGACAGAATATTAATGGACAATTTAGAAATGTACACCAAAAAGGGAATGGGACTTTAATAAAAACAATTGAGCATCAGTCGGTTGAGTGCTCGCTTGAGGTGCTTGCGTCGCAGGATCGAACAACCTCGTTGGATCCATGAAGCTGATTGGGTTATTTCTTTTTTCCAATCAGTGCACTACAACTGGACAAAGGCCGTGGTACGTGCTTTCCTGTATGTAGGAAAGTGTATATAAAATATGCCATGCTGCATTAAGAAAAACGTAACGGGTTTCCTCTGATGACTATGTGTCAGATTTACCAAATTTTTGACATCCAATAGCCGATGGTTAATTAATCAATGTTCTCTAGTGATGTCGTTAAACAAAACAAACTTCTTCTTTGTTAGAAATATTTTCGGGGGTGGGTTAGAATGGAACAATTGTGTGTGAACCCTACTGGATTCGGGCCTGTCAGCTACATAACAAGGAACATATTGTGTTTGGTGGAAGTGCAACAGCCACCATGCCACTCCACCCATCCCTATTTACTACTATGAAAAACAAACTGAAATTTCGTAAATCAGTACCACTTACCTTTTCTAGGGGCGGGATTTGAATCAGTCAGTAGATCACCTGTCAGTAGGTTCGAATCTTATCGGTGGCCACATTGTTTGATGTTTTTTGACCCACCCAGCGCCCCTTGAATGACATGGCATAGGCTTTTCTTGGGGACTATGTATATAAAATATTCCTTGCTGTTAAAACAAAATGATAAGCGGTTTCCTCTGAATACTGTGTGTCACAATTTTCAAATGCTTAACATCCAATAGCCGAGGATTAATGCTTAACATCCAATAGCCGAGGATTAATGCTTAACATCCAATAGCCGAGGATTAATGATTAAATGTGCTCTAGTCTTGTAGTTAACCAAAACAAACTTTAACTTTAATATATTTACCTTTCTCAGTGGAAGAAACACGACCAAAGTCCAAGTTAGGATAGAGTGAGAAATACGTTCTACCTGTATTTATAATGTTATTGCGACAGGTGTGTGCGTGTTGATGTGTTGGCAGTGTGCAGCGCTTTATCAGTCATTAGAATCACTTGTGAAAACTCTGATTTCACTCGTGTATGTCTGGGCCCAAGATTAAATTGGAAATTTAAACATTCACTGAGATAAATTATGTACGAAAACAAAGAACGCAGATAACGTTGTTGTTTTTTTCGTCTGTTGTTGGGAGGAATTGGGTAGGGTAGAAATAATATGAAGGAAATAAGCAAGGAATGGAAGAAGGATTGGAGTGGAGAAAAGATGGAAACGGTCCCCGATTGGTTTCCAGACCCTTAGGAACCGGGGGCCGGGTGAACCCCCCCCCCCCCCCCCTCACACCCACATACACACTCTCTCTCGACGAAATAAAAGTAAGAGTTTTTATTCTATTTTATATAAATAGATATAACAATATGACTTGTGCCATCCCCCCCCCAACCCGCTAGAAACTGTCCCCCCACTTAATAAAACCAAAACCAAAAAAATTAGTTTGTTTTGTTTAACGACACCACTAGAACACATTGATTAATTAATCATCATTAGTCAACTATTTGGTAATTCTGACTCGTAGTCGTCAGAGGAAACCCGCTACATTTTTCCTAATGCAGCAAGGGATCTTTTATATGCACTTTCCCATACACAGGCAAACACATACCATGGCCTTTGACCAGTTGTGGTGCACTGATTGGAATGGGGGAAAAAACCCAATCAGTTGAATGGATCCACCGAGCTGGTTTGATCCTGCGATGCAAACACCTAAAACGAGCACTCAACCGATTAAACTAAATCCCGGCCCACAAAAACAAACAGACAAACAAAGACAGACACGCTCACACAAAACACACACACGTAGTGAGAGAGAGAGAGAGAGAGAGAGAGAGAGAGAGAGAGAGAGAGAGAGAGAGAGAGAGAGAGAGAGAGAGAGAGAGAGAGAGAGAGAGAGAGAGAGAGAGAGAGAGAGAGAGAGAGAGAGATTTTGGAAGAACATTGCGAAACTTACTTTTTAGAAAACAAAATCATTTATTATTTTAGATACATGTATTCGATGGAATATATTGGTTAATATGAAATTTAAAATCACTGTATGTGTCCATGTTGGTGTACCATACAGTGATTTTAAAGTTCACATTAACCAATATATTTTTTTCGACTTGGAAAGGTGATTGGGACGGTGCGGTTGCGAACAAGCTTCATTCTGTCAAGCCAGTCCTGGGAGACTGGCAGTCATCTTACAGGCGGTGCAGGAAGAATGAAGTAGTCTTGTGCCGTGCCCGCATCGGCCATATATTTTTGACACATTCATTTATTTTAAAGAAGGACCCTGCTCCTCAGTGTGAACATTGTCAGTGTACGCTGACTGTGCGTCACATTTTGGTGGAGTGTGATCATCTCAAGCCTACGAGAAATAATATATTTGGCAACAGAAATGTTTTGGAATCCTTTTAATTCCATCCAGAATTAATGGTAAAGTTTTTGAAACATTTTGACTTCTATACAAAGTTTTAAGGTTTACTTACCTCGATTTTGTATTATACCTTTCCCCGCAGCTTCTTACACTGTGGTTTTACATAAATATATATAAATAATATTTTCATATACTTAACATTTGTGACACCCAATAGCCGATGTGTATTTTTGTGCTGGAATGTCGTTAAACATTCATTCATTCATTCGATGGAATATACGTTAGAGGTCGACAGAAACTCTAGATCCGATAGTGTTATTTATCTGGGATCTATAACTTAGTGGTCGACAGAAACTCTAGATCCGATAGTGTTATTTATCTGGGATCTATAACTTAGTGGTCGACAGAAACTCTAGATCCGATAGTGTTATTTATCTGGGATCTATAACTTAGTGGTCGACAGAAACTCTGGATCCGATAGTGTTATTTATCTGGGATCTATAACTTAGTGGTCGACAGAAACTCTGGATCCGATAGTGTTATTTATCTGGGATCTATAGCTTGGTGGGTCGGGACATAGCCCAGTAGTAAATCGTTCGCTTGATGCGCGGTCGGTCTGGGATCGAATCCCATCGGTGGGCCCACTGGGCTATTTCTCGGTCCAGCCAGTGCACCACGACTGGTATATCAAAGGCCGTGGTATGTGCTATCCTGTCTGTGGGATGGTGCATATAAAAGATCCCTTGCTGCTAATCGAAAAGAGAAGCCCATGAAGTGGCGACAGCGGGTTTCCTCTCTCAATATCTGTGTGGTCCTCAACTATATGGCTGATGCCATATAACCGTAAATAAAACGTGTTGAGTGCGTCGTTAAATAAATTATTTTCGTCATCATATAACTTAGTGGTCAAAAGAAACTATAGACCCGACAGTGTTATTTTACTGGTACATATAACTTGGTGGTCGAAAGAAACTACAGACCCAGTAGTGTTATTTTACTGGTACCTATAACTTAGTGGTCGACAGAAACTACAGACCCAATAATTTTATTTGTCTGGTACCTATAACTTAGTGGTCGACAGAAACTACAGACCCAACAGTGTTATTTGTCTGGTACCTATAACTTAGTGGTCGAAAGAAACTACAGACCCAACAGTGTTATTTGTCTGGTACCTATAACTTAGTGGTCGACAGAAACTACAGATCCAACAGTGTTATTTGTCTGGTACCTATAACTTAGTGGTCGACAGAAACTACAGATCCAACAGTGTTATTTGTCTGGTACCTATAACTTAGTGGTCGACAGAAACTACAGATCCAACAGTGTTATTTGTCTGGTACCTATAACTTAGTGGTCGAAAGAAACTACAGATCCAACAGTGTTATTTGTCTGGTACCTATAACTTAGTGGTCGACAGAAACTACAGATCCAACAGTGTTATTTGTCTGGTACCTATAACTTAGTGGTCGAAAGAAACTACAGATCCAATAGTGTTATTTGTCTCGTACCTATAACTTAGTGGTCGAAAGAAACTACAGATCCGGTTGTGTTATTTGTCTGGTACCTATAACTTAGTGGTCGAAAGAAACTACAGATCCGGTTGTGTTATTTGTCTCGTACCTATAACTTAGTGGTCGAAAGAAACTACAGATCCGGTTGTGTTATTTACCTGGTACATATAACTTACTTGTCGATAGAAACGACAAAGGCGATAGTGTTATTTTTCGGATACATAATTATAACTTAGTGGTCAAAACAAACTACAGACCCAATATAGTTATTTTTCTGGTAACTACTTGCTCTGTTTGTCTCAAGTCGATAGGCGGAGCCAGTGTTGTAAAGTAAATATTCAAATTTAAATAATTAAAATAAGTAGTGACAAATATTCCTGATTACTTTCTTCTTCTTTTTTCTTTATCGTTCCTTCCTTTATTCTTTTTGTTTGTTTGTTTGTTTGTTTGTTTGTGTGTTTACTTGATTTTGTTTTTGTTGACTACATTTTTAGCCCGCTTGTTTCTTCGTTCAATTAGTTATTTTGTTAGTTTACCAGTTAATTATTATTTTTAGTTACTTTCATATTTTTAAAACATTATCTTCATACGTCTTTGTTAATTTTGGTGTTGTTGCCGGGTTTGTTTGTTTGTTTGTTTGTTTGGGGGTTTTTTAGGGTTTTTTTTTGGGGGGGGGGGGGGGGGGGGGGGGTTGTTGTCTTGTTATCTTTTCGGTGTTTTTTTTTTTTTTTTTATATATATATATTTTTAAATTATTATTATTTTTTGTTTTTGTTATCGAGTTGCCACTCATATTCACCGATTTCAACTACTTCAATATTGTTACACAATCGAATTAATTAAAATTCGTTGTCAGAACTCGTAGGAAAGATGCTTAGAGCAATAGTTTTTAGAATTAGATCGTATCTTTGCGGTACACGGTTTTACTTTACGTGCGTAGCGGCGAATTAGATCGTATCTTTGCGGTACACGGTTTTACTTTACGTGCGTAGCGGCGAATTAGATCGTATCTTTGCGGTACACGGTTTTACTTTACGTGCGTAGAGGCGAATTAGATCGTATCTTTGCGGTACACGGTTTTACTTTACGTGCGTAGAGGCGAATTAGATCGTATCTTTGCGGTACACGGTTTTACTTTACGTGCGTAGAGGCGAATTAGATCGTATCTTTGCGGTACACGGTTTACTTTACGTGCGTAGAGGCGAATTAGATCGTATCTTTGCGGTACACGGTTTTACTTTACGTGCGTATAGGCGAATTAGATCGTATCTTTGCTGTACACGGTTTTACTTTACGTGCGTAGAGGCGAATTAGATCGTATCTTTGCAGTACACGGTTTTACTTTACGTGCGTAGAGGCGAATTAGATCGTATCTTTGCGGTGCACGGTTTTACTTTACGTGCGTAGAGGCGAATTAGATCGTATCTTTGCGGTACACGGTTTTACTTTACGTGCGTAGAGGCGAATTAGATCGTATCTTTGCGGTACACGGTTTTACTTTACGTGCGTAGAGGCGAATTAGATCGTATCTTTGCGGTACACGGTTTACTTTACGTGCGTAGAGGCAAACTGTGCCGCTATTTGACACTGGGGGCGGAACGTAGCCCAGTGGTAAAGCGTTCGCTTGATGCGCGGTCGGTCTAGGATCGATCCCCGTCGGTGGGCCCATTGGGCTATTTCTCGCTTCAGCCAGTGTGCCACGACTAGTATATCAAAGGCCGTGGTATGTATTATCCTGTCTGTGGGATGGTGCATATAAAAGATCCCTTGCTGCTAATCGAAAAAGAGTAGCCCATAAAGTGGCGACAGCGGGTTTCCTCCCTCAATATATGTGTGCTTCTTAATCATATGTCTGATGCCATATAACCGTAAAATAAAAATGTGTTGAATGCGTCGTAAATAAAACATGTCCTTCCTTCCTATCCGACACCGTGTCACTATAAACGGAGAATGTAAATTTTAGTGGATCACGGGTTATCTCCCATTAACGATTTTCACATTATCAGCTGTATAATCTAACGGTAGAAACACCTGTACAGCCTGAGTTACAATGGATACACACTAAAAGTAGTGTCGGAAATAGAATAAAAATGATTTTCGTCGATTATTTCTTTCATATTAAACTGACAAGTAAATATTTTGTAAATACCCATTCAATGATACTTTACCTAATTTAGCATTTACTTGTTTGGACTCTCATTGATGTACAAGGTAGTATTTACTCTTGAAATTAACCTAGAAATGTCAGTAAACAGGTGATTTGTGACCTTTATTGGAACAGACTATAACACATTTTGATCGATATGTGTCAATTGCATTTACCCTTAAACAAACTTTTAATTCAAAAATGCAAGTTAACTGATTATTTTGAATTGCAGCATAAATTATTAATTATGACAAGCATATTTATTGAATATAAATTCAATAGTGCATGGGCCAGATACCGAAACCCTCCCACCCCACTAGGGATTTTTGGAGACAAGTATTTTTAGATACCTCATTATATATGAATTTAATATCTGCTTGTTTGCAGCAAAAATGTTGGTGGATTAAAAAAATATCGCCATTTGAATGGGGATACCATTGCACATTTTGTGTTCCAAAAACACTATATTGAAAAATTAAATATAGTGATAAATTTGTCATCCATATAAATTTTTAACAGATATAAGGCCAAAATGAATGATATTCATCCGATACTAGATGTTAATAGTAACAAACCAAATAACAATGCAATATGTGGTATGAATAATGATATACTCATCGGCAAAAGTTAAGCAATGCCTGAAATGCATTATTTTCTATATTTACACATATTTTGGACTGCTTGAACCTTTTACTATTAAAAATTGCATTGTATTTAATATATTGAGGCAGCATTATTCAAATATGGTTCAGTATATCTGCCTATACTATACTCAATAAAATTAATTAAGGTCCAATAGATATTTTAGCATTTTCCTTTAAATATGGGGGAAAATACGACTTCTTCCGTTGAAAGTTGTCAGCATTGTGGCATGTTCTTAAACTTAATGACTTAAATAACAATTCTGATGGAACACAATGACAAAAAACATTCTGAACAAATGTGTAACAAATACTTGCCTAATGCTCATTTCAATATTTTTCATAAGTATGTGAAATACCCAGTGTTTTTTGCATGTATAACCAGTAAAAGTTTACTGAAACAATGTATAGAAGCCATATATGTGACCAAAACATGCTAAAATAATATGACAGTAACAAAGAATTATATTATAATATAAGAAAGTTTACTAGCCCTTAATTAATTTTGTTGAGTATACATGTATGTGCATCAATATTATGAATATGTCCCTCTTTACTAAACACCAGTGTTAAAAATTTAAAGCATCAGTTTTGTGTACCTACCATAATTTCTTTTGCATTACATGTACAAGTCATCTATTTCACAGAAGTTCATCTTATACTAGTCTGTGTTTGTAATATTTTTAGATTTGCCTTTATATTTACATTGTGCTTAACTTATGCTCAAGTGTATATAATTAGTTTCTACATCAAATATTGTCTAGGAAAGTTTTGACTTCCTTTCATATTCCTTTGCATTTTCATGCACTTAAAATATGCCCGTCATGTTCACAATTTCTGGTATTCTCTACTCTGGTTCCTCCATCAGTATGTCCATCAGCTCTCATGGTATCATATCACTATTTCATCTCTAGTGTGCCTTCTAAAATTTCTCAGCCATATGACAATTTGGTTGGGGAATAACCTGGTATGCCTGGCATGACTGATACCAAATGACAACTTGGCAATTTGTTCTCTTTATGTGCATTCTTAGAACATTCTCAGTGAATACATACATGTAGAGTGGAGAAGGCTGATTTACTGTAGTTCACTATTATCATCCTTGGTTTGGCAACAAACATTTCCAGATATTTCTCAAGTCATGATGTTTTTGTATGTTATTCGCACCTGCACTCCCATAGAGAAGGTATATGAAATGATCTGCTTCTTAAATATATGAACATCAACTTTGCTGAACTTCCATGAGCTAACAACATTTCAAGGAAGTGTTGGCGTTGCTTGAGAATATTCAAAACCTCCAGTTTTCCATTCTGCATAAAAGCACTGTTGGTATCATAGCCAGTAATGGCAAGCACAGCTGGAATTGCTAGTTGGTGTCTTCCCTGTATCCTTAATGATGCTGTGCACATCTATAAGATGCCTCTTGTTGCCAAATTGAGTGTATACAAATGTCCGTATCTGGGATGGTGAAATGGCAGCAATGTACAGACATTGAAGTATAATCTTTGTTTCTGCATCTTCTTGTGCACTTTACAACACAATCAGACATGGTTTGCGTTTGAAACATGTACTTTGTCTCACAAATAGAACCCTCTTCCCAAGAAGCTGAGGGCAGAGTTTGTTTTTTTCTTCATTTAAATGGTATTCCAGTCTCTTAAGACCTTTGTAGACATTCCTTAGATCAAGTGTGGCTTGGAAGAACCCCTATCACATGAAAAATTTAGTGCCAAACCACGAATGCTGTTATTACGCTACTGTGGATTAGTTGCAAACCTTCCATCCAGTAGATATTCCCTGAAAATATGCTGTACCAATAGAGCAGATTGGAAGAGAGCAAATTGCCATGGTCTCATATGGTATTAGTCATATCATAAAGTCCAGGATATTCCTCAACCACATAGAAATGGCTGAGAAATGTGCAAAGAAATACTGAAGCTGAATTGGATGGTTTGTGATCTGATAACAAGAGCTGTTGACATACTGAGGGAGGAACAAGAGCAAAGGCCCAGAGGACAAAATGGGAAATTACAGATATTGTGAACATAATAGACATTATATTTGAGTCAGATGATAAGACTGAAATAGGAAAGAAAGTCAAGTACTAGATATGCCTGATGACTATATCTGATGTCAATTATATAAACCTAAGCATTAATTAAGCACAATTTAAATACAAATATGTTTTTAAAAATAGTACAAGCTTCTGTGAGATAGATGAATTGTAAATGTTTTAACACACATGCCGAGGAAAGGTACTTATAATTGGTTGGTACTAAGAACAGAGGGACATCTTCATAAATTTGTGAACATAGCATATAAACTCCATATACTTAACCATATTTGAATAATGAAGCCTCAATATGTTATAGAAAAAAGCCAGGTCAATTTGTTTTTTTAATAATAAAAGCTTCAGGCAATCCTAAGTATGTGTATACATAGAAATTAATACATTTCTGGCATTGCATACTAGTAACTTATTTTGAGAAGTATATAATTATTCATACCTCATATTATATTGTTTTGTAATTGTTATTAACATCTACTTTACAGAATAAAAGGAAGGATGTAGAAATAGAAAATTGTAAACTTCACATATATTATATTTGGGTCACATAAAAAGATTGAGAATGGGGAATGAAAGTTAGATTTTTATAGTGCTAGATATTTGCCTGATGACAATATTCTATGTAGATATCAATTATATACACCAAAACATAAGTTAAGCATAATATAAATAGAACTGCAATTCTAAAATATTACAAAAAGCAACAAAATACCTAGCTATTGTAAGATGAACTGTTGTGAGACAGATACATTGTATATGTAAAGCAGACTTGCCTAGAATGGTATGTAAATTCACTTTTTATGTTTGTAAGACTTGTGTGTAATATAAAAATATTCAAAATATCCATGTAAATGGTTTAGACAGCATGTACTGCACCATATTTAAGTAATGCTGCCTTCAGATATTAAATACAATACAATAATAAAAGGATCAGAATGTTTTAGGTACGGTATGTATATATACACATGTACATAGAGAATTACGTATATCGGGAACTGTGTAACTTTTGCTGGTGAGTATACCCCCGGTACTATATCCATACCACATAATATATTATATTGCATTGCTTTGTGGTTTGTTGTTATGAACATGTAATTTAGCATGAATAGCATTCATAATTTGGTCTTAAACCTGTTCAAAATATGTCTGGATGTTAACTTGAACATTGCCATGCAGTTTTTTCATATACTATGTTTGTAATACTCAGGACATTTCAAATTCATTGACTCACTATGCTTAGTCAGATCCCAAAAATGTATTATTTTTTGGTGGAATACATTCACCAGTAACCCAGCTTTAAAGTAAAAGCAGTGATATAGTCCAGAATTATTTTCAAATATTTTTGAAAATTATGTGGAACATTCACCTTGATCAGAAATTTGCCCTGTTAAAAATAAATAGGGTGCCTTCATTCAAACATGTCCTACAGGCACACCCACCAAAAGATTGCCTGCAGACAAGCTGATTTGAATATGTCTATGGAGAGGCTTCAAAGATATACTCATCTTGAAAAATCCCTAGGGGGGGGGGGGGGGGGGGGGGGGGGGGGGGGGGGGGGGGGGTGTTATAGTGAGCCCACGGTCTACAATATAGTACATTAGAAATTTACACAATATTGCAACAATTTAAAGGTGCTATATAATGCGAGCTGTGCTAAAGATTCTTCAATAAAAATGTATTTTCTACCAGTAGATAAAATTATTTCCTATAATCGTTTATGGGCATATTGTTAAAGGTGTCTTCTTTAAATGTTAAATCAAAATTTTATTTTAAAATTATTTGTTTTAATTTTTTATTTGCAATAGCTGTCATTGGGCAACATTGAGATAGCACCTTTAATACCAGTACAATGGATCACTCATAATGGCTCTTGACATTTTTGCTCAAAATATGACTACAAATATTTAGTTTTGGAGAGGGATAGGGGCAAACCATCATCAGAAACAGTCCCTCACATATTATAACAACAATGAAATTGACACATGTTAACCAAAATTTGTTATAGTCTGTTCCAATAAAGTACACAAATCACCTGTTTACTGACATTTTTCTGTTAATTTCAAGAGTAAACACCACCTTGAACATCAATGGGCGCCCAAACAAGTAAATGCTAAATTAGGTAGACTATCATTAAATAGGTATTTACCAAATATTTACTTGTCAGTTTAATATGAAAGAAATAATCGACAAAAATAAGTTTTATTCTATTTCCGACAGTACTATAGTTCGCGTTACCTCTAGTACCTCTTTAGGTGTCCTGGGGCCCAATTCACGAAGGTCTCTTAGGCTCTGCTAGACAATAAAGCATCCTCTTTGCGAGTCTTTTAGCATTGCGCTGCGAGATCGCAAATTTGCATGAGTTTATTGAATTAGGCCCCTGGGCTTAAGCTCGGTTCATACTTGATCGAGACCATTGTTCAACGCGAATATTCTGAGTGTTTTTGTGTTTTTTTCAATATATTTTCCAGAGTAGCGTGACTCAACAAGATCCCGTCCCTGCATAATTTCCTATACAAGCGCCTGACAAAGATGGTGACTATTAAAGGCATACTGTTACGGATTTAAGGACCTTATTTCTCTAAAAATGGATAGTAAATAAAAATAGCATTAATTGTTGGAAAACAAATCTAGCTATGGCATCACTTTAACTGAACCATGATGGAAAGAAATCCATGTCAACCCTCTCGGCAGTTTTAGTTTTTGAATTATGGACCATTGCCATAATTCAATTATTT